>NC_136433.1:97780778-98380778 GCF_052849685.1 Lactuca virosa | reverse complement strand
AGAAACAGGAAAATCAAGATAAGCAAAGAGCATTGATGGCAATCCATGAACCAAACGTGGAATACTGGCCAACTTCTGAAGACGAAGCTGACAATGAACCAACACAATCAAACTTCTGTTTCGTAGTTGGTGTTGATAGACCTTCAAGAGCTCCAAACGTCATAGAACAGGTATGGTCTATGATCTCTGAACTTGGTCTTTCGAAATCAATTTTTGAGTCCCATATAACCAAGATTGAGAAAAGTCTAGAAGCTGATCTCAAAAATTATCATGACACAATGATCAATTCCGATATCTGCAAATCTGAGTTACAAACCTTGCAACTCAAATTTGGAGAATCAACAAGGATAAAGAACAAATTGGAAAGAGACGTTGAAAGAAAATCAGAAGATTATAATCACGTCTTGGAACAATTAAATCAAACCCTAATTCAGAAAAAGGATTTGGAACAAAAAAATCAGTCAGTCATTTCCTCTGAAACAAAAGATGTTTTAGAAAAGGAAATCCTTCAGTTGAAACAAAACTTTCAAGAATCAACTGAAAAATACAAAACTTTAAATGAAAAACTGACTGATTCTTTAAACCAAACCAATTTTCTTGAATCTGAAAACAAAAGATTGATATGGAATATGAATTCTATCAAAATTGCTAGAAAACTAAGTGATGATGTTTTCACCAAAGCAAACACCTTAGGAACTGGCAAAATTGATACGAATTACAGACCAGGAATTGGAAGAGAATCCTTTGAAAATGAACTAGCTAAACAAGAAAACATGACAATTTGTGAAAACTCTGAATCCACTCTTCCAGATCTTTTCACATCTGCTAATGAGGAAGATTCAGATGACGAAACAGTTATCAACTGTAGCCCAGATGACACTGCTTTCACTGTTTCCAAAAAGTCTATCAAAAGAGTTGTAAAATCTGAAACAAACTCTGCTAGTTCTTCAACAAACCAAATCAAACATACCAATGAAGCAACCATAACCCCACTTAACAAACCAAAGGCTTTTGAAAACAAACCAAAGAAACCTGTTAAACCATACGTCATACCTCAAAAACAGGTTTCCAAACAAAAACCAAAACCTTTTCAAAAACCTTTTGAAAACCGCTTTCAAGAGATCACCTTTAAAAATTCAAGGAACTTTCAAAAACGACCAAATCAGAAAGTTTCAAAACATCATCTTCAAAAAGCCTTTCATAACCGCCAATCACATCCCAGATATGAAGAGAACTTTTCAAAAAAAATTTCACATCTACGATATCATTCACCAAATCACAGATTTTATCAACCAACGAATTTTCAGAAACAAATCACTTTTTGGGAAAATTTGATAAATAAAATCAAACCTCAACCATTCCATCCGTATAAACCAAACTCTTATAGCAATATGAAGTCAAATGCTACAAGAAGTTCAGTAAACAAAAAACCCAAAATAAAAACAACTAACAAACCAGGACCCATTCAGATTTGGGTACCTAAATCTTCTGTCTAAATTGCAGGTATCTAATGCTGGAGAACCCAAGGATGATACATGGTATATTGATAGTGGCTGCTCCAAGCATATGACAGGAAACCGAAACTACCTGCGTGACTTCAAACCCACCCAAACAAATCAAGATGTTACCTTCGGCAACAACATGACGGCAAAAATCAAAGGTTATGGAAACATAACAAATGGTAATTTCACCATAAAGAAAGTTGCCTATGTCGACGACCTGAAACACAACCTTATCAGTGTTTCTCAACTGTGTGATAACGATCTTGAAGTTCTATTCACCAAACAACGAAGCTTGATCATGGACGCCAAAACCAAAGAGGTTATCGTTGATTCTTACCGTGCCGGAAATATGTATCCACTTGACATGGATCTTATCTATGGTAAACCCGATATATGTCTGCTATCTAAAGCCCCAGCAGATATTAGTTGGTTATGGCACCGTCGCCTTTCCCATCTAAACTTTGGGTACATCAACAAACTGATCGGCGATGATCTTGTTCGAGGGCTACCACTTCTGAAGCTCGATAACGAAACTCTTTGTGCCGCATGTGAAAAAGGAAAACTTTCCAAATCAACTCACAAAAGCATCTCAGAATCTAGTGTATCCGAACCACTAGAATTGTTGCACATAGACCTTTGTGGCCTTGCCAAAACCCAAACCATACAAGGGAAGAAGTATATTCTTGTTGTCGTTGATGGCTTCTCGCGCTTTACTTGGGTCTTCTTCTTAAGACTAAAATCAGAAGCACCTGAAGAGATGATCAACTTCATAAAACAAATCAAACTGAAGCTCAAACGACCTGTTCGAAGAATCCGAAGTGATAATGGTTTAGAGTTCAAAAACAAGACTCTAGATTCATTTCTCAAAGATAAAGGAATTGAACATAACTTCTCAGCCCCATACACTCCACAACAGAACGGAGTTGTCGAAAGAAGGAACAAAACTCTATGTGAAGCTGCAAGATCAATGCTTATCTTCGCTGATCTGCCACAATACTTCTGGGCAGAAGCAATAGCCACAGCTTGCTACACTCAAAATCGTTCCTTAATCCATAAACATCTTCATAAAACACTATATGAAGTCATTAACAACCGAAAACCAAACATCAAATTTTTCCATATTTTTGGTTGTCGATGCTTCATAAAGAACAATAAAGACCACCTCTCAAAATTTGAATCAAGGTCGGACGAAGGAATTTTCCTTGGTTACTCATTTTCTTCAGCTGCTTATCGAGTACTGAACAAACGTACCAGAGTAATTGAAGAAAGTACCGATGTTCATTTCGATGAATTTTATGTCAGGAAATTGGATCGTGAACATTTTGGTTCAAAAATGATCGATAATATTTTTCAAAATCCAATTCAACAAACACCTTCTCCTGACAGAGATATTGAAATCGATCTTGATTTACTTTTTGAACAACCCAAAACCGCTTACAATTCTAAACTTCTAACTACTTCTGTTGATTCTACAGGAACGACCACTGAAGGAACTCCACAAACAAACCGAAATGATGCAGATCAATTCGAGGGGGAACCACCTACACATACTTCTTCATTGGAACAAACACCAAATCCTCCTTTAAATACCCCATCCCCAAATATCCAAAACAATCCCGATGCATCATTTATGGGGGAACCTTCAAACCTATTCCAAGATGAAACTCCCGGAGAAGAACAATGGGATACTGAAATTCCAATTATTATAGCGGAAGAGAATCGCTTAATAAAATGGACCAGAAACCACCCAACTAACCAAATCATCGGAGATCCAAACTCAAGCATCCAAACTAGAGCCGCAACTTCTAATGATTGTTTATTTGGAGCCTTCTTATCCATGACTGAACCCAAAACCATACATTCTGCTCTCAAAGATCCAGACTGGGTAAAAGCTATGCAAGAAGAGCTAGAAGAATTTGAAAGAAATGACGTATGGAATCTTGTCCCTACCCCACCCGATGTTACTGTTATAGGTTCAAGATGGGTATTCAGAAACAAAACTGACGATCAAGGAATCGTTTGTCGAAACAAGGCACGTCTCGTAGTCAAAGGATATTCACAACAAGAAGGAATCGACTACGATGAAACATATGCTCCAGTTGCCAGAATTGAAGCAATTCGCATCTTTCTTGCATATGCTGCACATAAGAACTTCAAAGTATTCCAAATGGATGTTAAATGTGCATTCCTACATGGAGAGTTAGATCGCGATGTATACATCCAACAACCACCAGGTTTCGAAGATCCCAAATTTCCTTATCACAGCTTCAAATTGCAGAAAGCTGTCTATGGCTTGAAACAAGTACCCCGAGCCTGGTATGCCACATTGACAACCTTTCTCGAAGAATCAGGTTTTAAAAGAGGTTCAATCGATCAAACCCTCTTTCGTAAAATCTATAATAAACATCTTTTAATCGTACAAATATATGTTGATGACATTATTTTCGGTTCTACTGATGAATCTTTGAGTATTAAGTTTGCAGATCTAATGAAGAGCAAATTTGAAATGAGCATGATTGGGGAGATGACTACTTTTCTCGGACTTCAAATCAAACAGTCAACTGATGGCATTTTCATCAACCAAGAGAATTATGTCAAAAACCTACTCACTCGCTTTTCAATGGACAAATCCAACCTCGCAAAAACCCCAATGGCTTTTGGATACAAAATCGATGCAGACTTAAATAGCAAACCTGTTGATCAGAAAAGATATCGTGGAATGATCGGATCACTCTTTTACCTCACTGCCAGCAGACCTGACATCATGTTTTCTACATGTGTCTGTGCCAGATACAAAGCAAATCCTATGGAATCCCATGTAGTTGCTGTGAAACGCATCTTCAAATACCTAAAAGGCACTCCCAAACTTGGCCTTTGGTATCCAGCTAAATCCGATTTTCAGCTGAACGCTTTCACCGACTCAGACTATGGAGGATGCAAGTTAGATAGAAAGAGTACATCTGGTAGCTGTCAATTCCTAGGAGGTAGACTAGTGAGTTGGACTTCAAAGAAACAGACTTGTGTATCCACATCAACAGCAGAAGCTGAATACGTCGCTGCCGCCAACTGTTGTTCGCAAGTCATATGGATGCAAACTCAACTGCGAGACTATGGCTTCAAAATTTCACAAATTCCCATATTTTGTGACTCAACCAGTACAATTGCCATTTCTCACAATCCCGTTCACCATTCCATGACAAAGCACATCGACATTCGATATCATTTCATCAAAGACAACATTCAAAAGGGTCATATCGAATTGCACTTCATCAACACCGAAGATCAAATTGCCGATGTCTTCACTAAGGCTCTCGATGAAACAAAGTTTCAATACTTCCTAGGCCGTCTATGAATGTTAAATCCAGATAACATCTATCCTTAAACTTTTACTTTTTGTTTGTACAAAAGTGTGTTTACTTTCATTCAAAAGGAAAATTCAAAAACAATTGAAAATTGCTTTCCTTTTAAAAATTACCAAAAACATTCAAATAACCAATATTTCCAAAAAACATTCAGAAAAACAAATCTTCAAAAAAATTAATAAAAGACTTGCCATAATAAGCTTTTATAGAACCTTGTGATTAATCTTCTCTTGACTTAATTTTCAGATGCTTATGCTCGATGAAGATTTTAAGTCATATTGATTCTCAATTGGAGTGAAGGTTCAAATATCCTACTTTTCATAATGTATATAACTTTATTTCCTTCGATTTTATTTCATTATTGACGATTTTAAACAATCAAGGGACATAAGGTTAGGAGGTTCAGATGAAAACAAAAACCCATGTGAGAATTTGTGCCTCGTCGATCTAAATCATTGTGGAAATCATTTCTTGTGAGCTTAGGTGTGTCACTATTGCTTATAAGGTATACCCAATTATACCTTGTCACGGTCTCATTTTTGCTTAGATATCAAAATGACCAGGGACGATACATTCATTTCTTACATACTAGACAAACTGTCTTTTATGCCACCTATCCCTACCTAGATAAAAGCCAACCAAAAATGAAGACTTGCGATCCCATGATCCATCAAGCAAACAACGACATATCCTTACAAGAAAACCAAAGGAGAAACAAATATCTATCAACATCTAATCCTCAAAGACAAATCAACAAGAAAACAAATGGATTCAATAAAGATATACCAAACAAAACAAAAAAAAATTCTATATTTGGTATTTTCAAACAAACTTTCAACCAAATGGTTATTTCAAAACAAAAATCATAAAATCCCGCGATTTGTTTTAACCATTTTTCACAAAAGAAGATATCTCAATCACTCAAGTCAAATACTCTTAAAAAGGTCTCAAATGTAGCAAATTCTCAATGCTAAAACAAAATATCTTTTTACAATAAATCGATATTGATCAACAAACAGGATACTATCAAAGAAGAAGCTGCAACAACAATGGATTTCCCGGGATACTGTAGTCTTCATCACTGAAGAATCTTAGTTACTGCACTATGAAAATTGCAAAACCCCTCTACATGTATTTCCCGACGGAGAGAGAGTGAACTTTAATGGCATGAATGAAGAAACCCGCTGAGTAATACCGAAACCAGTCTTATGTGATTGATTATCTAATAATGAGACTAGGTGACTTTACAGGAAAAGCATAGCTGAACACCTCCAATATGAGTGTGAGTCGTCAGAGAGAGATATCACTCATTTTTAGTGATCATTAACTTGTTCTGCTGCCAGAACAACCAAACACCCAAGTGAAGTGTGAGCTATACCTATGAGCGTTCATCTGAATCGACCTGTTAGACCACTTGTCGTCATTAATAATGCTATAAAATCTAAGGAAATTTCTTTAGATACATATATGACTACCCTTTGATAACCGAACCCGAGACTTTGATTCGGAAACAAATTTCTGAAAATCTTTTACATAAGATATGTTAAACCAAGTCACAAACTTTCAAAACGATTACAATGGTTTTATATATATCTTCTCATTGACAAAACTTTTATCCCAAATCTTCAAGATTAAAAATGTTAATGTGATTATATCTATCCTTATTTCATCAATGATCACATAGGGGGAAATTGTTGAAAAATATTTTTATATGTGATCATCATTGAAATAAGACGAATTGGTTTTATATTATCTAACAAATATTATCAGTTATTTCAGGTTGCGTGGATTCGTGCTTAATTATGAAATAGAAAAATATGCAAAAGACGAAATACGCAAAGACGGAAAAATAGACGCAATATTTGGTCGTTTGAAGACAAAACAAATCAAGACTAAAATTGTCAAGAATTTAACAGCCTCAAGGGTCAAAAATGGAAATTCAATTCACAATTGGATATATATATATATATATATATATATATATATATATATATACAAGTGTTCGTGTGTGTGTGTGTGTATATATATATATATATATATATATATATATATATATATATATATATATATATATATATGTGTGTGTGTGTATATTATATAAAAATATATGTATATATATATATGTATGTATATTGTATATATTGTAAATATATATATATATATATATATATATATATATATATGAATATATATATATATATATATATATATATATATATATATATATATATATATATTGGAAAGAAATATTCACAAAAGCAAAAGTACCAAACATCATGTGTGCTTCCAACCTTTACAATCAATCACTTCATTACTTTTCTTTAAACAAACAAGAGTTGCTTGATTCCTTTGCATATATATAGATGCATGTTTACATGAGTTTTTGTGTGTGTTTTGTGTTTCCTTGTAATATATCTCCTATTACTCTCTCATCTCCAGAAGAATAAACATATAGCCAACCTCAAAATACTCTCCAAACACCCTCCAAATACCCTCCTTAAATCTCCTCCAAAAACCCTTTCAAATCACCACAACCATCACCACCTTGCTGTTTTTCGACATCAGAATTTGCAAGTTAAGAAAAAATTCACCGAGCACAACTCAACAAGATAATACGGGAGAGATTTGCACCGCAAATTATTCAGGACCTTACCTACATCCAGGAATTTTGCTCGATTTTTTTGACCACTGCAAACCCCAGAGAGACGCGAGAGAGAATTGGCTATCCAGAGAGATTTACTACGAAAATCTATATTTGTAACCACCCAAAGCTCTTTCAACATCACCCTCTTTGTTACCTTATACCACCAAAACTACAAGCTTATTACACCTTCTACCACCCTCCAAATACCCACTTCAACCTCATCAAATCACCTTAAAAAACCTCATACCCACATACAAAAAACATTACCCGTGTATTTTGTATCGTTTTGTAAACAATTCATTGTTACATAAAAAAAAAACTTATTGTTACTTACCGGATTGAACTTTGAACAAATAGAGACACAGTCTATTAAGATCCAGTCCAATTCTAAACCAGTTCAGTCAATTTATTGACGAACCGACTTTATATATATATTTATATATTTATATATTTTATTACAGCTTTACGTCATTTAAATACTGTCATTTATTTCATTTATAGCTTTCAGTCATTTATAGCTTTCCAGTTTATATTTATTCCGCACTTCTTATTTTTTTTTCCGCATCTTATCTCCTTAAATATATATATCTGTCACCCAGTAACTGGTATCCGAGCCTTTATTCGCGGTAATCAGATCGTATATTGTTGAAAAATGTTTTTATATGTGATCATCATTGAAATAAGACGAATTGGTTTTATATTATCTAACAAATATTATCAGTTATTTCAGGTTGCGTGGATTCGTGCTTAATTATGAAATAGAAAAATATGCAAAAGACGAAATACGCAAAGACGGAAAAATAGACGCAATATTTGGTCGTTTGAAGACAAAACAAATCAAGACTAAAATTGTCAAGAATTTAAAAGCCTCAAGGGTCAAAAATGGAAATTCAATTCACAATTGGATATATATATATATATATATATATATATATATATATATATATATATATATATATATATATATATATATATGTGTGTGTGTATATTATATAAATATATATGTATATATATTATATTGTATATATATATATGTATGTATATTGTATATATTGTATATATATATATATATATATATATATATATATATATATATATATTGGAAAGAAATCTTCACAAAAGCAAAAGTACCAAACATCATGTGTGCTTCCAACCTTTACAATCAATCACTTCATTACTTTTCTTTAAACAAACAAGAGTTGCTTGATTCCTTTGCATATATATAGATGCATGTTTACATGAGTTTTTGTGTGTGTTTTGTGTTTCCTTGTAATATATCTCCTATTACTCTCTCATCTCCAGAAGAATAAACACATAGCCAACCTTAAAATACTCTCCAAACACCCTCCAAATACCCTCCTTAAACCTCCTCCAAAAACCCTTTCAAATCACCACAACCATCACCACCTTGCTGTTTTTCGACATCAGAATTTGCAAGTTAAGAAAAAATTCACCGAGCACAACTCAACAAGATAATACGGGAGAGATTTGCACCGCATATTATTCAGGACCTTACCTACATCCAGGAATTTTGCTCGATTTTTTTGAACGCTGCAAACCCCAGAGAGACGCGAGAGAGAATTGGCTATCCAGAGAGATTTACTACGAAAATCTATATTTGTAACCACCCAAAGCTCTTTCAACATCACCCTCTTTGTTACCTTATACCACCAAAACTACAAGCTTATTACACCTTCTACCACCCTCCAAATACCCACTTCAACCTCATCAAATCACCTTAAAAAACCCCATACCCACATACAAAAAACATTACCCGTGTATTTTGTATCGTTTTGTAAACAATTCATTGTTACATAAAAAAAACTTATTGTTACTTACCGGATTGAACTTTGAACAAATAGAGACACAGTCTATTAAGATCCAGTCCAATTCTAAACCAGTTCAGTCAATTTATTGACGAACCGACTTTATATATATATTTATATATTTATATATTTTATTACAGCTTTACGTCATTTAAATACTGTCATTTATTTCATTTATAGCTTTCAGTCATTTATAGCTTTCCAGTTTATATTTATTCCGCACTTCTTATTTTTTTTTCCGCATCTTATCTCCTTAAATATATATATCTGTCACCCAGTAACTGGTATCCGAGCTTTTATTCGTGGTAATCAGATCGTATATTTTCAACAATTGGTATCAGAGCTTGTGTGATTTACCTTGAAATTTTTGTCGAAAACTTTTGGTATCGTTTTCGACAAAAACGATTTTTTTTTTTTTATATCCATGCGTTTTTTATGAATGCATGTATGAATGTTTTTTTTTATAAAATTGTAAGTAAAAATATAGACAAAACTGCAAAAATGGTCCCTATGGTATGCATTTTTTCTTAGGTTTAGTCCAAACTTCGACTTTTTGGCTTCGTGGTCCTTTTCGCCATGTATGTATGTAAATTTGATCCCTCCCTAAATTAAAATGACTAAATTACCCTTGTTATATTTATTTTTCATTTTTTTTCTATGAGTATTTTTATTTATTAAATAAAGATAGGGCCCACATACCCCTACCTCTCTCTCTCTCTCATGTACGAAGCCACCCCAACTCATCTTCTCTAACCAAAACATCATACACACAAATGAACACATACATATATACGTACGGATGAACACACACATGTTTGGATTCTGAAACCTAACAAGTTGCAGCTTTGAAGGGGTGCGAATATATTATGCAAACTGAGTTCTAGATCTGAAATTTCTTTCTTCAAACTTGCTTCTGATTCATGAAAGGATTCTGATGTCAAGAGGTCAACTTCTGATTCACGAAGGGATTCTAAAACCTAACAAGATACAACTTTGAGGGATTTCTGTTTGAAGGTGAAAGGTGGAACCATGGTGGCGTTCGTCAGAGACTCGGAGGGAGTGGTTCTAGGATATCGACAGTCAAGAACCTTTGTTTGTTGGCACTATTCGAGAAAACATATGATTCGGAAAACCTAATTCTTCAATTTCAGAGATTCAAGAAGTTACTAGAGAAATAACGGATAGCAATAACTAGGGCAATAGTGAAGAAATCAAAGGTGTTGTTACTGGATGAAGCAACCAGTGCAGTGGATTAGGAAAACCTGATGATGAAGATGTTGTGGGTGATGTGTTTTATCTATCAAAGGTATGTGTGGCTTGAGTGCAGATGAATTGGGAAGAAGATGGTTGTGGGTTTCCCGAAGGTTCATCTTCTCCATTTATAAAGATTTCAGAGCAGACTAACCATTGGTGAAGGGGTGAGGTGAGAATGGATCTTTATATCTCGATTTCTTGAAGGTCCGATCTTCAAATCCTCATATCCATTTCTAGTTACTCAAGGAATCAGAAAAAAAATCGTTTGGTTGGAGAAGATGAGTTGGGGTGGCTTCGTACAGGAGAGAGAGAGAGAGGGGGGGGAGAGAGAGAGGGAGAGAGAGAGAAAGAGAGAGAGAGAGAGAGAGAGAGAGAGAGAGAGAGAGCGAGAGAGAGAGAGCGAGAGAGAGAGAGAGAGAGAGATAAAGAGAGCGATGGGGTGGGGGTGGGGGTGGGGGGTATGTGGGTCCTATCTTTATTTAATATATAAAATACTTATAAAAAAATGAAATATAAATATAACAAGGGTAATTTAGTCATTTCAATTTAGGGAGGGACCAAATTTACATACAAACATGGCCAAAATGACCACGAAGCCAAAAAAGTCGAGGTTTTGATTAAACCTCAGAAAAAATGCATACAACAGGGACCATTTTTGCAGTTTTGTCAAAAATATATTATATTTTAACGAGAGTAATTTTAACGAAGTTGTAGTAGACTCAAAAAACGAACACACGGATATAAAGATCGTTAATATTTGATATCATATGAAGAAGTTACGACGTTTAGAACACAAAACCTAAGCTAAACCACAAGACCTAAGCAACCAAGCAGTCGAAATCGTGATGGACATAAGAATCAACAGCCTCAAACTCTTCATTAATGATTGTCTCACATAGGATGTCGTGAGAAAAACCTAAAGAAATCAGTCATAAGTACTGAATGGGTACAAAAACAAAAAAAAGACTTATTTTGCAACATAAAAAAATATATATATCAAGGACTAAATGTGCAAAAAAAAAATATTAAAAACTAAATGTATACAAAGTGAGAAATATATTACCTTATTAAGTCTTTTTTCTGGCTAACATGGAGTAGCCGGTCATAAGGATGGATGTGTACAGTTTAACAAGTTGAAGGGATAAATGTGAACGAAAAAAAACTCAGTGACCAAATGTGTACAAATCGAAAAATGTATTACCTTTTAAGTCATGATCCCTTCCAAAAAAATACTTATGACCACCAAGTTAACTTTTTGCCATCTTCAAATAAAGTTGTAATGAAAGTATGTCATTTATACTATAAGATTAGGATCTAAATTTGTTTCATTATTGATCTTTTTATAAATAAATAAAAATGTTGTTAAATGTATATTCGTCATAGAAAATAGAAGCTAATATTGTTTCAATTACGGAGTTTGAAAGCTACTAAGAACATGGTTGATATTTATAAACAAAATGTTGATGACGATAATATTTAGTTCTCTGTCATCTTTTCAAAAATCTGACAATACAAAATGCAAAAAAATAATAATATGGAAATCTTAAGTAAATTTAAACTTTTATTGTAAGTGCAAGACTTATTCTTGATAGTTTTTGAACTTCGGTTAATAAATTAAAAGTTAGTTAAAAGTTCATTGTCATTCTTTGTAATTAACTCATTGATATTTCAACATATATCCCATATAAACTTGTATCAAATTTTGGACATTCGAAACATATAATGAAATGTCAGTACAACAAATCAAAAGATCACAAGTCGAACTTATTAAGACAACACAATGCAAAATGTATAGATAAGCAAGTGTATAAATTTGTTCTTTGTCATGCTTTGACCTTATAATCGTCTAACGAACCTTCACCATAATCTCCCTTCTCTCGATAGGTTTTACGAAAAGTTTTAGATTGAAATGATTGGTAGAGCGGAGGATTAGAATCGTCAACGAGAATTTTTGCAGGTTTTACGATACTATCTGGTTTTGGATTGATTGAGAAGACAATTGATATTCGATGATTGGATGAGTTTGTTACCACTCTATGTGCTGGACTTGTTAGCTTCCCGTTGCTAATAACCTATAATATATTTAAAAAAAAATTCACGAGAAATAAAAAGGACAAACCCTACTCAAAAAGCCAAATAACTAAATACCATACAATAAAAGTTATAAGCAAAATGAATATAGGTTATGGTTAAATCAAGATTAATTTTACTAGTATTTTCAATGAGAAGAAATATAAAAATACCTGTATTTGTTGACCAAGGATAACAATAAAGCTTTTGGGAGTGGGCTTAACACCAAACCATTCTCCATTTCTGTACACTTGAAGCCCATATATTGCATCTTGTAGAAGAAATGTTATGAGAGTAGGATCACGATGTTTGGGTAGGCCTAATGCCAAATTTGGGTTAGGACATGCTGGGTAGTGATTCGCTGAAAAAATTTGGGTCCCAGTGAGCCCGTCTCCGAAATAACCAGGCCCAAGCCCAAGCCCTTCACCTATTAGCTCGAGAATCCTTGTTGACAAGTTACCCATTTGAAGTGAATATTTCATAATAACATCTCTTCAAAAGAAAGTAAGGATTTGTTTAGAAATAATCATAGAAAGTGTTCGGATTATGGTAGTATAAAGTTGTAATAATAAATTTCTAGTTTTTCGAATAGTAATTCTAATGGCAGTAGTCTCATTATTGATAAATAATTATTTTATATCCGTTGATTCAAAACTGACTACTTATCCTATTTAAAAGATTTTTGACCCACCATTTTGTTGTTAAGTTTCTTAAGAAATACTAATCATTGTAACTATAGCTGATAGTTTATTTTTTCAAAATAAATCTTTGAAAAATCTTTTCAGTTTTAATTAATCGAAGTCAAATACAAACAAAAGAATGATTAACTTTACCGATATCTAGCTGGCTTTTGAGGCCACAGATGAATGAAGTCATCAACAGGATGACATTGGTGGTGTAGATTATCTCGCCACAAATGAATTTTTTCAATGTCGTAGTCGTAAGTACTGGTACATAGCCTACATTTTTTGTTTGCGTCTTCTGAGAAAAGATCCGCTTTTTCCTCATTTGGCATGTCAAAAAACTCCTTGACAACTATCATTGTGTCAATCAGCAGATTTTCATCAACTCCATGGTTGATCACCTAGTTTCAAATTTGTCGTTTCAGTGTTAGAAAATTAACATTATCAAAAAACAATATTATAAAATGAGGAAAAAGACAAGATTTGTAAAAAACAACAGAAAAACCCTAATAATTCATTTCCAAAAAAAAGTCTGGGCGGTGGGAAAATTATCTATTAGGCCCGATCCTTCTGGGTGCATCTAAGAAAAATAGTCATGAAAACACCTAATTGGGCTTCTTCAAGTAATGAAGTATATAAGTGAAACTTGTTCACTTTTCTTTAACATTGTTATTTTGTTCTAACGAATTTACTCGATTTGTTAGAGATTACATGTTTTTTTTAACCTTCTTAACTATATACAAATTGTCAAACCTGAAAGAATCCAAAGTCATGACAAGCTTCTAAAACTTGTTGAACTGCATGGTGTCGACTAGTGTGGAGGTCGATCACAGGGATAGTGTTGCAAAAAGGCACCATAGCATTTCCAGGCCTTGATTCAGCAGGAAAAATGTAACTTTCTGGCAAGGATTTAATGTTAGAAGACCAGTTTGAAAGAAGCTTATGCATGTCTAACGTGTAGGTTGGTGTTATCGTTTGTTCTTTTACAAATACCAAATGCCATGCTAATTTATATTTGAAAAAAGGTATTGTTAGTTCGTACCATGTGAATTATCCACTGTGTTAGTTCCTATATTCGTCGTTGTTTTATCTAATCCTACCAAACGTTGTTTCATTACACAAATAAGGATTGATGTTTTAAAGCCCAACTAATTTCCAAATGGATATATCTTAAAAGGGAATAAAACGTAATTTTGGCACATTAGTAGCTTGGTACGTCACTTCTAGTTGGATGCCAAAATCATATATTCAGAAAAGAATCAAGTGGTTGGAGCCATGGGAATACTTCTACGATTAGTGCTGACGTTGCAGTTTGTATTAATAGTCTAAACACCAAGAAGACGATAACGTTGATTACTTGTTATATTAATTAAGAACCCTTTTTGAGGAAAGTTGTATGAATTTATGTTGCTTGATGCTAGAATCAAAAATCGGTCAGCTAGAGTCTAATCTTTTGTTATAAAATAAAACCAACAACACACCAGAAAAACCAATTAGATAGGAACAGACAGAATGGGTTTTGTAACCAATGCTTTGACCTATAAACTACAAGAAAACAAGACTAGCGACGACAAAAATTACCGCTAAAACTTAGCTTTATCGCCGGTAAAAGTAATAGCGGCGACATGTCGCCGCTAAAGAGTTGTCGGTACTGTCCCGTCGCTATAACTGTGTCACCGACAATACCAACTGTCGTCGCTAATAATTATGTCGCCGGTAATAATCAGTGTCAATGGTATTATTATTATTATTATTATTTAAATAAGCCCTTTTCGGGTGCAGAAAAACTGGTATGTAACGACATTAAATGTAGAAAACACGAAAACATTAAATGCAGAAAAATATTACATAACGACATCCAATTAAGTACCAAAGTGTTATAATTCAATACAAATACCAAAATAAACAACAAAAATGTTATAAAGTTATGTCATAACAAGTCTAACAAAACACAAACTAATCCGACGAATCATCATCTTCGCTCCCCTCGTTTCTTCCTTGATCATCACTTGGTGGTTTTCCCGAATGAAAAAACGCATAAACTTCTTCCCTACACATCGGGCCGTTGAGCATTGCACGAAGATTTTCCAACTACATAATAAAAAACAACATATATAAACTTATAAGTTAAACTATCAACATAAACAAAAACTACCAAAGTAGATTGCTATTTCTTGCACTTAGGACATAAACACAATTACCAAATCAACATGTATTTATTGATCATTATATATATATATATATATATATATATATGAGACCATTTTAAATTTTGTGAAACATGAGGACACAATCTTAGAAATCAAAATTTTAAAAACAAAATTTATAAAATGCAAAGTAAAATGAAAAATCTGAAAATTCTTTTTTTTTTTAAATATTATTTTCGTCATTTAATTACCCAAAAAATAAAAACAAAAAAAATATTGTTTTTTGGAAATATATGTGAAATATTCTAATATAGGATTACAATGTAAATGTTCAAATAGAGTTCTTAGAATGTTAAAATGTTCTACTATTTTACTCGATTTGTTAGATATACTAATATATTTAAATATTCTATTAAAATTGTTAAAATATTCTATTATTCTATTAATCGTTTGAATATTTATAATCTAATATTCTAATAAAGTATTTGAATATTTTAACAATTTTGTTTTAATATCTATATTGTAATATTCTATTAGAATATTTCACGTATATTTAACTAACAGTATTTGTTTCTTATTTTTTTAATTTTTGTTTAGTTTTATTATTATTTTTGGATAATCTAAATGAAGAAAATAATGTTATAAAAAAACTCAAAAATTTTCATTTATTTTGCATTTTAAAAATATGTTTTTTTATCTCTAAAATGAATAGTTAGGATTGTCCTCATGTCTTACAAATACTTATGGTCTTAAATGAACCTAATGTAACACTCCAAATCAGGTAAACCATTTTAATCCCTTTAAATAGTTCAATTGGCAAAAATGGACCCTTTTAGTACGTTGGGCGTACCTAAGGGTACGCTTAGCGTACCATGGAGGAAGGATCGCGGAGGAGTTTCGCGTACGCGAGGCGTATGCGACAGAGGACCAAACCCTAATTTCCGGACTTAAGACCTATATACATGCTTCAGCTATTTGCAGTAGCTTGTGCAATTAAGCCAAGGTGGTCTCAGTGTTGTTCAAATGATAGGTCAGGATGAACTGATCATAACAACTTGGTAAGGATTTTAGGACTATATCAATAGCCAACTCCTCATCAAAGTGCACATTAGACTAACAAGGCGCTCCATGTATCGTTGCATTTTCTGCATGTGGCCACATACAGATTCTCCCTCTTTCATTTTGCATGCCATGAGGGCTTTGACCACCTCGTATTTTTTTGACGAGCTCGCTTATGGAACTTTCCCACAAGGTCCTTGTTCATCTCATACGGCCAGTAGTCTTCATAAAATCTCTGCAACTCAGGGGTCATAGTAGCGACCATGATGCAAGCAACTTTTGTTGCATCATCGTAATGTTTCTTGTAGGAGGCTAATTCTTCAGGAGTGACCTTCTCTTTGTCGATTTCATTTAGTTCCTTCTCAAGGACATACTCCTTGTTCTCGAAACGAAGGTTCATCTTTATGTTGCGCATCCAGTCATTATAGTTGGTACCATCTGATGTCACCTTTAAGCAGATCGACAACAACGAGAAGTTATGGTGGTTGGAGGAGGAGGAAGCAGAAGCATCAGCTGGAGTAGACATCTATAAAAGAATGTAGTTTTAGTTAGACAAGAATAATCCTTAATATAGTAACCCAAAATAAAATATTAAGGCTAGGATCTAACTATATAATTCACAACTTAGAAAAGGGATGTCGTAATCTAATTGTAAATTTTATAAAGGTAGGTAAATGACGATTTACCAATTCCACTAGAAGGGAAATGAAATTAAATAAAATTCCTAGGTCTTTTGAGATTCATTGAAGTTATTGAATGGCATGTTTAATCTCTATTATGCTCTTCTGTTTGTGACTGGGATACCGAGAATCACAAACAAGATATGAATAACCATGCAAATATGCTTGGTAACCTCATTTTCATTTATCATCCCAATTGATGTGATGGTAAACCACACACGCTCCTTCAACAATGATAATATATGAGATACCTATAACTCTTTATTAGTCCCTATTAGTGTGTTGGTTAACCACACACGCTCCACTAACGACTTATAAAGTGTAATGTGCAATTCCATGGGTTAGTATACTAATTCACATTTTTCCTAAAGTAACTAGATATGAGATTTTAAATAAAAAAAGGTTCTAGTACTTTTAAATAGCCTTATACTTTTAATGAGATCTAGTTGTCCTATCAAATATGTTTTGCTAACGACCCTCCACTAATCAAGGAAGCGGTGGGTGAGAGTGGACACTCATTCAACTACCATTTTATATACAGTTTCCTTATACCCCCTTATAGACTAGCTTCGTGAATGAGGCATACTAGCGATTTGACTGACTGATTCTTATACCTATAATATATTAACAATTAATAATATATATAAGGTGAATTTTAAACTTTTCAATATACTAGGTTTATTTAATTTTTTAAATTTCAAAAATTAATAATCAATTAATTTAAATTTAAAATAAACCAAAAATTTGATTTAATATTTATCTATTAATTAACAATTAATTTAAACATTAAATAAAATAAGGATTAACTAATTAAATTAATCAAATAATCTAATCCTAATCCTAACCCTAACCCTCTAATTTTCGAAAATTAGGGTGTAGGAGTTATCCAATTTTATAATTATCCCTTTTAATCAAATTAAACTAAAAGTTATCTAAAATAAGAAACCCTAACAAACTAGCAATTTTTGAAAACTTGGGGAGGAAGGCTAGGGTTTCAAAACCCTAACCCTAATTTTGAAATCCAAGGGGAAGGGGCTAGGGTTTCGAAAAACCCTAACCCTAGTCGAAATTGTTGGCCTTTTAGGGTTTAATTTCTACAAACCCTAATTGATCAAATTCAAAAATTATAGCATGTTCAATTGAAAACAAACCAAACGCTCTGATACCACTGATAGGATTTAGGTCAAACAAATAAACTTAAAACCCTTATGTTCACATGCAACCTAAGGATCTATGTTTTCACTATTGAACCTATAACTAAGAACATCAAATAAGAAACCCTAGGTATATTTCGAAAATCATAATAGGGTTTAGTTTTACATACCTTGTTGTTATTATAGTAAATAACAAGAATCCTTGACTTGTAGATCTTTTGGAAGCAAGCACCACAATTATCGTGCCTCTAATAGCTCACACCCAAACTAGAAAGAAGGAAGACTATAGAGATATGAGAGGAGAGGGGAGAATTTTGAAATATGTTTTGTAGCAAAAAAGACATGATCGGGTCAAAAAGGAAGCATACAAGGACCTGGAAGCAGGAAAACGGGAGATAAATCAAAAATAAGACAAAGAAGGATGTTGTTGGACAGCTTGACCCCTCGTCATTGTTTTGTCAATATCTCATGACTCGTAACTCCGATTAACGAGATTCAAAAGGTTCTGAAAACTAGATACAATTTCGCACTAATTTCATATTTTAAGAAAAGTATGATTCCTAACAACCATGGAGTGGTGATCACCACCACGACGTGGGGAATGGAAACTTCGCGATTCTTGACACTGACTTAGAGAATATGGGATTTCTATGACGACCACGACGTGGTGGTGTCCAACCACGCCGTGGTGATGCTGAAACCTATAATAGAGTCGAAATTAGCCCTAATGATAGACCTTCAAGCCTAGATCGATTCCTACGATTATAAACCCCCAAGAAGCGGTTTTGAGGGTCTAGAAGGCGGTCGGAATGCCGTTAAGATGACACGAGTGAAGATCTGAAGGATTGGAGAGCGGATTCATGCCAGAAATCATTATGTTCGTTGTTCTGACCACGATTAGCTTTCCAATATGATTTTTTATGCATTTACTTTCTGATTTGGGTGTTAAAACCATTTGTTTTGTGTTTATGATTGGATGAATCCTTGAATTTGTGGATTAATTGCCATTTGAATTGTTTATTCGTGTTTAGTTTATTTTGTCAAGTTTGATTGCAAGATCCGTATGTGTAAAGATTGTTACTCTATTCCTTATTGTTAAATTAATAGAGTTTAGATGACCATCTGACTGTGTTAATTTGAATCATAGTTGTCCACTAGAGTTTTGACCAAAACCTAGGGTTAGGAAATAAAGTGATGAACTTTAATGTGTATGCATGAGTAGACGAAAAATCTATGCATTATTTATTTCATATGACCATTAGGATTAATAAAGATCAAATCTTGCTTAATACAAACTAAATACTGATTTTCATGATTTTTTTGTTCACTAGATCAATGGATTAATAGTTGTGTTAAAATCAAAGGATTAGTTATCTAGAACTAGAGCTAGTCATTTTAGGAATCGGTGAACAAGAATAAATAAATTTGTGTGTGCAATTATCTATGATTTTAAGATGTAATTTGTCTAAAACAAAATACCTAGAGAGATTTGTCTTCGGTCAGTTTATCGAGATTTGTTGTTTAGTCGTTTGTTTGAAATTTAATTCCATAAAACCCTTCTTTACTGCTTTCGTGTGTTTAGTGTAACCTATAATCAAAAACTCCAAATTAATTCACCATCGTTCCCCTTATGTTCGACACCTATTCTTACTCCAACTATACTATTACATGATTAGGTTCACTGCCTAGTGTGTGTGTTAGTCCGGTTGCGATAAAAATCAGTTTTATAAATTTAAAACTTGAGCAATTAATATATATATATATATATATATATATATATATATATATATCACATTAAGTTTTTGGCGTCGTTGCCGGGGAACTGTTTTCAAATAATTTAGTTTATTTAATTATTCGTTATTTGTTTTTAATTTGTTTTAATTTTATTTTATTTTTATTTTATTTTCATTGATATCATGTCACTTGTCGGGAAGGTTTTTGTTGTTATTTGAAGGAATTCATGATCATACGCATTGATTGGTTTTACTTTTTGCATGGATTTCGAGATTGCAAGCGATTAGGGAATTCTTGACTTGTTTAGTCTACTACTTTGGTGATTTGTCCATCTCAATCCACGAGGCGTAGTATAGTGAGACGTATCGTGGTGGTTAAGCGGAAGACCGAACTCTTGCTACTCTTGACTAGTTGGGTTATTTTTTGTTCTACTTAATAGTTAATGGTGCAAAGAAAGCGAAGGAAATAGCCTAACGGGTCCCGAAAGTTTTTGTTTTCCCAAACCACTTCTTGCATGCAAGGGATTCAATCAAAAATTGTAGCTTGATTTCGACGAAGACGAGTGATCGTGATATCTTTTTTAGTTATTTTGTTTGCTATTTTTTTATAGTTATTTTAGTGAGTTTTAATTTTTATTTTTAGTTTGTTTAATTTTTGTTTTCCATGTTAATGCTCTTGATGTTTTAGATCTTTGCAGAATTTTTTTTTGTCCTTCAAATGCTTTCAAAAATTTCAACAATTGGGGTCTAATGCTGATTTGTCACGAGAAGAAGCCGAGAGACTTTTGAAGATTACAGTTGAAGACCGTGTTTTTGGATAAGTGTGGGGTTCCCACTTAATGAAGAAAAGAATTTTGAAAGAACTTTACAGAAAGAAAAGACCGGGAATGGTCCTTACCAATATGAAGAGTTGATGCATTACTTTGGATCTTACAAGGTTCTCAGAGAAGACACCACGACGTGACCATCATCACCACGTCGTGGTAATTGATTTTATCGCGAAAGCATCCGACCATAACCACGACGTGGCAATTTTAAATTTCACGACCATTACGACTTCAAGCTCTACACCACGTCGTGGAGTTGCTTTCCCACGACGTGTTTGAGGTTCAACACATTTTTCAAAAAATGATTCTTTGATTTATTTCGATTCGGCACATTTGCATTTACAAGAAAATAGTCCAGAAGTATTGTTTTCGGTTTTGTTTCGAGATGTCCACCACACGAGACGAATTATCAACCAAGGCGTGGATGAGTTGTTCCCACGCCATAGTCAGCTGAAGAGAGAAAAGAGAAGAAAATCAACCTCGCCACTTCTATCCCAGGGGAGTCTGTTTCTTTTTCTCCCTTTTTAATTATTGATATTTTTATTGCATAGCATGCAATGGGGACATTGTATGAATTAAGTGTGGGGTAGGGGTTGGTTACATTAGAATCCAAGTATATTTTTTTGAAAAATTGCATTATCATGAAAATTTGCTAGTTAATTCAGGAAATTAAGGTAAATTTAAAAGCAAAATTCATTATTAGGATTCAATTCTAGTATTATGTGGATTGATTCAATGCGAACCTAAATGTTTAGTTGAGCCAACATATGTTATAGTGTATTTGTGGCTTTCCTATCCTAGTGAAATCATGGAACAAAAACACGACCTTGCTTAGTTTGAGGGTCGCAATATGTTTAGCATCGTGTACTATAAATGTATCCAGGAGAGCTTATGTAGTCATTGCACATTAGACTAATATCTCTAACCAATAAGGGTTGAAGTTAAGTTCCCTTGCTTAAGCATATGTTTTTTAGTATTTTTAGTTTTGAGTGAAAAAAGTGAGAAAATCAAAAAAATAAAAAAATAAAAAAAATTGAAGAAAAAAAAGAAAGTTGCAAAGTTTGAAAGAGTCTACAAAGCTATGGAGCTGATGAGATATCATGAAGAAAAGCTCCAAATTATCAAGGCGAAATTTTTCAAGTTATTTATTGTATTTTAATTTCTAGGTTATTTTTCCATATGTATGCTTGGGGTTTAACCAAAAATACCTTGAGGTTAAGAAAGTTTTATGGGGATGGATTCGGAGAGATGCATAAAATGAGCGTTGTTCAAAAGAAGTGGGCAAGTGTTTATGAAGATTGTGAGTATTTATAATTAGGGAGGTTCTTAGGAAAATTTAGACACAAATACATGCATTGCGCTTTTGGCATAATGGCTGGGTTCAATTTGGATTTTCTTATGCGGTATTGGTAAGCTAAAATTTAGTTTTGTTTGGGGGCAAGCAAAAGTCAAGTGTGAGGTATTTTAATGTGTGCTTATTTAGTTATATATTTCATACATTATCTTTATATTCTATGCTACATTTTGTTTTAATTCTAGAACAAAAGGTACTTATTATGTTTGAAATATGTTTTGTAGCAGCGAAGACATGCTCGAGAAAAAAAGGAAGCATACGAGGAGCTAGAAGCAGGAAAACGGGAGATAAAACAAAAAGAAGACAAAGAAGGATGTTGCTGGACAGCTTGACCCTTCGTCAGTGTTTTGGCCATATCTCATGACTCGTAAGTACGATTGACGAGATTCAAATTGTTCTGAAAACTAGACACAATTTTGGACTAATTTCGTGTTTTGAGAAAGGTCTGATTCCTAACGACCACGGCGTGGTGTTCACCAGCACGACGTGGTGAATGGAAACTTTGCAATTCTTGACGCTGACTTGGAGAATATAGGATTTCTATGAGGACCACGGCGTGGTGATGTCCAACCATGTCGTGGTAACGCTGAAACCTATAAATAGAGCCTAAAATTAGCCCTAATGATAGAACTTCAACCCTATATCGATTCATGCGATTATAAACCCCCAAGAAGCCGTTTTGAGGGTCTAGAAGACGGTCGGAAGGTCATTAAGCTGACACGAGCGAAGATCTGAAGGATTGGAGAGCGGATTCATGCCAGAAATCATTCGGTTCGTTGTTTAGACCACGATCAGCGTTCCAATGTGATTTTTTTTATGCATTTACTTTCTGATTTGGGTGTTAAAACCCTTTGCTTTGTGTTTATGATTGGTTGAATCCTTGAATTTGTGGATTAATTGCCATTTGAATTGTTTATTCGTGTTTAATTTATTTTGTCAAGTTTGATTGCAAGATTCGTATGTGTAAAGATTCTTACTTTATTCCTTATTGTTGAAATAATAGAGTTTAGATGACCATCTGACTGTGTTAATTTGCATCATAGTTGTCCACTAGAGTTTTGACCAAAACCTACGGTTAGGAAATAAAGTGATGAACTTTAATGTGTATGCATGAATAGACGACAAATCTATGCATGATTTAATTCCTATGACCATTATGATTAATAAAGATCAAATCTTGCTTAATACGAACTAACTACTGATTTTCATGATTTTTTGTTCACTTGATCAATGGATTAATAGTTGTGTTAAAATCAAAGGATTAGTTATCTAGAACTAGAGCTAGTCATTTTAGGAATCGATGAACAAGAATAAATAAATATATGTGTGCAATTATATATGATTTTAATATCTAATTTGTCTAAACCAAAGTACCGAAAGAGATTTGTCTTCGGTCAGTTTATCGACATTTGTTGTTTAGTTGTTTGTTTGAAATTTAATTCCACAAAACCCTTCTTTACTGCTTTCGTGTGTTTATTGTAACCTATAATCAAAAACTTTAAATTAATTCACCACCGTTCCCCTTGTTTTCGACACATGTTTTTACCACAGCTATATTATTACATGATTAGGTTCACTGCCTAGTGTGTGTTAGTCCGGTTGCGATAAAATTAGTTTTATAAATTTAAAACTTGAGCAATTTATATATATATATATATATATATATATATATATATATATATATATATATATATATATATATATATATATATATATATATAAATCACACATCAGTGGCCAAAAATGCAAGGGTTAAAGGTCCTTCTATAGTGGTCCAAGGAAACCCTAGATAACCTTGATTTGAATATTAAATTAATATTTTAAATCTGGTATTTATCTCATTTCTTATTTATCCACATGGGATATTCTAGAAACCCTAGAATATCCTCCCAAAAAACCGTCCACCCCTAGGGTTGGAAGGTTTTTGAGCCTTTTGTTCAACTATTGAACAATTGCATTTTAAACCCTGCACTTTTAATTAATTTCATTAATCCCAAAATTAATTCTAATTAATTTACGATCAATTATTAATTAAATAATAGATTTTCTAATTAATATATAATTTTCATAATATAGTAATAAACTATTTATTTCAATTTATTAATCACATAATAAATCAATCTCTCTATCTCTCTCTCTCTCTCTCTCTAAAAGTCATATTGTCCAATTGCTAGGTTTGAAGACAACCCAAAAGCATTGTGCTACTATCAATTCAAGTATATATCAATTATAGTTTATGGGCTTAGACACCTAATCCAACACAAGATTGTTCACGATTGCTCAGAAGTTGGTGATGCTCAAGGAATACACCATGTTGTGCCACCATGATGAATATTGGGCCACTAGTGATCATGATGCTCCACTATTGCTCATGGTGCTCCATCATGTGTTTGGTTGATGCTCATGAGGTTGAAGGTTCTAGAATCATCTTCATGGCATTCCGTGATTGGTTAGAAATTAGGACATCCCTTAAATGGGCTAATTATGGATGGGCCTGGACCGTCAGAATTAGGGTTTCCCATGCTTGCCTATAAATAGGTTCATATCTCCATCATTATAAATTGCTAGATTTTTGTGAGAGATCAAAGTGAGATATAATTTTGAGTGCTTGTAATAGTTCCAGAAAGTTAATAAAATGCTCTCATTTTCTTTCTCTCTCTCTCTCTCTCTCTCTCTCTCTCTTTCTCTCTCTCTTTCTTTCTTTCTATCCCTCTCTCTCTCTCTCTATCTCTCTTGTTCGCCCGTGGACGTAGGTCACCTTGACCGAACCACGTTAAATATTGTTTTTCATTTTGATTTAAGTTTTTTTAGAAGTTTTATTTCCGTGAGTTTCACCGAAGCTTGTTTGATATTTGTCAGAAGTGCTTAACATGTTTTGTTGTCACCCAACAAACCGATATCAGAGTTGTGGCTAAACATGGGACAGTTAAGATCGACAATTTCAATGGAAAATTTTCAGTTTTCTGGAAAAATGAAAATTAAAGACTACCTCTGCTAGAAGAATTTACATGTGCCCTTGTCAGAAGATAAGTCATTCCTTATGAAGCAAGAGGATGGAGAGTTGTTAGATCGACAGTCACTTGGTGTCGTGCGACTATCATTGGAAAAGAACGTTGCTTACAACGCTGTCAATGATAAGACAACTTATGGGTTGATCAAATCGCTATCTGACATGTACAAGAAACCTTCAACAACGAATAAGGTTCACTTGATTCGAAAATTGGTAAATCTGAAGATGAAGGAAGGTGGCTCAGTGACTGATCATGTCAATAAATTTAATTCAATCCTATCAAAGTTGACATCGGTTGAGATTAAATTTGAAGATGAAGTCCAAGCATTACTACTATTATCATTATTGCCTGAAAGTTGGTCAGGAACAATGACAACAGTCATCAGCTCAATTGGAGGTGCCAAGCTGACATTCAATGGCATACACGACTTAATCCTTGGTGAGGATGTGCGCAGACGAAGTGCTGGAGAATCCTCTAACAGTCTTCTTAGTACTGAGGAAAGACGAAGGAAGTGCAACAGAGGGAGTGGGGGTAGAGGAAGATCAAAGAATTCCTTGACAACCCTCATTATATCAATGACTAGATCGACATCAACTAAATGGTTGACCACCTAATTTCATATATGTCATTTCAATGTCAAAAAACTAAAATAGTAATGAACTAATTATAATATTAAAAAAATAAGGATAAAACACATAAATGAGGATAAAATCTAGTCATGTTCGATTATGGTATGGTCCATAACCGACACGATCCAAAATTACCCATTGAATGAAACCTAATTATATTGGTTCTTCTAAAAAAACAGGTTCAACATGTTACAACAATACATACCGATGTATTTTGATAACGTTATTCAAGTGAAAGTTAATTGCAAGTTCGAATCTTAAACCTGAAAGATTCCAAAGTCTTGACAAGCTTCAAGAACTTGTTTAACTACATCGTGCCGACCGCAAGCAAGTGCAGTTTCAATAGCGAAGGTATGCTAAGCTTTGGTGGGTCACATGACCCACCTATTTTTAATATATATAATAAGGTATGTATAATTAAAATTGATGACCTACCTTAAATAATTTTAGTAAGCTAGCTTGTATTTTAAACAAAAAAATAATAATAAGCGATTGATTTTGGATTTTTTTTTTTGGTGATTATATGAGAATTTTCGTATGGACACTTATAGAAAAGCAATAAGGACACTCATGGTGAACCAAAAAAGAAAAAGACGTTCTTTAACAAAATTTATATATGGTTATCGACATTTTAGGAGGATACGATGGATAACAAAAAAATCTTTTCTACAAATATCCTATTAATAATGTTAATCTTTCACTATTACAAAATATAAAACAAAATAATATCATAGATTGAGAAGAATAAAAGAAGATTGAAAAATAAAAAAACCCCAAAAACAAAATTTATAAAAAATTTAGGTCACCGGAAGATGTCTGCCGTCATCAACTTCTATATGTCGGTGCTATGTTTTGTCGTCGACGGTCTCACTTAGATCGGCCCATCTCCACCTATTTCCATCGATTCTTTGTTGTTTCGGTTTCTTCAACGGTCCCATCCAACTTCACCCACATCCGTCTATTCTCTGTCAGTTGTTGTCGGCCGGAGATCAATCAGACATATGCTTCTCCACTTTGTCTGGTGGCTAGCCTCCTTTATCTCCAAGTGTATCATGTTTCACTTTTTACTTTGTATTCTGGTCTGGTGAAGTAATTTATGTGTAGAGACATTCAAATAAGTATAAAATATTAAGTCAATGTCTAGTAGCCTAGTCTAGAAGTATAAAGTATAATAGATGTATTGAGCATCATTTGGAATATAACAAGAAACAAAGTATTTTATCTTTGGGAAATTTACAGAAAAGTCCCAAATTTTTGGGAAAAGTTTCAAAAAATCCTAAAAAAAAAATTGAACAGAAAAGTCTTATTATTTTGAGAAAATCACATAATCCGTCAATTGTTGTTCAAATATATAAAAAAAAGACTTTTTCGTGAATTGGGGGAAAATGTTAAATAATTGAGACTTTTCTGTTCAAAAAAAAACTTTAAGACTTTATTAAAAAATTTCCCAAAATAATGAAACTTTTATGCATTAATCCCTTTATCTTTTAAGTATAATGTAATCGATTTTACTCATTTAGCTGGCTGTTGTCTTTTGTTTTCAATCTTTTCCCAAATTTTTTTAATTGATTTGTAATTTTCAGGTTATAATTATATATGATATATAGCTTAAATCAAGATTTTAGAATAGTACCAAATAATTTATATGTTTATTAATTACTAAATCTTCATTTGTTTATTGTTTTTTATGATGTTTCTTTTTCTATTTCTGAAGTTAAAGTTAATAATTTAATATTATTTCTCTCTTATATAGTATTATTGACAACATGATTAAAACTATAATTTTTTAACTGTTTACTTTTACATCTTATTTAAGTTGAACACCTGTAAGTTTGAATACTGGATTCATCACTGCGAAAAAAATACATGTATAAATCTGATTTTTATAATTTATACTCTATATTTTAATAGCCCAGTCAAATATGAGCAGCCAAATACAACTTAAATTAAAAAAACAATAATCATGTGCAATTGTAGAGCTTTAAATATTTTTTGCCTACTACGACTCGACCCGGTCTAGACCCGCAACAATCATTGTTTGATTTTTTTAATTTTATATAGGTTTCATTTAAATATTGAACCATGTGGTTTTACCTGTCACCAACGGTTTGAGTTCGATCACAGGAAGATTGTTGTAAAAAAAAACCATGGCATCTTTGGGTCTTGAAACGATGGTGAAAACATAATTTTGAGGCAAGGATTTAACGGCGGATGACCAGTTTAAGAGGAGTTTATCTACGGTCAACTTGCATGCATCTAGAGTTTCAATGCTTCATTTTCAAGGTTCAAGTTGTGGATTAACACATATTTTTTATTGACATGTTGGTTGGATGCTAGTTAACTGATGCCGTCAATGACGATGGTTGTTAAAAACTATAATAGATTCCATGCGAATCAACCACCCCTACATGTGTAATTTTGTAATGTATCATTTTATTTTATTTTTCAAATTTATGTTTTGTAATTTAGGGTTGAGCATGGGTCGGTCTTAGGTAAAACCAAACCCAAACCGAAAGATTCGGTTTGCAGCTTTTGAAACCTATTGGGTTCGGTTTTTGGTTTTTCGGTTTCAACCCATGGGTTGTTGGGTTTTGGGTTCGTAATCCCTGACCTAAGTTGCATAAAAATAAAACATATTCATTTTAAATTTTATAATATACATATGTTGGTTCGGTTTCGTTGCCATGGGTCGGTTTTTTGCTTCAGTTTTACATATCGGGACAGTTCAGTTTTTTAGGTCAAGTTTGTAAATAGAAATGGAACCCAAACCGAATTTTTCGGTTTTAAGAAATCCAAACTAAAAATGATTATTTGGGATTGGGTTCACTTTTTGTTTTTTGGTTTTCGGAACTTTTTTGATGTTGTGATATGGAGACATTCTTGAAGTAGTGCTGTTATTGGCTTTAAATTACTTGATCTTATTGTTTTTGCCGTCAATAGTCAAATGTCTATTTTGGAGAGTCTATGGTGGTGTTTTTTTTCTTTTTATTCTGTTGGTCTTTTTACAACTGTAAAACATTTTTTGGGCCAGTTTCCTACTAATATTATTTTCCTTTTTAATATCATCTTGCCGTTCAAAAAAAATGCATGTAAACCCGTGTCAAAATTTCATGCAGTTGAAATGGAATATCACATGCAAATATGCAATGGGTCAAAGGATTATGAGTCAAATTTATAACAACATCGCAAAACAAAATATGTAGATAAAGCAAGTCTTTAACCGTGTCATTTCATGCTTTGATTTTAAAATCCTCTAAAGCACCTTCATTGTAATCTTTCTTCACTTCATAGGTTTTAAGAAATTCTTTAAACTGAAAGGATCGATAGAGCGGTGGATTAGAATCATTGATGAGAAGTTTAGCAGGTTCTATGATGCTATCCGGTTTTGGATTGATGGAGTAGACAATTGATGTCTGGTGATCTGTTGAGTTTGTCACTGCTCTATGCTCTGGACTTGTCAGCTTCCCGTTGCTAATAAACCTACAATACATTTAACAAAAGTTTCATAAGAAATAAATATGACAAGCCTTTCTCAATACTAAAACAACAAAATACCATACATTGCAATTGGCAATCACTCAAACCTTTGTTTTTGTGTATACATGTGTTTCAACACATAATTGTAACTACAATCGATTATATTTTATATGGTAAATCTGAAAAAAAAATCTACCTGGGCTTGGTGACCAAGAATAACAACAAAGGCATTAGGGATGGGTTCAATGCCAAGCCATTCTCCATTTCTATAGAGTTGAAGCCCATATATATCATCTTGTAAAAGAAAAGTGATGAGATTAGCGTCACAATGTTTGGGTAAGCCCAATGCCAAGTCGGGGTTGGGGCATGGTGGGTAGTGATTAGCTGAAAACAATTGGGTCCCGGTAAGCCCGTCTCCAAAATACGTAGGCCCAAGCCCAAGTCCTTCACATATTAGCTCCAATATTCTTGATGACAAGTCACCCACTTGAAGTGAGTATTTCTTGACAACATCTCTTCAAAAAGAAAAATTATGGTTTGTTAATTAAAAGCAATCTCATGATTGTTTGGATTTCTATAAAGGAATTGGAATGCAATACTTCTTTGGTGACTTGTTTGGTTGACAAATTGATGAATTGGAATTCCATCAAATCCTTAAAATCTATGTTCAAATGATTCTATCATTCCTTGGGTTAGGGCCAAATGGACAAATTTATACTCCTATACTTGTTAAAAACAAATTGTCACTACATAGAAAATACAAATATATCAATTTTTATACTCATCAAAAACACTTCATTACTCTTTCATAAACAATACATTATATATTACTCCCCCATAAATAAATAAAATTATGTTATCACTAATTCACTATTGTTAGCTTGTAATTATCTTCATTACTTCTTCCATTTGCTTTGTAAAACTACTTTCTTTATATAAATAAGAAATACATGATCATTGGTGTGTGTGTGCTGTGATGCAACCATGCAGCTTCCAAAAAAGAAAATATGGGGAAATGGTTTTTTGCTATGGAAGATGGTGGGATTATTTTATTCAAGATTTATTATAATTTTAACTTTTAAATCAAAAATAATATGAAATTAGTACGTCTTCATTAACACATTCTATCACCGTTGAGTTTTTAATAGTAATACTCAATTTCAGAATAGACATTGAAAACACCTTTAGCTCTTTTTTTTCTTTAAAACGATATTATGAGCAAAAGAAAAGACGAGTTTACCGATATCTAGCTGGTTTTTGAGGCCATAAATGAATAAACTCGTCTATAGGATGGCAATGGTGTCGAAGATTATCACGCCATAAATGAACCTTTTCATTCTCATAGTCGTAAGTGCTCGTGTAGAGCCTACATTTTTTGTTTGGATCTTCTGAGTAAACGTTAGCCTTGTCCTCGTTTGGCATGTCAAAAAACTCCTTCACAACCCTCATCGTGTCAATCACTAGATCTTCATCAACTCCATGGTTTATCACCTATTTTCATATTTCACATTTCAATTTCAAAAAGCTAACACTACAAAAAGAAAAACGCATGAGGAAAAAGACATAAAAAGTGTGAAAAGAAAAAGATCTGTTCCGATTTTAAATCCCGGTCAAGTATGATCCATAACTGATCTAAAAAAATCTCTGGTAAAAGGTTTGGCACATTTAGGGACTATTGGTCCATTTCGTTGATGTCATTATCGGTTCAAAAACTCTTCGATCCAAGAAAATCTGTAATTAGGCCTCATCCTTTTGTGCGGGCTCTAGGAAAAGTATTCATAAAATCATTACAACAGGCCTTATTCAAGTAATCGAATCTTGATCAGAAGATAAAAGATTTTCAGCTCGGATCGTAAACCTGGAAAACTCCAAAGTCTTGACAAGCTTCAAGAACTTGTTGCACTGCATCCTGGCGACCACCAGCAAATGCAGTATTGAGATCGATGATGGGGAGAGTGTTGCAAAAGGGCACCGTCGCATCTCCAGGTCTTGAATGGACGGGAAACACATAGTTTTCCGGCAAGTATATGGCAGCTGAAGACCAGCTTGAAAGTAGCTTTTCCATGGCTGACTTGTACACTGTAGGTGTCTAGATCTTAATATTAGAGATAGAAGTTGTGGGTCAACAGTCAACACTTTATATATATATATATATATATATATATATATATATATATATATATATATATATATATATATATATAAATAAAAGTTTTTTGCCACATGTCATCTTCTCCTTCATTTAGACACATGACATTTTCAAGAATTTTTAAATTTTCTATTTTCCACTTGTCATTTTATTGTATTTTTCATTTTATTAAATTAAAATTCCACATTTAATATGTAAGGTATTTATTAGAAAGGGTTTTTATATATAATGTATTCAATACATTAAAGCCTCATTAATTTTAATAATTCAAAAAATTTCTCATTTTTCTTATAAATTCAAACTTTTCAAATTGTTAAATTTTCATAGTTAATTTTTTTTAAATAAACTCATGTAATACATGAGTCTCACACCTAGTATATATATATAGAAGTAGGTTCATTTAAAAACATGATTTAGTGTGAATACGTGACGACAACAGCCAATCAAATTTTATCATTTAAAAAAATAAATAAATTTATTTTTAAGGGTAAGCATATCATTTTACACAAAAGTCAAACAAGTAATTAAAACAAATTTCCTGAAAATATGTTAATTGATCTTTCCATAATCCACAATTGTAACCCACGTATTAATCATTTTGTATTACCAGTTGTATGATTCATCGTTTTGGAAAAGATTTGATTAGTCTATTGATCCATATGGATGCTCATACAGAAGACGGCGGCCATGTTGATTTCGATTCAATGCAGGATGGAATAGATCATACTTATCATGATAGTCTGTTCGACAACCAACATCATGGAATTGATAAAAATCCAGGTTTAATTTCTTACAATTTTTTGTAAATGTTAACTTCATTTTCTCTTATTCCGGTTGTATATAATGATAAGAATCCAGGTTTAATTTATTACACTTTTTCGTAAATGTTAACTTCCTTTTACTAATTTTCGGTTGTATATTTTATGTTAATTCATCATCATTTCTTTTGATGAAGATGCAAACGATTTACGTGATATTTCAATTGAAGACGAGACATTGGGTGTATCTGATGATAGTCAATCTAATGATAATCATCAACGTTCTAATCATCAGCATGTGATTATTAATGGAAAACAATATTGGATTCCAAAGGTACCTGATGAAGTTAAGCCAAAACTCAAAGGCCATTACAAGTCCTATGAAGATATAACAGATATGTATTACAAGTACGCTCATGCAGCAGGTTTTGATGTTAGAAAAACGACGAATAGAAAAATGTGCATGGTATTACTAAATTGAGATACCTCGTGTGTAACAGACAAGATATTCCTAATACAGGTCATGTTGATACATTGAACCCAAACAAAAGTAAGATTCAAAGAAGGATTGATTGTCGAAGGATTGGATGCAATGCATGTATCAGATTTAGTATGATAAAAGGAAGCTCTACATGGTTGTTATATGAGTTTGTAGAGGAACATAATCATGAGCTTATGTCTCAAGATAACATATTGTTTTCCCGATACCATATACAACTTAATTCATGGCAGAAATCGTTCATTATCAGTCTTTCTAATCAGAACGTTGGTGCCACCCAAGCTCACAGGCTCTTTACTGCTATTAATGGTGGATACAATATTATTGGAGGCACGGTTGATGATTTTAAAATTTTGATGAGGGATCTTAATTGCTTTATAGGTGGAACTGATGCTCAGATGTTAGTCGATAAGATGACTAACAAAACAAAAAATGTTCCTAATTTTTCATTCGATTTCAAAGTTGAAAATAAGCAAACTCAACGCTATATTTTAGGCTGACGAGACCTCAAAGATAAATTATAAAGAATTTGATGATGTTGTCTCCTTTGATGCCACATTCCGAACCAACAGGTTATGTATATTTTATGTTTATGTTTTTTGTTTTAATTTTAAGTCCTTTAAAATTTTCAAAGTAAATTTTGCCACTTTTTAGGTATGACATGGTATTTGTTCCTTTCACCGGAATTGACAATCACAAAAAGTGTGTTACTTTTGGTGCTGGTTTGCTTAGCAAAGAGGATATCGACTCATACACATGGTTGTTGAAATCTTTTCTTAAAGCCTTTGGTAAACAACCAAATTGGTGTTATCTGATGAAGACCCGGCGATGAAAAACACTATAGCCACTGTTTTCCCAGAATCAATTCATAGGTTGTGTATGTGGCACATCACTTCCAAATTACCATTGAAGGTTACAAGGTTTTATTTAAACCGCTATTAGTCAACATTGCATTCATTATGAATCACTGTTATTTTAATTTTATATTCTGAAAAGAATCAATGATAGTACTTTTGTATCCAGTCCACATATAGTTCTACATTGAGTACTGGTCTATTACATTAGTGTCGTTTGCCTTTATATATTCTGGACTGATTTAATGATTTTCATTTTTAACACTTTGCACATGTTCTCATTGTAAGGTATCATTGGATATTGTCAACGACGAGGAATTTAAGTTACAGTTCAACTCCTTGATTTGGAATTCTAAGCTTGAAGAGAAAGATTTCGAACATGGATGACAAGCACTATTGGATGAATATGATCTTAACGATAATACTTGGTTAAGGAGAATGTACAACTTGAGACATTCATGGATTCCTACATCTTTCAAAAGAGTCCCTATGTCAGGTCTCATGAGAACAACATCTCGTTCTGAGAGTCAGAACTTAGCCTTTCATCAAAACACGCATTATGGATCAACTTTAGTAAACTTTATGAATTCGTTTGAATCTGCCATGGAGAAGCAACGTTATACTCAATCCTCTTTGGACTTCAAAACAAAAGACAAATTCCCTAAATGAGAACACCATTTCTAATAGAGGAAAACGCTTCTCTATTCTACACACGTAAAGTGTTTAGACAGGTTCAGAACGAAATGTACAGGTCAATGACAACATGTTTCTCGTTAAATCACAACATCGTTGACCATGTTCATGAGTTTCAGATAAAAGAATTTAGGCCACATGGATCTTCCACCTCGAATCGACCTGAGTCCGATATTGACAGTGATGATGATGATGATGATGATAAATGGGATACGCTGCTAAAAGACTCTATATATACGGTATTATTTTAAACTCTGATATCATTTTATTTTTTTGCACGCCAAATTTTGTATATATATGTGCTTATTTTTCTATGCAGGTTAAATGTGAACAGAAAGAAGACACATTCATTTGTAGTTGTATGAAGTTTGAACAATTTGGGATTCTTTGTCGCCACATTTTTACTGCAATGAAAGCCTTCAACATCCAATTCATACCAGCAAAGTATCTTCTAAGGCGGTGGCAGAAGGATATTATTCCACCTGAATTGTTACGAAGATGTTTCCGGTATTCAGATTCTGATGAGAAAATTAAAAAAGTAGCAATGGACATATTTTCAACGGTTGATAATTGTCTCTCTTCTTTGAGCACCAACAAAAAAAGACTTGAAGAGTATTATGAAGCACTTAAGGAATTGGAGAGCAAGTTTATGGCTGGCGTTACTATGCATGAACGCCTAAACAAGTCAACGGACTTTGGAAATAGACTTGGTGTGTCGATACCCGCAAATGTTCAAATTCAAAACCCCACTGGAATTAGGAACAAAGGGTCTGGGACTAAAAAAATGATTAAAGGTGCTCAAGAAATTACAGTTGAAAAATCACGTTGTAACTACTGTCATAAGGGTAACGATCATGACTGGCGGAATTGTCCTTTAAGAAAGGAAGATGAGAAGAACAACATTTTTAAACAACATCCTGGAAAGAAGAAATAATTTATTTATCGGTCTTTTTTATTTCATATTAATTTGTTTGGTTTGTTTACTTTATGGTAAAACAATTGTTACATTCTCAGTCAATTGTCACTTTTCAGTATTATGTTTTTATAAATTGTGTAGCCTATTTATAATTTACTTTTAAATTGTGTTTATTAATTGTCATTGATTTCTTTTTAAAGCTTAAGCACATATTCCTTGTTTTTTTAACCATCTCAATCCATACATCATTATTATCCGTATACAACAATCATTAGATTATAAATGTCAATATTTTATTAATAAAGTCATCTTTAAAACTACATTTACTACATAAATTTAAGAATTAGTATACGAACTTATAAAAGATGTGTCTTTTTCATTACTTGTTTACATACACAAAACATTACATTCTTCTAAACTTTTTTTATAACTATTCATTTCAGAATTTATAACAACAAAATTTATTACATGATTATAACCAGAAATATGTTTAATTACTAAATTCATATTCACTACAATCAATATATAATTGTCATCTCCATTATACGTATTTATAAATTCAGTAAACATTAATACTCTATTTTCATACAGAAAATAATCATCAGATGCACTTAAAAAAATATGTATTATGAATTATGTAATTATTGATAACACCGATTAATACATAATTGAACTTAGAATTATGTTACATATTCAATTAAGAACTTTACACGTGAAGATGTGTTATATTATTCTAACGCTAACTTTTATAGCCACTCTATTCACAATTCCTAATTCATATTAAGTTTTATAAACTATGTTAATCTAATAGGAATTTGATGTTTCAAAAAAAATTAAATTACTCACAACATGTATTTCATTTTAACATCCATATATTCAACAAAAATATTAATCTAATAGTTATTTAAGAAACATTTACATGATGCTTTATACTATTCACGGTATCCACCACAAACCCATAAATTTAGAAATTATATGACTCATATTTCTTATAAATGTGTGACCTTTGCTAAGTGTCATATGCCATATATATTACATATGGAATATAAGAAAAATTAAGGTACACAGTACTAATAATAACCATTTTTTCACACATTAAATAAATTCATCATATAGTTTCACTTAGAATACGTCCAACACATAATAATTCTAACATAATTACCATAATCCAAAAAACCAACATAACAAAACACTTAAAAGTTCATAGACGATCATCACCTTTTATAATACTAAAAAACCTAATAAAAAAAACACCATCTTCTTCACAAATCAATCTACTGCAGCACACTTGTGATTTCCTTCTTCTTTTCTTCAATCAACTTCATCCTTTTAAACCTAACCATTTTTTTGACAGTTGCATAATGCTTCACGAATGTTTGCTTCATAACATTAAAATCCGACATCATCAACTTATCCAGATACTTATACCTTAACCGTCCCAACATCTTTTCTTGAATTTTATTATCAACACATAGACCGTAATCAGTGGCGGAGTTAGTACCGGGGCTGCCGGATGCCCAACCACCACGGGCATTTTTTAGTTGTAGTATACTAATTAGATAAGCCATCAAAACATTAAATAATTGATATTTAAGTCCACCTCATGTATAGTTGTAGCCCACAGCCCTCATCTGATTTAATTAACTTATTTATTACTTAAATTACTCACACTCTAATTCCCAAACTGAAAAAGACGGCAACCTTATTTTCTGCTACTTACCTACTGTGCTACAATATCTTCTCCATTTAAGAACAAGGTATGTTTTTAATTATTCTTGTATATTCAATAATTTTTTACTTTGCCATTAATTATATTATTATAAATGATATTTTGTTTTTTATAATTATAATGATAGATTATATCACTGAGTATAATTCAATTAATGAAAGATATGGATCAATAATTAATATACTTTTTTAATATTAGCATGTTAATGAATGACTATAAATCAACGTTTATTATTGGTTGAAAACTTTTGAAAATGCATTCTTGAAATGATTGATATAACTTTTGTTTAAACAAATTTTTTATCGTCAAATTCTCTTTCAAAATTGGAGACTCAGTTATGTTATTTTGATATAACATATATTTAAATATATTTTTGCGACGTCGGCCCCCCTTATTCTTAAATCCTGGCTCCGTCCCTGACCGCAATCCCATTTATGTGCCGCTTCTCCCATGTATGTTTCCATGTGTCGCATAAGGAAAATTCCAAAGTCAACACCAACTATTTTCCTTTGACACTTCATTTTTAAAACCACAACTTCTTTTTTAAGTAACACATTTGCTTTTTTGTGTTCAACACTATTCAGATAACGACAAAAGAAACTTTGCTGCATGTCAAATTAAATAATAATTCATATTATAATAAATATATAACAACAATAATGACAATATATATATGAATTGATTAAGTAAACAACAGATCTAACCAGGATACGTGGTTTATTCCCATATGCAGACTCAATTGTCCCCGACCTCTTGATGTGATCAAATATATAAAATGTAACCCTTTTCAAGCAAAATCACACTAGGCAGTAACTGTCATCAACAACAATTGGTATGAAAACCTACATTTAAACAATATCAGCATCGGTTCAACATAAATGTGTGATACCAACCATGTTTAAATACTGTAAAATGTAACAATTCCATACCAAGTCCACCGTTTTCAAATCTGGTTTGTCCGCTATGTCATTAATCACAGCTACAAACATAATTCTGAATTTATTGTACCTCAGCTCCTCATCTACAGCTTCATTAACCATGTAATTTGTCTGTTTTATCATAACAAAATACCGACCATATTACAATTCATAGCGGAATATGACATACAACACATATATTATTATTAAAAACTTACAATCGTATCGCATGTGAAGTACATCCTAGAGTAAGAAGCCTCTGACTTCAGTTCCTCAGTTTTATTAAGGAAAGCAGCCCACGCGTCTATTACATTGGTATGCACTTTTGTTCTCATAGCTAACGTACGTGCAGCTTCCAAATGCATTCCATGACCTTCAATAGTTTCCCATATAATTTCCCTGCCATTTAAACATAATACAATAATAATGTCACGACACAAAAAAAAATCCATTTTCATTTAGTCAGATAAAATATACATTCTTACCCTTTATCTTTCCCCCATGCTATTATGCTTTGAGCCACAACGTTTTCATCATCTTTAACCGCCTCATCCACGTCCGTAATCCGATCTACATAAGGTGAACACACCAATTGTCCAAGTTTCCCCTTCCTTTTACCTTTCCCATTTTTGAAATCAACAACATGCACCAATTCACTTTCCATAAGATCTTTTCTAGTTCTTTTCTTCAGTTTGTCTTCCGCTACAGATTTTTTTGTATATCTAATTACTGTCTTACTTCCTTCCTTATCATCCATATTCTTATCTTCCTCATTCAATTGTGTTATTCTCAAATCGAATGATGGTATGTCATCTTTGCAAAAACCCTTTTTCTTTCTCATGCTCATTTCCACAATTTCATCAGACATATTCAAAAAACCAGGAGTCTTTTACAATTGTCCAAGTTTCCCCTTCCTTTTACCTTTCCCATTTTTGAAATCAACAACATGCACCAATTCACTTTCCATAAGATCTTTTCCAGTTCTTTTCTTCAGTTTGTCTTCCGCTACAGATTTTTTTTGTATATCTAATTACTGCCTTACTTCCTTCCTTATCATCCATATTCTTATCTTCCTCATTCAATTGTGTTATTCTCAAATCGAATGATGGTATGCCATCTTTGCAAAAATCCTTTTTCTTTCTCATGCTCCTTTCCACAATTTCATCAGACATATTCAAAAAACCAGGAGTCAGAACAACTGGACTATCCAATGATGTATTTCCTTTAATTATATTCCAGAAAAAGTACGGAAGGTGAGTCGCACCCATCCACAACCTTTGTCTTCTCGTTATTCCTTCCGGTAGACTGAACATTGCATATCAGACTACTTCCTTTCACAAAACTACTTCCTTTCACAAAATTACTTTGCACAGAATTGACTGCAACTTTAACGGGCGTTTTCATTGTCGCTTCATTTGTGGGCGAGCTATTATCTCCATGTTCCACAGTATTTTCATTAAAAAGTTGGCGCACCTTTCGTGACCACTCTTTTACCACATCATCATTTGCATCATGTTCTAACCCCTTCTTAATTGCTTCCTCAATTTTTTTTTCTTATCATCACAGATCCTACAATATAGCATTTCAGTTGATTCCACCCCTACCTGTCATTGTTATTAAAACCAGTTATACATTTTTCTTATGTATAATGTTATTTATTACAAAAAATACATGAAATAAATAATAAAATAACTTACCAGCTTATCCTCATCACCATTTACATCAATAAGATCCACTTCCCCGTCTCCACGAAACTCCAATGTTACAAATTTTCCCATTCTCAATCCATGCTCCTCCAACATTTCCAAATCCACTGAGTCAATCTGTTTTATCAATGGCCTTGATCTGCGGAGATTATAGCCATTCAAAACTACTTTGTCCGCATACGTAAGCTGTAACAACATAATAAATAAATTATATTTACTTATTTTAATTTAAAGAATTAAAAAATAATATAAAACTAAATGCACATAATTACAACTACTTACCAGTAAGAGAGTGATTGGACCTGTGTAATAACAGTTTGCGTCATTTGGCCTCCATTTGTATTTTGCCTTCTCCAAACATTCAACTATATACTTGCACCAATCAATCTTTTGAATATCTTCACACCTTGCTAATTTCTCCAGACAATTAATACGGCTTGCCCCACTCATCTTTGTCTCCTGTTTATGAACAATGTCAGGAAATTAAGCTTGAACATGTCATCCGCCACATCCGATTGTCTATTCCTCTTCACATAGTTTCCATTATTGAACTTTCCTCCTGGATATTGACTTTTCCATGCTTCAATAACCGTATATGTTTTATCGCATTCCACCAACTGGTTGTAGTCTAAACCTTCACTTGGCAAACCAAACATCTCTTCAACCGTTTTCTTTGTAATAAGTATTTCCCCTTTCTTAGTCTTAATCGTCGATGTTTTTGCTCTGAATTTGTCCACCAAGTAGTAAGCCAATCTAGAAGGTATTGAATCTAACTTTATATCAAGGAACGCACCGAAACCCATTCGTCTCACCATTTCTTTCTGACTGTATGACATTCCCTTTACCACCATATACATTGATTTTGGGGACATACGACAACTTATTTTTGGCAACTCTTTAGTTGTGTTGTCCTCAACAGCTACATCTTCATTTTCTACTACATTCTTTATTTTCGATTTTCTTTTCTTCATTCTTTTCTTATTATCAACTTCCTTTAAAACTTCATTTTTTATGACTTTAGTTTTTTTCCTACCACTTCTTCTTACATTAACATCAAGATCAGCTTCACTATCTTCATAATGTTCATCTTTCCTTTTGTTTTTCTTACAGACACTAACACTTGATTCACCTACAACAAACACAAAATAACATACGCATGATCAGGATAACACTACACCAATAAGAATCATGCATAATTTTTTAAAAATGTTTTCTGCTTTGAATATTCCAAAATATTATATGTGTGTACACTACTGTATATTGTAATGAAGCATAAACAACATAATGTATTATGTATTGACTACTACATCAAACTTAAAAATGATTTTTTTTTAAATACTACACAATACCACAAACACATACTAGTTATATAATATTGTATTCCGATTTGAATAATTTCATACACAATGCTTAAATGTTTTTTATAGAATACTATTAGTTTGAATTAATACACAATACCACAAACCATTCTAGAGAGAATAAATAATGTTACTCATATCAAAATTCATTAAAGAATATTTAAGTCCTGATACATATTATGTTTTCAATATTGAATACATGTAGAAGCATAACATGCATAATGTGTTCTTTATTGACTACTAATTCAAACCCTAACATAATATTATGAAATATATTACATACTAACATACATAATGTAATAACCAAATACTGTTAGTCATGTCAAGATTCAATGCATTCTTGGGATAATACTACACCAACAAGAATCATGCATATTTGTTTTTTATATGTTTTCATTTGCAGAATATTTAATCCAAGAAATATATGATGTATTGAATGATTACATAATGTGTTATTTATTGAATACTAAATCAAACCTTAACATAATATTACGAAATATTACATACTAACACACATAATGTAATAATCAAATAATGTCAGTCATGTCAGGATTGACTGCATGATTGGGATAATACTACACCAATAAGAATCATGCATATTTGTTTTTTATATGTTTTCAGTGCAGAATATTTAATCCAAGAAATATGTGATGTATTGAATTATTACATAAGGAATTCAATATCAAAATGTTTTCAATATTGAATCCATGTGGAAGCATTGCACACTATCACACATACTGTGTATTCTGTATTGTAGCATTACATAAGTAATGTATTCTGTATTGAATACTATATTAAACTATTAAATTATATTTTGAAATAATACAATAAACCAGAAAACATACTAGTGAAATTATAATGTATTCTGATATGAATAATTTAATACACAATGCTTAATTTTTTTTAGAATACTTTTATTTTGAAATAATACACAATACCACAAACCATTACACTGATAATAAGAATTAAGTGCAAAATATTTAAACCAAGAAATGTATGATGTATTCAATTCTTACCTAATGTTTTCAATATCAAAATGTTTTCAATATTGAATACATGTGGAAGCATTGCATATTTTCACACATATTGTATATTCAGATCAGAACATTTTAGTACTAATATATACTTTCTATTAAAGTATTATAGAATGTGTTCAATATTGAAAACACCAAGCTAATCATATAATATTCCACACATAAAAAAACAAACAACATCACGCAGTCAAACACATACAAATCTAACACAATATCACTTATAGAAGAAGTACCTTTTTCAAAATGACATTTCACCTTCTTTTTTGCTAATGATTCCCTACTGAGCATCACCACACTAGAACCTCCTGCAAAACATGACAAAGAAAAATTGTTAATAAATTAGACTACCTATTATATACTATATAAAACCCTTGAAAAACTAGCCATTATTCTAATTAGATTCCATGGTACAACGACAACAACATTCTTAACTGTATTACGATTATAATATCATTATTAAAAAGACAAAAAAAACATCAAACACACAAGTATAATAGTCGTCGTATTCAACAAAACCCTAAAAAAAATCAACAACAAAAAATTGGAATACGTCGTCTTCAACAAAGAAACTAACTACAAACATTTTGTATCTAGATTTTTAACTATTTTACGCATATTATATTTATATTTAAAAAACAAAGCCAACAGTCGTCGTATTCACAACAGAAACTAATATACATTTGTATTTGAACATCAATGAGCAATACCTGAATGAATGTTCACGAAATCGTCGTCATCAAGGTTAATGGCTTCTTCAAAGGTGTTGCTGAACTTGTTAACCTTCATTTTTGAGTTTGATCGAAGAATCCTCATTATGTGCTATGTTGAACAATCAACGATTTTTATACTCAACTACCGAATCAACTTTACTAGAATCGCATTCAACGTTGAAATCAGATAATATCTTCAGCAAAAATTGGAAGATCCGTACGGATATGAAAGACGGATTCACCGGTGAAAAATACGAACTGAAAACCCTTTTCCTAATTTACTTAACCTAGTTTTTTACCCAAATGCCCTCACAAACCCGTTATCAGCTAATTTGTGATATTTTCCAATTTTTTTCCTTTATTTTTAAATAGAAAACACTTAATTATCCTAACCATCTATTTATTTAATCTAATGGTTGTAAAATGTCCTCATGTTCTCACAATAATTGGTGTTTTGTATTCAAGTAGCCGTACCTGTATCTGATACTTGGAGGAAACGGAAACGGCAGGGAAACGGCAGGAAACGTTTCTTGAACGTATCAAGGGTTTCAAGAAACGTATCGGGTAAGTTTCCACAAAGTTTCCTATTTTTTTCTTGTAACACCCATAAAATTTGAGCCAAATTAAAATATTTTATTTCATTCAAAAACCATTAAGTTCATACATCTTGTTTTCAAAATAGTTTAAACATCAGAGTATCCCCCAGAACCATGTCACATAAATCATAAAACATGAGGAGCGGTACGATCACGCCTTTGCCTTGCCACGATCTCCTGAAGCACCTGAAACAATAAACCACAACTGTAAGCCCGAAAGCTTAGTGAGTTTCCCCCAAAGCACCCATACACACATAAACATACGCATACAGCAAAGAACAACATACTATGGGTCCAATCAACCTTCCGGTTGGAATACCCCCCCTGGCCCTCAACCATCGGGTTGGAATGCCTACATACTACGAGCCCAATCATCCTACCGGGATATAATACTCTCGGCCCACAACCATCGGGTTGGAATGCCCATACACCTATACATACAACAATAACTACTATGGGTCCAATCATCTCGCAAGATGGAATACCCCAGGCCCCTCAACCATCGGGTTGGAATGCCAACATACTATGAGTCCAATCATCCTACCGGGATGGAATACTCCTGGCCCACAACCATCGGGTTGGTATGCCCCACTTCCTATGCATACAATAACTACTACTATGGGTCCAATCATCCCTCAGGATGGAATACCCCAGGCCCCTCAACCATCGGGTTGGAATGCCAACCTACTACGAGTCCAATCATCCCACCTGGATGGAATACTCCTGGCCTACAACCATCGGGTTGGAATGCCCCTACACTAGCAAACATGCACACATAACAGGCAACCACATAACACTCTACAGAACCAAAATACTAGGGCCCTATCATCCTACCGGGATGGAATACCCTCTGCTACTGCTCAACATACATAATCCACAGGTAACCTCCTTCCAGCATACATAAGGCAAGACCAACTATAGGTCTATAAATAACCACTACCCAACTACCCGGGCGCTGATACAACAGAACTAGCCATCACTTAACTATCCATTCCTCTAGGATACTAAGCTAACAAGGCATATCCTCATATCATGATCATATCTACCATGATACTAGCAAGCATATCATCACATAACATAACAAGATCTAAACAACAATTCAAAGGGCCGGCCTTGGTGCCTTAGACCCTTGAGTACAGTGAGGATAACTCACCTGAAATGAAGAACCGAACCACGGAAGCACACACCCGAAGCACTGCTCCAAACTCCAACACCTATTGCCATCAATGGACCATTGACATAAATAATCAATTACCTTAACACCCTTGAAGGTCAAAGTCAAAGTCCAGGCTAAAGTCAAACTTCCTGACTGACCCTACTCGCCGAGTCAACCCGTTGACTCGTCGAGTCCTTATACTCTGAAAATTCTTAGAACACGACTCAACTCGCCGAGTCACCCCAAGACTCGTCAAGTCCAACGATCTCCGAGTCCCATCCTATCCAACTCACTGAGTCACCCCTCGACTCACTGATCTGCGTCTTAACCAGAAGAGGTTAGGGGTTCTGCGACCTGACTCGCCGAGTCCAAGAACAGACTCGCCAAGTCCAAGGCAATCTTCAACAGACTCGCCGAGTTGTTCTTCGACTCGCCGAGTCCATGCACATGATCATACAACTCGTCGAGTACACCCATGTGACTCGCCGAGTCTCTTCAGTTCTCAATCCATACAGAGGCTTTTCGAGCCATGCAGGGGCTCCAATCCATAGATCCACTCTTCTACAGCCTAACCCTCACATAAAGTTGCAAACTTTACGTGAAACCAAGGAGATATAAGCCCAAAACACTCTAGGGCTAGGGTTTATGACAAAGGGGCTTCACCAATAACTCTTAGACAGGAGCTTTATGACATTAAGGACCATCACAAGCCTAGATCTGAAGTAGCAACCTCAGATCTAAGCCTCTAACTCGAAATAACTCACAATCATACCAAAAATGCCCCAAATCTCAAATGATAATAAATCTAGATACAAAATAGCCCAAGCAACAGATTAATACCTCCAATATATGCTCCAACTGAAGTAGATCCCGGATCTACACCACTCCTTTGCAACAAATCTCTTGAACTTCAAGCCCCTTTCCAAGATTTTCTCCTCCAAGGCTCTATTCTCTCTATTAATGGAAGCTCACTCGATTCTAGGGTTTCTGGATCTCAAAAGGGTAGCAAAGAGGCTGAGGGTGGGTTATAATGTGCTTTATATAGGGCACAACCCCCGGGATTAGGGTTTTCTCTCTTCAGCACCAACTCGTCGAGTCCAAGCCGCCGACTCGGCGAGTTGACCACTTAATTCTCGATAGAATCCCGCTCCGACTCGACGAGTAAACGGACCTACTCGTCGAGTCCCTTTCCTAAATTTACACTTTTGGCCCTTCATAGAACAAATGAAATTTTGGGTGTTACATTTCTTTTTTTCTTTTTTTTGCATGGGCTTCTTTAGTCCAAATAGGATAATGGTGTAATGGGCTATACGATATTACCCTACAACTATTAGTCTTTTACCGATCGCCGCCTCCCTAAGTCCTTCAATTTTTAATCAATTTCATATATTATCGTTTACAGTTTACTGCTTGGCTGCTTGCGCGCTTGGATGTCGACGTTCAAGAACAAGAAAGAATTCAGTGAATTCAGAAATCAGAAATCGATATGTATAAACTTTACATATTTTGGAATTTTTTTAATATATATATGTTTTTTCATATTTTTATATTGCCGTATCTGTGCCGTATCCGTATCTTGAATTTTTGAGTTTTGCCGTTTCCCGTTTCCGTTCCGTATCCGTTTCCTGTTGCCGTATCCGTTTCCGTGCAACTTAGGTTTTTACAAGAACTATATATAGGTTTAGGTTCTATGGAAAACAAAAAACCTTAAAAATCATAAAAATGCATAAAAAAATACTTAGAGACCGCAAATCTTTTTTTTTGACAAATTTTCCGTTTTTTAAAATGTGCATAACTCACTTATATGAAGTCGAAATTATTTGATTTTTTTTTCCAACATGTAATTTGGAGTTTGTAATTCATTTTTGACTGTACAAACATATGTTTTAGTTAAATATTGAATCAGACACATGCCCGAAAAAAAGAATATTGATGTTATGTTTTCTCTATTTCAACATTTTTTTGTTTTTTTTTTTAAATTTGTCCCATTTTTTTTAAATGTGCATAACTCATTCATATGACGTTAGAATTACTTAATTTTTTTCCAGCATGTAATTTAGAATTTGTAATTCATTTTAGACTATAAAAACACATATTTTGGTTAGATATTAAATCAATTATAGACTTCGGAAGACAGCATATCAATGCTGCGAATTTTCTGTTTCAACATTTTTTTTTAAAATTTGTCCCGTTTTTAAAATGCGCATAACTCACTCATATGAAGTCGGAATTACTTGATTCTTTTTTCATCATGTAATTTAGTGTTTGTACTTCAATTTACAATGTAAAAAAAAATCATAATTTGGTTAAATGTTGAATCATTTACAAGCTTCGGAAGATAACATATCATCTATAATATTTCAATTTCTAGTTTGAAAAATAACCGAAAAACCGGGACAGGAACTGGAACCGGCGGTCCGGTTCCCGGTTCTTATAATATAGGAAAACTGGTTCCGGTTTTAAAGCTCATCCACATATATATATATATATATATATATATATATATAGAGAGAGAGAGAGAGAGAGAGAGAGAGAGAGAGAGAGAGAGAGAGAGAGAGAGAGAGAGAGAGAGAGAGAGAGAGAGAGAGAGAGAGAGAGGTGCTCAAGCGGTTACCCACGCTGGTAATGATATGAGTCCCCATTGTAGGGGCAATCTAACCATTAATCAATTATTATGTTATGTTCTTTAAATAAATTGGTTTCTTAGTTTCATTAAACTAACCCCAGGCCCCAAAGGAGCCTGGAACATAAAAACACATATTCAATGTTTCTACATCAAACAAGCAAGTATGTGTTGTTTGTATAAAGAAAAGAAACGAATTCAGTAAAACCTCTAGAGATTTATCTACAAATGGAGTTTAAGTCTATACACAAGTTAGTCTACAGCTCTGACCACCGTTCAATCAAGAACCACCAGAACTCAACCTTCCAACCACCATCTTTTCCGGCAACAACCGCCACCGGATTCCCTCTGCTAGCCATCGCAATAGCCTGCATCACTGCAATCACTTTCTTGCTCCTTTGCTACTTCTTGATCACCAAATGCTGTTACCCTTTAATCCAATTCATGACATCCCGGACCACCACGTCAGAAGAACCACCATCAGTTTACTCAACTCCGGCATGGCAGATCACCGGGCTCGACGAATCACTAATCCGACAAATACCCGTTTGTCAGTATAGCAAAAGAGACAAGGAGAACAAAAGATTGCATAAATGTGTGGTTTGCTTGAATGAGTTTCAAGATTTGGAGACATTGAGAGTTCTTCCAAGCTGCAACCATGGATTCCATTTGCATTGTATCGACATTTGGCTTAGGAACAATCCCAATTGCCCGATTTGTCGATTCAACATTTCGGGTACGATCCGGTGTCTAACGGATACGATTGGGCCCACTTCTTCGCCTCAAGATCCGGAATCGAGCCCAACAAATAGCAACGAAGATTTCGTTACAATTGAATTGGGCGAGGGGGCTAATGAATCGAGAAAGCCTCATTTTGAAAGAATCATGGAGACGAATGATGAGCAACTTGCAATTCAACCCCTTCGAAGATCTTTCTCGATGGATTCTGCAGTTGATCGTGATATTTATTTATCTGTTCAAGATATCATACGTAATCATGAAGAGGCTACAAGAACAAAGAGACCTTTCTTCTCGTTTGGACATGTACGAGGATCCCGAAGTGCTATTCTTCCTCTCGAGTTTTAATTAGACAAGAGATTAAATCATGTTTTTCTCGGATTCTTTTTGGGGTTTGTAGCAAAATATCACATTTCACTAAAATTACCTATTGTTATGAGAGATGGAGAGTAAAGATGAGGAGGACATTATGTCTTTTTTAGAGATAGGAGAGTAAGTCTATCTCATTTTGTTCAACTTAAGAGTGGCACAAAAAATTGTTGCTTTTGTCCCATACAATTTCATTAAAATTCCACATTTCTCTAAGATATATTGTATTGCATTTTTAGAAAATTCGGCAAATAACCAAAAGGGAATGGAGGGTTTGAAGATTTTGACCATAAAAAATCTATTTTGGTAAATGACCATCACTTCCGCAAAGGGTGCTCTGCGGAAGGCTTAATCATTCTGAGGAAAGTGAATAGTTATGCGGAAATGAGGTGGAAGGGGTAAAATTGTAAAATCATACAAAAAAAGCTGGTTCTCACTTTGTTGGCTGTAGAAGTGACGAATTTTTGGAAGGGATGTTGAGGCTTTGCTGCGGAACGAAGGGAAGAAGACGAAGAAGATATGTCGACGAAGGGCAGAACACGAGGATGGTGAGGCAATCCCGATTTTTGTCATGGTTAGGCAAAGAACAGTTCTTTAGAGGTGTGTTGATGAAGAACAGATCCGCAGAGCCTCAACAACCTTTCCGTAAAGCCCCCTCTGCAAAAGTATGCAACAAGCCGTTTTTTTGTGTGTCTTTTTCCCCTCCCACCTCAATTCCCCGTTACTATTCACATTCCTCAAAAGGTAAAAGGCTTCCGCAGAGCCCCTCTACGGATCCCTTGGTCATTCTACAAAACTCAAATTTTCATGGTCAAAATGTTCAAACTGTTGGGTTTTTATTCAAAAATCTGGTTTCACAACTGGTAAAATTGACAACGGAAGCTTTAAAAATGTTGAATAAAACTAAAACTATTTTACCCACCAAGAATCATCTTGCAAAAGTTAGAAATATTAAAACAACCATAGAAGGAAAAGCATAACAACCTTTGAAGACTTTGATCCTCATGGGAGGTTGGAAGTTGATGAAGTGTGACATGAAACTCTAAAACAAGAGTTCTCTACAAGTATCCACCAAGCAAGAGTAGAACCATCAAAACATGTTAGTATTCACTTGCAATTTGTTGTTCATAAGCCTTTGAAATATATACCAAATGTATGTTCAAATGTGAAGCACCAAAAGGGACATTCTTTAAACATCAAATGCAAGAGAATGGAGGAGAAAAGGAGCTTGCAAAGCTCGAAATTTGGCAGCCCCTTTGAGCCTCTCATGCTCACGGTTTTGGCTTCAAAGAAGAAGGAGAATGAGACTTGCAAGAAGTGTATCAAAACCCTTCCATGCTCTCTTTTATATAATGACCAAAAAGCAAAGGGAAATCATAAAGCAAAAACAACATCAGACATGCTTGGTCTCTTCATATTTTCGAAAATATGCAAGACAACAAAACATAAAAGAAGCTTGTCCCTTGGCTAGTTGATATATATATATATATATATATATATATATATATATATATATATATATATATATATATATATATATATATATACACACTTTTATATAACTAGCCATATATAAATATGTTATTTTATATAAAACTATGTTTTATATAAATTGAACTAGTTTATTAAGATATAAATATAACTTATAAATAACCATACTTTATGATATATTTCATAAGTTTTTATTTCTCCAATAAATATTATTTCCACAAATAATAAATTCTCAATTAGTAAAATATTATTTTCATGAAATAATAATTTTCCAATTAAATACATATGTTGATATATTTATTAATAATCAAATTATACTAATAAATAATCAATTGACGATAATTTGCTATATGGTGTAACATTATATGATCATATATTATTAGCAATATTATTTTATAATGACTCTTGGGCATAATAGATCTTTCACAAACACCCCTTCCTTTTGGTAATTTGATGAACTTTCTTTTGTTTTTTTCCTTTACTTAATGAATTAACATGGAGACTTACTGGTGTTGTATGTGATGATATCATACAATAAGAACTTTAAGGAGCAAAAAATCAATTAAGATAACCAAGTGTAATAAAAAGTGTCACATGATGTAGTATTTATGGAAACTAGTGTTTGGCAAATTCTGATCATTTAAGGAAGTAATAGATAAAATAAGGGTATATAAGTAATTGTCTTCTATTCTGTTAATATCAAATTTATTATTTGAATATAAATAATGAGATAGTCTAGTCATCCAAGATTATCGATGGCATAATCATTTTCAAGGATACGTCTAAGATATATTTTTCATACGATATCATCACCCAAAGTCAAGACATGTTAGTTTAGAGGCTAAACACAACCAAATCAAAATATACTAATAATATAAGTTGGATATGTTTTGGATTAGTGGCAATGAGTGTCAGTAACATATTCATCAAAAGGTTAACCTGAATGAATATCTCATGTATCATTTATCAAGTTCTCATGATAGAGTTCTGAAAAAAAAAATCAACACCTTCATAAGATCAAAAGTTTCAACCCAGTTTACAGGACTATTTCAGGCATTATAAACAAGAAGCAACTGATGAGTTAATCAAACATCTTTATAGCAATTATATTGGCTAATCTTAGATATTAGATACCAACATACGTGCCATTATTGTTTCTTGACAATATTCAAGGCATAATCAACTAAAAAAGATGTCAACAAAACCCATTCTAGAAGCAACAAACAAACAAACAACAAGTGTGTATTTTTCTTAGGATATCCAAATCAAATTGTTGAAGTTTGTATCATTGCGACATTATGGCTCGATTATGATTTAATAATGGTTACTGTAAAACCCATAAAAGAATTATATGATTGAAGTAAAATCATGATGAAAAGAACAAAGATATTGGAACGACGGAAGAACGGAAACAAAAGAGACATGTGAATGAACATCCAATTTTTCTATGTGTCCTTTTTTTTGGGAATATGTTTATATTGTAATCTTGATTACCTCTAATTTATGTATTAAATTTTAGGATTAATCTTAAAAACATTAAAAAAAAATGAGAGGTTTGATTAAAATGATAAGTTTTAGACAATTTTTCTCAAAATTGCCATTTATTTTGTAAAATTGATATTAGAGTTCTTATAGTCTCCACGAAGGGTGCATTTGAACCTTTTTTGAAAATAAAGGGTGTAAATTGAACTTCTAGTATGCTTCGAGGCAATTCCAATTTCCAGTTCATATTCCAATATTACAATATAGCCCCCGCTTTACAAAAGGAAATTACAAGCCCTCCGCCACAAGGATCTGAAGCCCCAATTTTATCAGATCTGCTACTCTCTCCGTCGACCACCACCACTAACGCGGCCTACATCGGACATCGGAATCTTACGTGATTCAATCTCTCATCGCCGGATAGTTCATCTGGTTCGTTTTTTTTCCATCCACATAGATGTATTTTTTTAATTGTCACTTATAAGTTATAACCTCTCCTTTTATCAGTTATTACATATCTTACTCTTCGATTTCATGATAAGTTGCGACGAATTTTCAAGGATTTGTAGTATTAGCTTGTAGATCACGAAATCGTTGTACTTTGCGCGGCCTTTCAGTTTTATATTTTATGAAACTGTATCAATCTGTTCAAATCGAATGTTAAATCAGCCGAATATCTTTAATCTATAAGAATGGTGATCTATATGTATTTTATACTATTTGGATTCTTGGCGTCAAACGTGTTTCGAATTTGTGCGAGTTTTGAGTTCAACATTGGCATGATTTTGTAGTTGTCGTTGATAATTGCGAATATAGTTATTGGTAGAAGTATCTGTATTATCAAAAACGGTTCCATGGGTTTACCACATGCTCGATCCAAGTAGACTGACATATACATAGCAGTCTTGAATTCTAAAGCCACCTAACTTGATCACAAATGTCCAGGCCTGTCATCTATCTTGAATGTAGAACATGAGCTAGAATTTATGACATTCATACCAGACACTTCCTAGGTAAAAGTTAAGTGGAAGATTATGCAAACCAAAATTATCAGTAACAAATTGCTTTACAAGAGTAGTTTGTTCGGTCAATGTTTTTCATCCTGCTTAAGAATATAACTTTTGTGCATCTGTAGCTAAAAGGTGAACTTGTGTTCCATCTAGAATTTCTTGTAATCCTGTCTGTTTTTCCTCCATGCTCCCATCCATCCATGGTAAGTAATCCTGTATTTTTTTTTATTGAAATTAGAACTAAATGTGCATAATTGTGGGTCTACATAGCATATGCCCGTATTCACTCAACTGTATCTTATAAGAAATGTTTATGTTAGACTTGTGTTCTTTTTCCTTCTCAGAATCTGCTGTATGCAATGCATGTATCAGTGTCACATCATTTTCTCTTCTTTTCAGATCATTGAACATGTATGATAATCTTGGAAACCCATCTGGGGTGCCAAGACCACCAGTTAGTACACCACAAACTCCATTTGGGAATCCATTTTATGGTGCCAGTTCAGGACTAATCAGAGGTGGACTTGGTGCCTATGGAGAAAAAATCTTAGGTTCAAGCTCCGAATACGTGCAAAGTAATGTAAGTAACATTAAAAACAGCAATTTCCATGATTTGATTATATTTCCATTTTCCATTGCATGTTCTTACTCTCAAATTGTACATATTTTCACAGATTAGTAGATACTTCTCTGATCCACAATATTATTTCCAAGTCAACGACCATTATGTGAGGAACAAATTGAAGGTTGTTCTATTCCCCTTTCTTCACAGGGTAAGTGGTAGCTTAGCAGCTTATATTATGACCCTGTCTGCTCTCATTTTCATCTTCTTCTGTGTATGTGTAACTTATACATTTTGGTGGTTTTGTTTGTCATTTTCAGGGTCATTGGACAAGAATTACTGAGCCAGTAGGGGGTAGGCTATCATATAAGCCTCCCATTTATGATATCAATGCTCCAGATCTGTATATCCCATTAATGGCTTTTGGTACATATGTTGTTCTTGCTGGCTTCTCATTGGGACTTCAAGGAAAGTAAGTATAAGCTTAATCACATGATACTGTAGCATGTTATTTTAAGTTACATTGAGGCGTAAGAGAACAAAATTATGACCCGTTTATGCAAAATGGGTTGTATTTTATTGCCAATGGATCAAACAAAATTAACATCTATTATTAATTTACAGGTTTACCCCAGAAGCATTGAACTGGCTGTTCATGAAGGGAATAGTGGGTTGGTTTTTACAGGTTTCACTTCTAAAAATGTCGTTATTTTCATTGGGTGGTGCAGAGGCACCTCTGCTGGACATCGTAGCTTACGCTGGGTATGCGTTCGCTGGATTATGCCTGGCGGTTTTTGGCAGAATCATCATGTCCTACTCCTACTACTTCTTGATGCCATGGACTTGTCTCTGTATGGGAATCTTTTTGGTGAAAACAATGAAACGTGTCCTTTTCTCAGAGGTTAGAAGTTTTGATTCCAGCAGGCATCATTATCTGCTGCTTTTTATCGCGTTAGCACAGTTTCCCCTCTTTGTTTGGCTTGGGAACATTACCGTTAATTGGCTTTTTTAGAATAATTGTTTAGTTTTTTGATGTAAAATAGGTGACTTTTTGGTTGTGGTTTTTGCTTTGTTGAATGCATAGAGAATGCTATTTATACAGCAACAAGTTGTTACATTTGTAGTGGAGTATGTAAAAGGAGACTTGCATTATTTTTGTTGCTTCTCATTTGTAGACTGTAGTCCATGTCATGTTATATGTATCCACTTTTAACATAATGCTGTCAGTTGGTTATGTGGTGATGACAATGGCAGTGTGGAGTTTTCTCCATTAACAAGTTTATGACAAATTGACAGTTTGAATCTAATTCTACTCGACTTTCTTCTATTTGTATTTAGAAGCTGATAGAATTTCCCTCCCATTTTTGGGCTGTCAACTAACAAAGCTAGACTCATTTGACATTGACTTTACTTATCGACATCTTTTGACCTTTCCTTCTTTTAGACACTCATCAAACAGTGAGTTTTGGAGAAGTGTGTGCTGGTTGATTCAACTAAGGGATGAACATGATTCGTTTTGATTTTGATTAAAACCGAACTGAAAGTTTCGGTTTATTTGATTCAGCTTTTTGAAGTTTGAGATAAAACTTCTAAAATATGACTATTCAGTAAAGCTCTAATGGTCTACTCATAATTGGTTGAGTTAAATGCTTTTATGTTTATGTTGATTTTACTTTGTAGCATTAAATATTTGATCATACATAATTACAAATTATATAGTTGAAGTTTGGGTCTGAAAATACATAATGTAATGGAACGAAGAAGATAATTAAATTAATTATTATATTCTATTGGTATGTTAGGTTGGCTTGAATGAATGGGCTAATCATTCAAATATGTTGATTGTTAGTAATGAAAAACTAAATAAGTAAATTTGATAAATAAAGAAAAGACGACGCCAATAACAATAATACCCTAGTCTCATCTAAAATGAGGTAAAATTGTCCGCAAACCCAATCTTTAAGTGGCTAGACCTCCCATAGAAAATATAAACAAATATAAAACACATACAAATATTTTTTAATAAATGAATATTTTTTTTGCCACTTGTTAAACTCTCATTCAATTTGTCAAATATCATTTGATGGTTATTTTGAATTAATTTTTTTACACACATATTTTTTTTATTTTATTAATTTTCACGTAATATTTTAATGTAACAATTGCAATAAATATAATAATAAATAGATATCAATTTCATTAATAAACTTACATTTTAATTACAAAATTCTTAAAATTATAGTTCATTAGTTTCTTTTCTTTATTTAAATTATTTGTTTAAATTTAAAAGATAAAAAATATTTCCATTATAATAATTCATTATTTTTCTTATTTTTTTATAAATTCAAAGTTCTCAAATATTTTGACATTTATATTTATTTATTTATTTTTTTAAATTAACCCATGTAACAACTAATATATATAATAATAAAAGTTAAATTAACAACTTTGTAAATGCTCCCACGCTGCCCTGTAAAAGACCATTGCATACAAAACGTTAGCTCATAATAAATTATACGGGGATATACGACCAAAAAAAGAGTTGGTAGACGCAATAAATATGCATATGGAGAGGGGTAGGGGTAGGGTCAGCAAAGTAAACCATTAATAAACAAGAGTAATGGAGGCAAATACAAAAATTAAGCCAAAGAGCCAAAAACCTATACTTACTACACATGTCGATAAAAATAAGAAAAACGGGAAGACATATAAATATGTGGAACCGACCATCAAGTGCAAAAAAAAGGAACACCAAATCCTAGAGTACACCAATACTATTCTACATTATTATTTCATCCACACTCTCCTATTTAAGGTCATGTCCTCGGAAATCGTTAACTCCTTCAAGTCTAACTTGACACTATTTTCTTACTTCCTTTTCGAAATTCATGTCCTCATTTTACCCTCAACTGAGATCGCCTCTACTTTTCTTACAGTAGCAGTAGATTGTTTCCTATGGACATGTCAAACCACCATAATCTCTCTTCCCTTGATTTCTCGATGATTGATGCGACACCTAACACATTCTTAATAGTGTTCGGTATCATGTCCAACAATGTCTTTCCACAAGACCATCGCAACATGCTCATTTCTACGACCTTCATCTTCCTCTTATATTCCTTTTTAATCGGCCAACATTCAGATCCATACAACAAAGATGACCTTATTGTCACTCTATAAAATTTTCCATTTAGTTTCAGTGGCTCCTTCTTGTCGCACAAAACTCTTACCCTTGCCCTCCATTTTAAATATCACGCCTTTATGTGATGTGTAACGTCATCATGTACACCCCCATTGCTTATGAATCATAAACTCATGTACTTGAAACTATCATTTGGGTGTAAAACATGTTAGTCAATGCATACTTCTATCCCTTCACCATTTTGCTAAACAGTAAAATTGCATCAAAGATATTGTCTTCACCATTGTTAATATATATTAATATATAGCTCGTTTTCTTCTAATAATGTCTTCTTGATATATAATCTAACATTTAGCTTTGATTTATACTCAGCAACAAGAACTATGTCCACGAGAAAGAATTACATTAGTTGATGAATGCTCCATTACATGCCTATATAGCAACTAAACAATGCCGTAATAATCTATTTCATTCCTTCTTCAATTCATAGCAAAAGCCAGCGATGGTTCTTATATTTTCATAAAGCAACACTAAGAAAGAGGTGATAATTTTGAATTTTTTACTTTAAATTGGTCCGTTTTGGTTATTTTTCTTTCTAATGATCCAAGCTAGTAAAAAAAAAAGATTTAGCTAAAAGAAAAGGACGGGTCAAAAGTTCAAAGAATATTTGTAAACGTTGAAATTTTCTAATGTTTTATTTAAAAGATAATATAATTAATGTAATAATTTTATTTTTGTAATTATAATATATTAATTGTTTATATTCTCACAAGAAAAAGAGTCAAGACAGCTAACCCGGTTGTCTCGATATAAAGCCACATTGTTGATTGTTACTTGAATTTGCCTGTTAGTTTAATGGAACGTTGTAATTGTCTGTCTAAACTTTAAATGTTTATTGAATTATGGTAGTTTGACACTTTAATAAACTACTTTAAGTGTTTGGATTGCACAAAACAATTTTTGTTTAATGCCGTTTAGTAGAGCTAATAAGCATTTTGAATGTTCGTATCACATAAGATAACTTCTTTAAATATCAACTTATCAATTTATTACGTATGTATCACATAAGTTTATCGAAACATATTTTCTTAAAGAGTATTTTGGTAACACATAAACTATTAAAAACCTATGAAAAAAATACATAACCAATTTTTAATATACAATCCCAAACACCCTCGGCTATTATTGTTGTTATCATATTAAGTATGATTAAATCACTTATAGCACTTAAACAACTACAAGTCAATAGGTAAGTGTCGTTTATACTAAACCCTAATTTAACTGGTGTTAAATTTAATATGATCCTCATAGCATTGGATACCTTGAGAAAGATTTTGGACTCTTGTGGGATGAATCATGATTGAGTTGACAAATTTGATGCTTTTGTTTGATATTAATAACTATCAAAAAGATATAACCACTCCTACTAATCGTGATCTAAGTGTATAACTTAGCTTTCATTTGGGATTTACAAATCCTTATATTATATATAGTTGAACATAATATAGATTAATACAATTTTGGTTTCTCTAAATCAGATTAATAATATAGATTAATACAATTTTGGTTTCTCTAAATCAGATTGAATTTTTGATACAATAATTTCCATTAATTCTTGAAAGGAAATATTCTGCACTGAAAATTTTTATTGGACATTGAAAAAAACGTCAAGGAAAAAGAAAGGTAGGCTTTAGTTTCGGGTTGGTGGCCACTAGAGGAGTAGTGGATAAATTTTACATCAACTCTTATCTCATAAAATAAAATTTTAATAAAAAAGAGTGACGTCTTATTATGAAAAAGATAAAGATTATGTAAAAAGAATTTTTTTTAAAAAATATTCATCTTAATTGTTCTTGTACACCTTTCTAACCACAAAATAAACTATAATTTGAAGGAAATAACGAGAGAAGGACAAATTGCGTAAAAATATATTAATTCTATGTAAATTTCGATTTTGATATTATGTTTTTTTCTCAATTAAATTAGTCTATAATTTTGTTACAAATTTAACAAAGTTTGTAATTTTGTTACAAATTTAACCAATTGATATGTTTGTTTCATGTTTTATGTTTCTTATCTGCTAACTAGGCAAAAAAGCTGACTTGGCCTTCACATAATATCATAGTTGTCAAACATTTGAGTTAAATACTTAAATTGAACCCTTAAATAGATTTGTACCCACTTTCCTTTATTTCTTTTTATTTCCGTCTCTCAAAACATCATGATTTTGTTCAATGACTTCAAACAAGTCAAATAGTTCATCATCCCAGAGTGATATAAGCAATGCAATGAATGTTTCTTTTAAGAGATGTTATTGTGGACACCTTTCATTCTCCTGCTTACACTATTCTGGGATGGTGAACCATTTGAGCGATCTTGGGAAGTCATTACACAATATTGTGATTATCTAAGAAAAGAAAAGAATAATAAATTATGGAAAGTGAGTACATATCGACGTAAATTGTTTAACAAAGTGTTTGCAATTAGGATCATATGAAAAAGTCAAATCAACTTTTTGCAAAGTATTTGCAATTAGGATCACATGTAAAAGTCAAATCAACTTTTTGCAAAGCCAACAAGTGAAAAACATAAAATGTTTGAAATAAACCGGTCTATTGGTTAAATATTTTTAAACTTCATGACTTGATTGAGAAAAAAACACAGTGTCAAAATTGAAATTTTATATAAATTTAGCATTCTTTTTTATACAACTTGTCTTAACGAAAATGCCGATTTCACCTATCGTATTATTTAAGTTCTATGATAATTTGAAGGTCTGGTTTTGAATTTGACAACGGATATTGTTTTTACTTTTTTAGTCACTTATAGTTTATTAACAATTATAGGAATTTAAGATGAACATGAAAGAAGCACTCATAATGATGGAGAGTAAATAGTCACCCTTTCAAGATTACATGTCACTAAAAAGCTAAGCTACGAAATCTACTTTCTATCATTTTCAATTTGAAAGTATAAACAACCAAAAAGAAATATAAACTTTATAATAATTTTTAGGATAAAGTAGACAGAAAATAAAAATCAATTTTTGATAATATATATATATATATATATATATATATATATATATATATATATATATTTCATGATACAAACTTTATTCAATTGTCTTTTGCAAGTTCACATAGTACTTGTGTGTTTATATTGTTGTTGACTTTTGGGTCAAGAACCAAAATTAATATTATTGTACTATTTATATTTGTATTCAGTTTTTTACGATTTTAGTTTATTTATTCGATATATCTATGAAACACTTTTTATTTTATTTATTTATTTTTAAATATGATCATTAATGTTAAAGTTATCAACTAATATGCAAGCTTTAAACACAAATCTAGCCAAATTATATATATATATATATATATATATATATATATATATATATATATATATATATATATATAAAGTGTGTATGAACAATATTGTTTTTTATATTTTGAGTGTTGTCATATATTTTTTGTATTTTGACAGATTTAGTCTCTACAATAAAAGTTTTATATTTTTGGCAGATTTAGTCCATACAAGACTGCAACAAAGGTTTTATATTTGTCCATAGTTAGTTCAAATGATTTCTTAATTTACAGAAAAGGTCTATAGAAAAGGTCCATATTAAGTTTTTTTTTTCAAAAATATTCATATGTCTATAAATTTTTATATAATGGCAGGTTTGACCCATGTGTAGAAAATAAATTACAAAATTTGTCATCGTAATTTACAGAAAATATCATTGTGTATTTTTTATTATAGAAACGGTCCATGCGTTTAAAAAAATTACAAAAATTGTCCCTGTAATTTATATAAAATGTTTCATCCCTACACTTTCTGTAACACCCATTTTCAAGTACGAACTTTAATTATTATTTTGGGATTTATAGGTGGCCATGTCATGGTGAAGGCATCACCACGACGTGACAATATCGTTTGGTGCGCGCCGATCATTAAGGTCACTACGACGTGGTCATGTATTGGCCACGACGTGACAATGTCTTTTTGGAGAAACCCTAATTTTTGGTCCTTGGGCCCTATTTAAGGGAAGTGATGACTGGGATTTTGTCCATCGCCAGCCTACATTACTCTACAAACTCGGAAACCTAAACCTTAACCTCGCATTGAAGTTCTTGACTCATTTTGGTGTTTTTGTGGTCTTGGAAGGAAGAAGAAGGAGCTCTTATGCATAAATCAAGCAAGCCTCATCTCTACTCATTGTTTGCATCTTCTGGACCATTTGTGAGTTCTCAAGTTCTCATCTTGGTGATGTCTTCCTTATAGATCTAGGTTATTTTGTATGTTTGGTCCATAGTTAAGTTTTGGAAGGTTGAAAGAGATAAAGTTTGCAACTTTATGGCTCACATTGGTCCCTTGGTCATTATATCTTTTGGATCTAGGAGTTAGTATAGTTTTGGTAGCCATGGATAAGTTTTAGGTCACTTTTCTCATATTTTAACCTAGTTTGGGGAATGACATGCATAGGTCATGCATGTCCATAAAGTTTGGATTTTATGGACCTTTAGGGTCCCAAGAAACTTAATGTAAAGTATAAGCAAGGAGTTTTTTGGATTAAGGACTCAACCCATTAAGTTGTGCAAGTGCGGTAGCCACGACGTGACGAAGGAAAATCTTTGTGACTGTTTTACCTGGACACTGCCACGACGCCGTGGCATATCTAGAACCATCTAAGCATGGACGGTTTTGGGAGCTCTTCTAGGGTTTCTGGAAGCCTCATTGTTGCATAAAAGGAAAGGATTTTAATTAAGATTAAATCTATTATTTAATCAATTCAAATCTTGTTTTTCCTATTAAATATATTATTTAATCAATTCAAATCTTGTTTTTCCTACCACTTACCTAAACTATAAATAGGACCCCTTGGCTTGCAAATTTCGTTCATGACATTACCGATAAGTATATAAACGAAAATTCCAGTGTATATCCTCTTTCCTCCTCATTCTAGGATTTATGGTTTTGGGTGTGAGCCATTAGAGGCACCGTCCTTTTGGTGCTTAGCTTTCCAAGACCAACAAACACAAGGGATTGAAGTGATTTGTTTACTACAACAAATCAAAGGTATGTAACCCTAATTCTTGTCATTCGATTATACTAGGGTTTCATTATGGTTCATGTTATTTTGTTGTTCATTGTATGTGACATTCAAAGAGTTGAGACATAGATCCTTTAGGTTGCATGCTCCCTTAAGTGTTAAGTGAAATTCTACAAGCACGTTGTTTTTGTAACCTATAAAACCCATCAACTTTGACCGTTGACTTTTTAACCTGGTTGACTTTTGGTCAGAATGTTAGTTTTAGAAGGTAAACTAAGGTTTTACCTTGGATGTTTCGATAGGTGGGGCGTAACACCAGAGTCTCGTCTACACGAGCTGTTGTATTCGATATCATGTGTGAGGTGAGTCTTCTCACTATATTATGTAGGTTACTAGATTGTATTTTTGACTCTCTCCTGAAAGACCGTGGTTGGATTACAACACATGTATGAAAAACTATGGTTGGATCACAACACTTGTATGAAAGACTATAGTTGGATCACAACACTTGTTTGTCTTTGTGACTTGCATGGAAGACCATGGTTAGATCATGGCAGGAAAGATTGTAGTTGGGTTGTAGCAACGAAAGTGATTGTAAGACTATAGTGGGATCATAGCATTTACATGTGTTGAAATATACCCCTAGGGTTGGGCCAACTAATATATATGGTATGAGGTATTTTTGGAAACTCACTAAGCTTTATGTTTACGGTTTTATATTTAAATGTTTCAGGTACATTTGGTTCCAAAGGGAGGGTCTGGTATGATTGTATCGCATATACTGGAGTTTCCATACTTATGATTTTGCTATTACTCTAATGTTAACCTTAAACATATTTGATACACTATTTACCTTTTAGCGGTAATGAATGAATGTTTTGGTTGATTTAAAATGAAATGTTTACCTGATATTTTAGGGATGTTTCACTTTCCTATGTTGGCAAGTTTGGTCCCCCAAACAGTGCACACAAAACGATAAAACGCTTAATAGAAGTACTTTTCTTTTGTGTGGCTAAAACATAATAAGCAAAACCCCGCATGCATCCCCGCAAAGCAGGAAGGCGGCACTTTCTAGTTGTGACAAATTACAAAATGCTAGTTCATGTCATGATATTTAGATAAACCCATTAATTATTGGTATATGACTATAAAATTAATACTAAAAGAAGAAATAACAAAAAGACCAAAAGATTGTGTTCACAATTAATATATTTCCTTTTTTGTGCACTATCTATCATCAGACTTATTAAAACTGCTCTTATTTTACCCTTGTGACTGACTACTACAGGCTACAAGGGTAAAATATGAACAATTTCAACAAGTTGGATGGTATATAATATACAAAAAAAAAAGACTAAATGTGAATAAAATAAAAAATTTAAAACCAATATTTGTGTGAGAATTTGAGATTTTTTCCGGTCATTTTTTTTCAAAACTAACATCACCATACCATCCTAGTGCATCGTCTAAGCCAGTTACATAATAATAATAATAATAATAATAATAATAATGATGATGTTGTTTTTTGTAATGTACATATATGTAAATTTGAATATTCACAAATGTGCATATATACAAAATGCACATTTATAGTTTTCATCGGTTTTTTTACCCATGACTGGCATAAACGTTACTTGTTAAGTTATTTTTGGACAAATCAATGTTTCTTAATACACTTGAAATATTGAATTTTGTTATTCATATTTAACCGAGAACCAAACAAAATAACTTGATAACCGATTTACCCAAACCTTATTTGGTTCGGTTACGGTTAATATTTTAGAAGTCAAAAACCGATTAAACCAAATTGAATAAAAAAATAATAAAAATAATAATAATAATAATAATAATGATGATGTTTTTTTTGTAATGTACATATATGTAAATTTGAATATTCACAAATGTGCATATATACAAAATGCACATTTATAGTTTTCATCGGTTTTTTTACCTATGACTGGCATAAACGTTGCTTGTTAAGTTATTTTTGGACAAATCAATGTTTCTTAATACACTTGAAATATTGAATTTTGTTATTCATATTTAACCGAGAACCAAACAAAATAACTTGATAACTGATTTACCCAAACCTTATTTGGTTCGGTTTCGGTTAATATTTTAGAAGTAAAAAACCGATTAAACCAAATTGAATAAAAAATAATAATAATAATAATAATAATAATAATAATAATAATAATAATAATAATAATAATGATGATGATGTTTTTTTTGTAATGTACATATATGTAAATTTGAATATTCACAAATGTGCATATATACAAAATGCACATTTATAGTTTTCATCGGTTTTTTTACCTATGACTGACATAAACGTTGCTTGTTAAGTTATTTTTGGACAAATCAATGTTTCTTAATACACTTGAAATATTGAATTTTGTTATTCATATTTAACCGAGAACCAAACAAAATAACTTGATAACCGATTTACCCAAGCCTTATTTGGTTCGGTTTCGGTTAATATTTTAGAAGTAAAAAACCGATTAAACCAAATTGAATAAAAAAATAATAAAAATAATAATAATAATAATAATAATAATAATAATGATGTTTTTTTTTGTAATGTACATATATGTAAATTTGAATATTCACAAATGTGCATATATACAAAATGCACATTTATAGTTTTCATCGGTTTTTTTACCTATGACTGGCATAAACGTTGCTTGTTAAGTTATTTTTGGACAAATCAATGTTTCTTAATACACTTGAAATATTGAATTTTGTTATTCATATTTAACCGAGAACCAAACAAAATAACTTGATAACCGATTTACCCAAACCTTATTTGGTTCGGTTTCGGTTAATATTTTAGAAGTAAAAAACCGATTAAACCAAATTGAATAAATAATAATAATAATAATAATAATAATAATAATAATAATGATGATGATGATGTTTTTTTTGTAATGTAAATATATGTAAATTTGAATATTCACAAATGTGCATATATATAAAATGCACATTTATAGTTTTCATCGGTTTTTTTACCTATGACTGACATAAACGTTGCTTGTTAAGTTATTTTTGGACAAATCAATGTTTCTTAATACACTTGAAATATTGAATTTTGTTATTCATATTTAACCGAGAACCAAACAAAATAACTTGATAACCGATTTACCCAAACCTTATTTGGTTCGGTTTCGGTTAATATTTTAGAAGTAAAAAACCGATTAAACCAAATTGAATAAATATATAATCGATTAAAACAACAAATAAAACCCCTATATACGTTGATAACCTAGTCTAACAATAAGAAAAATGTCCCTGCTATAAATATACATACATGCAAATTTCAATAAACGCCATTTTTTATTATTATGCATCTGGCTTAAACGATGCACTAGAGATGGTGTGGTGGTGTTGGTTTTGAGAAAATTTTGCTGAAAAAAAAAATCTTAAGTTCTCAGGCATATATTTTTTCTCAAAAGAACTTTTAATTTTGTTTACATTTATTGCTTTTTTTTATACACCATATAGTATCTAACTTGTTGAAACTGTTTACATTTTACATTTGTAAGGTGCAACAGTCGGTCACAAGGGTAAAATGTGAACAATTTCAATAAGTTTGATGATATATGACATTATGATGTATAAAAAAGAAGAAAGTGAATAAATATGAACAAAAACAATAATTTGTTATCCTCTTGAGTCATTTTTCCAAAGATAAAATAAAAATATATTGAATTTTTGTAATGTCTAACGTTTTTCATTTAACAGTGAATTTTTTCATTTAACAATGAGTGAATGAGTGATTGAAACCAAAACCATAACAGATAGCAACCACAAGGAGCCATGTATTTTTTTTATATGAAACAAGTATTTTCTTCGATTAAGAAAGATTTAATTGGTGTCATTGATATTTTAGTACTATTCCAGTTATTTAGAGGGATAGGGAATTTATATTAAAAAATAATTCAAAATGTTGGCCGTCCGAAATGATGACCTAAAATTATGATTAGTGTTAGCAAAACAGGAACCCTAAGCCAATTTTATAATCCCATGCTCAAGTTTTATTAATTTTAATTGAGCACTCAGATGAATTAAATTACCAATTTAATACATATCTTGTTTATATATCTATCTTAGTTACGTTATTTTGAGATTCACAACCTGTGTCAATATAATAACGATTTAGTGACGTCAAATCAAAAGAATCACTAGTTTGATGAGAATTTCAATCAATTTTCATCCATAGTTAATCCAATTAATTTAGGAAGGTTTACAAAATGTGTGTTTTTATGTGTTTGTGTTGTTGTAGGTTCAAATGAGAACTAATTAGTATGTGATATGTGAGAATGGGTTATTGACCAAAATAGCCATATAAAATGATATGATGAACATATGTACCCAAAACAACCACAAGCCTTGCGATTGCATGGCCACTAACTCGCTAGGATCTGTTTCTCACATATATGGGATCGCTAACCATTTGTAATATTATTTAATTTGCAATTCAGCTTCATATCTAATATATGTAGAGACTACCAGGAATTCTGATCGTGAGTTTGTGATGACTTTTAAATATTATATTATTATATTATATATTATTTATATCTAATATTTGTATGTAACCGATATCAGATAGGGTACATCAAAGTAAGTTGTTTAAATCCGTAAATAATTTGTCATTAGAAATAACCGATGATGAATACGATGCTGCTCAAGATATGGTCGCACATATCAAAGTAAGCTGTTTGAATCCTCAAAACCTTCATCTATAATGACACTCAATTTGGTTTCTACATTAATGTTTTGTTCACGATCAGATTGTTAAACATCTTTGATTTTTTTTTTTTTTTTAATGGGAAATTGAGTAATCTAACTCTTTTAAATGATCATTTTAACAAAAATAACCAACATTTTTTTTTGTAAATTGACCACTTGTTCCGGAACATAGCATTCCGGAGCTGTGGTATCCGTTCCGGACTACTTATTCCGGAGTTTCTACTCCGAATTATAACCTCAGCCTTTTTTTTCGTCTATATATATATATATATATATATATATATATATATATATATATATATATATATATATATATATATATATATATATATATATATATATATATATATGTCTGTGTGTGCGCGCGCGCTTAGAACCTTACATATCTCTTATAAAGCTGCTTCAAAATGAGTTTCTCAAAGAGTCAGCACGAAGAAAGCTTTAACAACCTGTCTGTTTAAGTTCACAACCTTAGGCGAACTAACACGCATACTTACACTCACATCAAAACTGATTTGATGAATCGTTTTGAAGCTTGTTTCGTGGCTATTGGATGAGTGGTATATTTGTTTTTTTGCACTTTTCTATTGTTTCTTTAAAATATATAATGTTTCTACATCTAAATTAATTCATTTTTGTTCCCCAAAAAATACAGGTCCACGCATTCATAGGTTGCTTCTTGTCTGTCATCTTCATAGGTAGTGTCCCTCTTAGAGTGGAGTACCTAAAAACAATGTTTGTAGCGGTTCCTATCGACAGAAACAACCAGACCCTCCCTATAGCATTTGGTCTAGCTGTGGAAAATAATCTCTACTGTTGTACTTGGTTCCTTATGAGGTTAAGAGAAGCTCTGACACAGGGTAGGGAAGTATCGTTCATAACAAATATGGTCGATGTTGTTAGTTCTTGCATAAAGCATGTATTTCCTGATTCTTATCATGGGTATACTTCTAAAAGTGTGTTCAAGTATATGCGCACAAGAGGCGTCTTTGACAGAACATTACAACCTTTGTTCTGGATGACATTCAACTCACATATTGTGTCTGATTTTGAAGAAAACTTCTATCATCTGACCCTGATGCTCGTGAAATGCTTGCCAAAATCGGTCATGTTAAATGGGCAAGAGCATATTTCCCTAACATCCGTTGGAATGTAGTCAACATTGATGTTCCCCAACTTTTTTTTTGTGTTATCGTTAATCAATGCAAAGTACCGATAATAATGCTTACCAAGGCAATTCGTGACTACATCAACGGACTTTCGATGAACGCAGCTTAATGGCAGGTAAAATACCAGGAGAAATATTAAATTTATTTAAATACTTGTACAAGAACCTTATTTGATCATATTTACTTTTCAGCGAGTTTGACTACCATACTCACCCCGTATGCTGAAATGGTGCTTCATAAAAGGATGCAAAAGTCTGTTCGGTGGCAAGCAACAAAGATCCTGTCAGAGATCCCGTCTTTGCTCCCGTCCGACATTTATCGAGTTTTTGATTTTAAAAAAACTTGTGTTGTTCATCTGAACCGTTATACATGTTCATGTGGGAAATGGCGCAGTTTGGGTATAGCTTGCGGTCATGCTATTGCGACATCACGTCATTTGGACGTCCATGAATTACCTGATATAGTTTATATATATTACCAGACTGATGTGTTTCAGATTGCCTACTCGACACAAACCGCGCACCCTCTTCCCCCTCCATCAGAATGGGAAATATAAGACCCTTTGATTGTAGCTTTATTGCCAATGTAATTGCAATTAATTATGTTTGTAATTGATTTGCAGTATATTATGAAAAATATTATTATTGCCCTAATATTTGTTACATATTACAAAGATAGAAAAAAAACATAATAGTACCATAGTAATACTAACAAACAAGCAAACATTACATATTAAAAAAATTAATAAGCGTTATAGAAAGGAAACTTAGTTGATGAACATAAAGCTTACAACTTGTACATAATGATTCCAAAAAAGAAAATCCAAATACAAATTAACACTATCTTCAAGTGCATATTTTGGGTTTCAATTTTCTTCTTCGATCAAAATAAGTTACTGATTATCACTGAATTATTGTCTTTGGCTTTGTTAACCCAACAAATAAACCCAAATTGTGGTTCCTGAAAATTTAAGATCAAACACATGACGTATATTGTGTAAATTAATATTACTTCAAAGAACAATAATAAAAGGATAACCCACATAGCTCTCTAGGACAAGCGTAAAAAGCCGTTCAGGGTTATTTCTAGTCGTTGATGTCCTTATAATACCCTCATAGCCACAATTGTAGTATGTCATTTCACTGGATTATGAGAAATGAATTTTTAGTAGAAATTTTAACAAGGTAAAGAGTTTTAATGCTTGTATTCCTTTATATAATTCCATTTACTAGGGTTATGGTTCCTGACACTATTCTGGAAACACATTCTGGAGCCACATTCCGGAATTGATAGTTCGGTCCCTAATTTCAGAACAATAGATTCCTGACATATGACTAGTCATTTCGAACAGTAAAAGTCATAGATTCCTGACATATGAGTAGTCATTCCGAATAGTAAATATCATAAATTCCTGACAGTATTTCGGACCATTGTTCCGGAGCCACATTCTGGACCAATTATTTCGGACGGTTGTTCCAGACATTGATTTTGTACGTAATTGTCATAGATTCCTGACATATGTGTAGTCATTTCCCAATAGTAAAAGTCATAGATTCCCGACTGTATGTGTAGTCATTCCGAACAGTAAATGTCATAGATTCCTGACAGTATTTCAGACCCTTATTCCGGAACCCCATTCTGGATCCGGAGCCACTTTCCGGAATGGCTATTTCGGACACTTGCTTTTCGACCTTAAAATGCACCTAGCAGGAATCCTCAATGTTTGAAATTAAATTGGAATGATTTCATCTCACGATGGTGTTTGGAATTGTGAAGAAGAAAATTGTTATGTTTGTTCAGATAATAACCCGTTTCCGGAAGGCCCATATTTCCCACTCCCGGATAAAATGCATGATGACGTTTTCCAAGCTATGAAGGTTGCTGAAGAAGCAAACGAAAGGGACTCTGAAAGAAGTCGCACACTAAATCAACGTGCAGACAATCTAGCAGAACAAGAAAATGAAAAAGAAAAATGGGTTGCTGAAGCGATGAAAGAAGTGAAACAAGCTAAGAAGTGGATTAAAAATGCAAATAAGGAGATCAATAACCTGCGTGCAGAAAGGGACCGTCAAACAGATGTTGTTTGAAATAGAGTGTAACGCTTGGAATAGAGATATTTCTTTTTTTCCCTTCGGAATTGGAAGAATTGCAATTTGGCCCTTGTAAGTAGTACGCGGGGAGTACCATAAGGTACGCTTAGCGTACTAGCTGAGAAGCTGGTGCGCGGGGTGTATCTCATGTGTACGCTTAGCGTACTAATGGAGGATGGATGCGGGTCTGAGGCCTCGTACGTTGGGCGTACGAGGAGGAAAAAAACCTTATTTTCGGGTTTGTACCCTATATAAGCCATAAGTTAGCCTCTTTTTTCCTTGTTTAACCAGCCTCCTCACCCTTGAAAACCCTATATAAGAAGCCTCATAGCTCATGAAATTGGGACTAAGGAGTGACTAGTGATATGAGGGCTAGCCGATTTTGAGTGTAAATGATCTTCTCTCAAGTTATTCCAATTGTTGGCGGTGTTGTGTGAACCATTTGAGGTGCAACAATTGGGACACTAAGCTCTTTAAGGTCGAAGGAATCAAGCTACAACAAAAGGTATGTCATTCAACTATATTTCATGTTGTATATACTCCATAATATGCTAGTTAGGATGATACCTTGGAAAAGTTGATATTTGCATGTATAATAGAGAAAACATAGATCCAAGGTATATAGGGTTGCATGTACACCATAGGAGTGTTAAAATGCTCAAAACCCAACAGTGGTATCAGAGCCTAGGGTTGTTTTCAATTATACTTGATGCTACTTGCTTGAAAAGGCTGAAAAAACTCGTTTTTGTGCATTCTGGACAGTGAACTCGCCGAATCCACTGATAGACTCGTCGAGTCCACTCACAAACTCATCCAACTCATCGAGTTTGTTCATGCACTCGACGAGTTGGAGCCCCTGACAGCATATTTTCGAGTTTTAAGGCTGGAATTGGTCTAGGATCATTACCCTAAGTTGTTTTTGAACTTATAAACTTGTTTTTGATGTGGTATTGATCATGCTAATCCAATTCAAAAGATAATTGTCAAAGTTTCATGTTTTGTATTAGTTTAATGGTTAGGCTAATTACATGAAAATTGTTTGATTTGAATTGTCTTGTTCATATGAGTTTAATCTAGATCATGAATATTGCTAGATATGTTTGTTAGTTTATTTGGTGATTTAAATGGCCTTTAATGGATTCCATAACTTGTCCTCAAGTTATGGGGAACCAAAAGTTTTTCCTTTAAAAAGTTATTAAAGCCATAGGTTATAAACTTGATGAGTCTTTTCCCATAAATAGTTTTATGAACTCCATAACTTGTCCTCAAGTTATGGATTCTCAAGAGTCTCTCCATTAAAGCTATATTAAACTCACATGTTATGGATTCCAAAAGTTTTTTGAATTGTTTAAAACTTGCCCTCAAGTTTTGGAATTTGTAAAGTTACCCATCATGTATACTTTAGTTCCAAACCCTAGAATTTTAAAGTTTAAAATTCTACCCTTATACTATTATAATATTATAGGTTTAATATTTATATATATGTATAAGAACAAAGTCAGTCTTACCGTTAGTAGGCATCATTCATGAAGCCGGTCTATAAGGGGGGGGGGGGGAATAAGGTTACTGCCTATAAAATGACAGTTTAATGGGTGTCCACTCTCACCCACCGCTTCCTTGACTGGTGGAGGGTCGTTAGCCGAACGGGTTTGACAGGACGTTTAAATTTTCCCTTCATTAAAAGTATAATGATAAATATAAAGTAACTAATCTTTTATTAAAAATCCCAATCTTAGTTACCTTAGGAAAATGTGAATTTAGTGCTAACCCATGAAATTGCACTTTGCACCTTGTTAAGCCGTTAGTGGAGCGTGTGTGGTTAACCGACACACTAATCTGGGACTGACAATGCGTGGCAAAGGGTAGCTTGATGTTAATCATAGATCAATGGAGCGTGTGTGGTTAACCGGGACATTGATTAAGTGGTTGTAACATTGGGTGCATCAAGCTAATTTGCATGGTTATTCACACCTTGTTTGTGATCCTCGGTATCACAGTCACAAACTTGAAGGGCACACTCGAGATTTAAACATGCCATTGAATTGTTCAATGAATCTCAAAGGATCTAGGAGTTTAAATTCACTTAAAACCTAAAACTCTTTTTCGTTTTTCGTGGTGGAAATTGGTAAATCGTCATTTACCTACCTTCAAATATTTTTCAGTTTGGATTACGGCATCCCTCTTCCAAATTGTAAAATATTGTGTTGGGTCCTAGCCTTAATATTTCATTTGAGTGTTATATTAAGGACTTAAATCAACTAAACTTGAATTTCTCCCATTTTAGATGTCTAGTTCAGACAACTGTGGTCTTCCCAAATCCTTTGGAACAAGCTTTCCTCTTGAAGATGATGTCCCGCGGTTGAATTGTGGAAGTCATACTTCATTTCCTTCACCTCCTCCAATAATTCTCCCTAACCCACAAGTTCTAGGTCACTCAAATCCCTATTGGCAGGAAGGAAAGTCTGTGTGTACTCACGTCTTGGAGATGAAGTCACATATTGACAAGCTGAGAGTATTGGGTGTCGTTGTCTCGAGGAAGTTGGCGGTTGACTGGGTTCTTCAATCACTTCCTGAGTCAGATAGTGAGTTCATTAAGGACTACTATGTGACAGACCACGACATGACCCTTGTTGATCCTACCTATTTGCTTGTTGCTGCTGAATCAACAATGATTTGGTGCACTGGAAAAGCAAATTTGATTGGAAGATCTACTCCCCAAACTTCCATGGACATTGACAATGGAAGCATTGGAAGTCCAGAAAAGATTTCTCTTTCCAAGGGAAAGAGAAATGCTAAGTCTGAGATTGTCCCGTGTACCATTCCCAAAGAGTCTATATGTTTCTATTGCCAAGAGAAGGGGCATTGGTTGCGAAGCTTCCCTAACTACCTGAAAGATCTGAGAAAAGGTAGATTCAAAAAGTTTGACTCTACTTCAGGTAAACTCCATTATCTAACTCTATTAAGTTCCTATTCTTAATACATGATGTAATGAAATTACATTTTGATGTTTTGGAGAATCAAAGGAAGCTTAAAAGAAGAGTAAGCTGATTCTGATCGTGAAGAAATGGATTTCGATCGCATGGTCCGATGATCAGGATTTTGAGCTGCTGCTTAACAGTTATGATATATTGCTTAGGAATAGATAACAACAAAGTTTTCATATGTATTTGCATTGTAAGGATAAGTTTTTCCGCAATTTTAAATAAAAAGAAAAAAAACCTTGATTTTATTTTAAGTATCCTTACAATGGCATTTATGAAAATTGTTGTTTGTATGTTTCCGTTGATAGGAATATTGGAAAATAGATTTGATTCTTTCGTTTGTGGTAGTGTCATAATTTACCAAATAAGGAAAGATTCTCATCACCCAAGTTTCAGTTGGACAGAAACTTGGAATCATGCAAGTTGTATTGTATGATGAATGAGAATTTTCATCTTTGGCAAATTAAGACTAATTCCTTGTTCACATGTATATGTGAGTCAAGTGAAGGACTAGGAGATCGGGTACACTGGGTGTGTGCTGGTCAAGATCCACCACAAAGATCAATAAGACTATTCGTCATGATTTACTAAAGTTTAGTAAACATGGTTATGCTTACAAGTTTAAGTATAATTCTGAAACATTGGAAAAGGTTCAATGTATGGCAGAACGATTGAGAAGAATCAAATTAGGCAGAAAGATAAACGTGTCTCCAATCTGAAAAGATGGGAGAGTACTTTAGTATCATGTTTTATGATCATCTTAATGTTTATGGAAAAACCATGTCACAATTGATCCTCTAAGGATATCTTAGTCCATTTGTATGGCTAAGAAGAGGAATCGTGATATGTTGAAATGGTTAAATCAAGAAGACGAGTCATGCTTCGTTCCCAAAACAAGTCTTAGAGTAATACTCCAAGATTGTAACTCTGAGTGACATAATCTTAAGAAAGGTTTAAAACACTTATCAAATGTAGAGTAAAAGTTTTCTACTCTTGTACATTTGAAATTGGTAAGTTGTGATGTTTTGGATAAAACAAAGACCAACTAAGGCCAATTGTGTGAAGTGTGTGTCTTGATTAGAATCTGCACTAACTCTTGAATATTGTTTTGTCAAGTAATGTTCCTTGACAAAGTGAATCATATATGTCAAGAGTTCAGTGGGAGTCTTAAAGATCTTGACAAGTTTCAAGAACTAATCAAGAATAAACCTATTGTCAAACACTAGCACACGACTTGAGGTTTGTGACCTATCGTGTTGACATATTCTTGTTTATATGCCCATTCCAGTTAAAGTTGACTATGCATATGAGTTCTGAGAGTTCTCAATTGGTTGCATAACAACCTGGAAGCAATGGTAGGCCCTTGTGCTGCCAGGTGGCAAGAAACTAAGAATGAACAAGTTCAGTCCATATGAGTTTTGGATTTGTCACTAACCTAGTCTTGTGATTATGGTTTTGACAAATTTACATGGATAGGAATACATACACCATAAAATCTAAGTGTCATAAGGTTTCTCTCCGATTCATGAAAATGATGGTGAGGAAATGCTTTCACTAAGTAGATTTTAAGGAGATAGAATTGTGATATTTACATTCTCAAATTCGATTATGATTACAGCATCCCTTTTCATAATTCGAATTGTGAGAAATGGCAAAGGTCTAAACATTTCAGACTTATGGTTGTAAGTTCTAAAATTGTTTAGACACACATGTGAGCTGTCTAAGGAAAGGTGTATGATTTTGAGAAGCCTATATAAATTCTTATCGAAGCATCTCGTATCAGAAATATGAACTTTGGTAAGAAAGTCAATAAATATTGATTTCTAGAAGTCCAGCTGATTTCTGGGTACATGTCAAAGCTAGTGGGAGCATAAGTGTTATGCTGGTAAGATAATAATTATAATGCTAGTGGGAGCGTAATTATTATGGAAAGTGTTGCAAGTTAGCAATGTTAATTATAGAAAACAAATGTTTCAATTCGCAAGTTGCAGGGTTTGAAAAGTTGTTTTGCTATAATTAAGGGAGAGGAATTTATACTTCATTTCAAATCTAAAAGCTTAGATTGGTTTTTAATCAAATTTAGTCAAATATATATGAATGTTATGTTGGAATGGTTCAACATAAGGAAATTCTATATATGGAAATGTTAATTGCGTTCTCAAAATTTGATTATGATTATGACATCCCTTTTCATAATTCGAATTGTGAGAACATGGCAATTATAAAAATTTATAGCAAAAGACTGATTAAATATCGTATCTTTATGTTAGACATTATGAATCGTGTCCCATATGCTTCGGGTATAGGATCGATTGCATATGCTATAATATTCTCGTGTCCTAATTTTCCAAATGCCTAGGGCATTAAGAGGGAAAAAGGAATAGGACCGGATTTGACTAAAGTGGTTAAACAACTGTTAAGGACAATCTAAGGTTCGCCAAAGATTGGCTGCTTAAGGACAGTTGGAAGTATAGTAATGGAAGGACCATATTTACATTATTATGAATAGACATGAGTCTATTAATAATGAATTTTCATATGGCAAATATGGAATGTTTCCATATTGAGAGTTGAAGAATAGATGAGAAAGTTGGAAACTTTTATGCAAAAAAGATGTTCAAGGGAATGTACTTTTAATTTGAGACTTCATTTCCATGGAATTGTCCTGTAACAATCTCCAAAGGAATATTTTGTAATATCATTGATCAAGTCTCTGTGACTTTTGGTACCATGACATTACAAAGGCTGCATTTACATGATTATTTAGCAGTAACAAGAATTTGGAATTCTTACACTTGCAATAAAGATTTGGAATTGTGAAATGAGCATCATTGAAATGTTTTTCAATTGATCTATTTCACAAAGTAAGGACCATAGACAAACATAGTGTGCATTCTTGGAGCATGGCATAACTATTGTTTAGACAAACATAGTGTGCATGCTTGGAGCATGGCAAGACTATGGTTTTAATTCAAGTATTAAGTTGATTATTCGAAACATTATACAATGAATAATAAGTAATCAGTATGGGACTCAAAAGTTTTGGGACCATATATGATTAATATTATTCTTGTGTTTCACTTTGCATGTTTTGACTTCTCGAATAACTAGGTTATTCAAACCATCCACAGTCGATCATACTTTGGAAGTAGGTATTGAGGCAAGACTGTCATGAATGGGTCTGTAGAGGTGTGTTTTGGTCATAGCACAAGTTTGCTACAGTGTTCACGAGTGCTCCTGGAATAAGATTCGAGTATTGGATTCAAACCACGCTCATTTGAATCACTTCATGGATATTATCACGAGTGATTATGAGACGATAATATCTTATATTCTTCAAACGGAGACATGTGAGTTGTAGTTGCAAGTGTAACGTCGTGATTTTCACCATATTTTTTTTTCTTTTTAAAACATTTATTTAACAGAATACGTTAGTGGAAGACTTAGTTTTAATTCCAAAACATTTTCAAAACCACAACGTTACTCCGAAAACTCAAACGAAATTCCAAACCATTTAAAACGTAAACAAAAGTACTTTAAAGTAAATAATCAAAGCGTGTCCAAGAGTGGTATCGTTACTATAAGACTACTACCCATAAGAACCCCTCTCACCAAGGTCAATCTTCTAAACTGCCTGTACCAATCATAAGGCACAAAAGAGAAACGATACAAGTGTCAGCCCCTGCTGAGTGAGTTCATAAAGTTGCATATAAAACATACAAACCCCAAATGGGTCAATCATTCATTTTACGATGAAGCATAAAAATGATAGACAAATATCACTTAGAAAACAACCGCATATCATAATTATTCAACCACATACATGCATATATGTTTAATCACAATTCTACCACATAACATATATGATCAACCAAATACCACATAAGCAACCGCATAACATATAAATAATCACATTTCATATTTAAGCAACCTTTAATTGTTCAACCTTTTATTAATAAGCAACCTTTGTTATATATTCAACCTTTTAATATGCAACCAACCTTTTGTTACATGTTTAACCTTTTATTAATAATCAACCTTTGTTATATATTCAACCTTTTAATACGCAACCAACTGTTTGTTACATGTTCAACCTTTTATTATATCTATCCAACCGATTGATAGAAAAGTGTCTCTTAGTGCTACCTAACCCAAGAGAAACACCCCGTTCACTACTTGTGTGCACGGCCAGCCGAATGCTCTAAGTGGCTCATGACTTCCACCCGAAACACCAACCCCGTGACTCCACTTTCGCTACTCCGACTTTGCAAAGTACAAGTACCCCGCAGTGTCGTTCAGGATTGGTACAAACGGTGCCAATTCCACCGATACACCTCCCGATTCCCACGTGATGTTTGCGTTGGCCGCGAACGAGGGACCAACATCACTCCAGCCCACGAACACTGAAGTGCCCGCAAACCATGTGTCACACGGTCATCTAGAAAGACCGGCAACTAACAACCGTTGTGGCTATAGCTCTTCCTATAGGTACTCTTTCAACCTAGTAGGCACCCTCAATGATCCGGATAAGGTTCTAGGAAAAGATCATGAACTACCCAAACCCTTTACGCATAAACCTGCAATGTCATTTATACATTAAGTAAAGTATGTAATTCATACAATATAAGTGTGTATTTAAACATGCAATATATTCATAATCAACACATCAAATCACTTTCATACATCATTCTTTCAAGCAACTTAAACTAGCATGTCATATACATCAAGTTCATCAAAGTGTAAGAAACATAGCAATTAGGTCATAGCATGGCATTAGCACAAAACATATATTAGCATCACAAATATCATATCATCATCAAGCACAAGTAATGACATGGTCATCCTAAAGTGAATAAAATCACCATCTACGGATTGTACGTTTCAATCATGCAACTTTAGTGAGTTAAAACTATGAACTCACCTTTAGCCTTGATGAAATCTTCCTTCTATTCCAAGTCTTGAACTTACTTGAAGTTCTCAAGGCTCCACCTAAACACCACACATAACATTCAATTAACAAATAAAGTATATGTTTCAAAAATACAACTTTATTCTAACTTTTATATTAATTTTTATATTTTCCCTGCCCGACCCCCGTTCAGTGTTTTAATCATAAAACCTAATCTACAGCTCCAATTGGGATGAAATCAGACATTATGGAAACTAGAATCGATTTCCTAGAACTTCATGAGAGAGGAACATCTTCCAATTCTGCCCAGATTAGCAGCTATAGCTCTCGCAAGATGGGGAAAAGTTGATGTGCAGAATTCTAACATTCACCAAAAATCACTATATGATTCAAGACTTTAGGTAAATGATTATAGTTGCTCAATTTTACATACAAGATGGTTTAATGATAGTATTAATACATAAATTGTGTACTTTATGATAATATCAAACAGATGACACAAAAATGTTGAGAGTAGAATGCCTAAACATGTAAACGAACGTTTAGAACAAAGTTCCAGATTTTGACCCGTAACAGCCACCTGTTCAAAGCCATATTAACACCACCAAGGACTTAAAATTATACAATATTTTTGTATATTCCAGTAGTTTATACTTTTATCTTTTCAGAAAGTACTTTTAAAAGTCCAAACGATTTTTCTACAATTTTATATGATTTTTACAAAACAGTCTATCCGTACAGCTAATTTCCGAACAGTCAGTGAAAAATGCGATTTTCACCTAAGTTGGAGGCAACAACAGGTCTTGGAAAAATTCATGGACAAACTAGACTCGAATTTCAAACTTTGAGAATTTACGGATCATTAATCCGACTTCTAATGATTTTTCTAGATTTTTTTGAAAACAGGGACAGATTGGTAATTTTGCTGAATTTTCCAGCTTTGAATTTCAAGGACTTTTTGACCACTTAACCTATTAAGCCACAACCAAAATCAACTATAAAGTTGTAAATCGAGTTCTTAACAGTAACAACATGTCAAGAAGTTAAAATAACAATTTCAACCTCAAGCCATGATTCAAAGTACAATGGTTATATGAGAAGAATAACGTACTTTGCTAAAAGAGAAAACACCACTAGGGCTTGAGTTTTCTCCACCATTAAGACTCACATTAAGACCTTTTAGGGACTGTTTTGAGGACCTTTTGGATGGTTCAAAACAAGGTCTTAGATGAAGGAAATTAATCACACGAATCTAAAAGAATGAAGATAACAAAAACATGAACTTGAACAAGGAAATCATTCAAGGTGTTCATAAGAAATTTTGACAGCAATTAAACCATCAAAAACACCCTACACCAATGGAATTAAACCATATGAACTTTCAAAGGTTGCTAGGAAGAAGAAGATGAGATTGTAATCATCAATTAGGAAGGGGATTAACAACAACAATCTTCAATTGACGAAGAGTTTGATATATGAACACAAGGAAAGAGATTAGAAGATAATTTTTTTTTACCACGATTAGCCAAGAATCATAGCCCTTCTTCCCTCTAGGATCGATCAAGCAAATCATTCTCTCTTCTTCCTCCTTGCTCGGCTCGACTTTTCTTCCCCTCCAAGCCGCTCACGTTTTTTTCTTTTCTTCTTGGCCTTCAACCGACGACGCACACAATGAAGAAAGAAGTAGTGATCGTTTTTTTTCTTCTTCTTATGTATTCACGTGAATGGATGGACACAAGGAGAAGGATCGATCCTTCTCCTTGGGGTTACTCCAAATTTTTGTCATATAGCCCCTTAATTCTCCATATTGTACCCCTTTTACACTTACCCTAGTATTCTTAACAAATTAGATTTCTATAAATGACACCTTAGCCTCTCAACTCATAATAAACCCTAAAATGAATTATTTTTACCCTAATAATTCCATAAATCAATTTCATTAATTTACACATTTTTTTTAATTGTGATTAATTCTTTTTTATATTAAATAATACTATTTTTAGTTAATTTATTCCCTTTTAACCTCATAAAACTAAAATATTTTGCATAAATAGTTCTTTGAGTAACGGAACAACTAACGTCGTTTACGATAGGATTTTCGGGTCGTTACAGCAAGTCGGTTGCACATTGACATATGTAAACGCACCAGTAACTTGGTTGTTATAAAACATATCGTTGTGTGTAATTTGATGAGTAAGTACAAGCGAACATTTGGGTCGAAGTTTATCCGTTCCTTTTACCCCATGTGGATAAAAGTGATATATGTGGGCCCTTCGATGATTTAGTGATGACACTCCTAAGTGCTTGGCCAAGCCTGACTGATTTGATTTGTTCAACTAGTCGATCTTCATAAATCGGAAATCAGGAAACAACAGATGGACAGAGAGAATGATTATAATCCATGTCTCAGTCCATATGATATCCAGAATGGAGGAATATATGTTCCCTTATCTAATGGACACATCATTGACTAGATCAGAGTTCGACAGTGGCTTTTAAGAGCTACGATTGCTAGTCGGGTTGGAGTCATGCTTACAATAATAGTTATTAGACTTATCCAAGTGGGATACTGTTGGATTAGGTGTCTAAGCCCATAACTATTATTGGTATGTACTTGACCCGAGAGTATCATGGTCCATTTGGGTTGCATGGCACCGGAACAATTTGGATAGACTTTTGTGAGAATAGGATATTTATGATTTATTAGTATATTATAAGTTCTAATATATTAATATTATTTAATTAGTATTGATCAAGAATTAGTTTGGAATTAATTTTGTGATCAAAAGAGACTAATTAAATAAATGGAGATTGATTTGATAAATCATTCATTCTTATAAAGTGGGTTTATGATCCATAGTTCTTCATGTTGGGCTAAACCCATGTGGTAACCCATGGATACTCCATGGAGGTTAAAACCCATGGATCATGAGGAATATGGAAAGTCATGAGTTACATGGTGTAACCCTAATGTGCACACTATATAAGAAGCCTCATAGCTCATGAAACTGGGACTAAGGAGTGACTAGTGATAGACACATGAGGGCTAGCCGATTTTGAGTGTAAACGATCTTCTCTCAAGTTATTCCAATTGTTGGTGGTGTTGTGTGAACCATTTGAGGTGCAACACTTGGGTCACTAAGCTCTTTAAGGTCCAAGGAATCAAGCTACAACAAAAGGTATGTCATTCAACTATATTTCATATTGTATATACTCCATAATATTCTAGTTAGGATGATACCTTGGAAAAATTGATATTTGCATGTATAATAGAGATCCAAGGTATATAGGGTTGCATGTACACCATAGGAGTGTTAGAATGCTCAAAACCCAACAACTTTATGGTGGTTTTGGTCTCATGCACGTATTAAGTCATTTATTAAGTTCTTTAGAGCTCTAGAACCCCATTTAGCCATGCATGCACATAAAGTTGGCAACTTTATGTGATTAACCACCTTAGGGAAGTAAAATCTGAGTTTGGATCGAAGTCTTATTGGATTAAGAGATGAATTGGGAAAGTTGGCCAAGCTAGTGAGTATGCGGGGCACACAAGCATGTACGATGCACGTACAAGCCCTTTAAGCAGTACGCTGCACGTATAGGCTGAGTATGCCTTGCGTACTCAACAAACTTGGGTTTCATTGTTTTGGGCTTCAGCTTTGGGCTAGGATGGGCTTGGTTGTCTTGGGCCATGTTGGGCCATGAGAATTTTATGGTTCGGCTATTTAAATTTTATTGGACTCTCTTGGGTGAAGGATCATGAAAGGGATTGGGCCCAATTTGGAAAATTGGGCCATATTTAGGCCTTGGTTGCTTCTTTTAGAATTTTGGGTTTTGGACTTTTCGATTCGGCCTTGGCCTTGGTCCAAGATAGAGGAAGGGTAAAAAGGTCTTTTACCCTAATTTGGACTCTTAGCGTGATTCGGGACCTAGTTATTAATTAGTCGTCATTTTGGTATTTGATAGCGCGTGGATTTTAGCGGATATGCAGTCAGAGATCTATCTGTGGGTTTCAGCTGTCTGACGTGAGTCTCCTCACTGTACTATGGGTCAAAGGCACCAATGTCGGCCCATTGGTTTATGTTATTGGAATACCAGGAGTGGCCTTTGGCATTTGTATGAAAGTCCCGGAGGTGGCTCCTGCCAAATTAGTATGCAAGACCAGGGTTCGGACCCTGGCAGTTAAGTAGATAGTTAGTTGTAGATTGTATGCTAGTTGTATTTGTGATGCTCGCATGGAAGACCGGGAGGTGGCTCCTGGTTGTAAGACTCGAGATTTTGGCCCCCGGCCTAGCAAGGAAAGACCATGATACGACTCGTGGCATAATGGCAAGACTATGGTTGGCACATAGCACCTTCTATTGCTTGTAAGATAAGTATGATATGTATGATGTGTATGGTATGTGGTATTTTGGGGAACTCACTAAGATTTGTGCTTACAGTTGTTGTTTATGGTTTCAGGTACTTCCGGTTCGGAAGGGAATGACCCGACTTGATCGCAGCGCATACACCCATATTTTCTGCAACCTTTTGATTTTGTGATTGTACTATGATAATTGTTTTTATTATAAAATACCTTTAAGTGTTTGAGTAAATGATAAATAGGTGTTTTGGTTGTTTTAAAAATGAAACTTTTAACTTCATATTTTGGGGTGTTACAAGTTGGTATCAGAGCCTTAGTTTGAGGGATTCGAGCATACTCTCGGGTGTGTCTGAACTCAAACTGAGGGTTTGGTGAAATTTTCATAAAATAAATGTTTCATTAAAAGAGGTTTCTAATAAAAGAAAGGGGTATGATGTGTGCAATCGGCCGAGCTCAAGTAAGTGATTCCCAGAATACCCATACACGTTTGTTATGATTATATGATTATGAATTGCATGCTAGATTAGAGCTAAGTATCTGCTCAGGATTTTATGATAGGAGAGATGCCTTTATATGTCTGATTGTATGAGCTTTTAGGATTTTCCTGCTAGTATGGTTTTCAGATAAGTGGATAGAATAGATTGATTAGTGATATGCTGGTTAGATTTTCTGTTGCCCGAATGCTGCTTGCTTTGTGCTTGGTGGGACTCTTAGTGATGTGGATCAGCTACTAAGCGAATATGTTAAGTCACATGTTGCACAGGTTAAATAATGTGGATCAGCTACTAAGCGAATATGTTAAGTCACATGTTGCACAGGTTAAATAATCTCAGAGTGATGGATTTGGCCCTATTGTGCAGCTCTCGTTTGAGTCCAACCGTTCTAGGGTTGAGTCTTTTACTCGAAGGATTATCTGATCTCTGTTGCATGTGACTATATTTATGAGGTAGGTAGTTGACATTGATAGGAGTCTTTCAACAGCTGATGGCAGGGTGAGGTCGGGAACCTAGGAGAGCCTAGGAAATGCTTCAGTGGGTTTAGTTGCGCTGTTTAGCGATCATTTGGTGTATCAGTTTAAGAATGTGACTTAAATGATTCGGGATGATTCTTGAGGAATGTATGGACAAGTGTGGAAGGTAGTATTGGGCCCGTACTACTGAAAGCACAGGATCCATACTCGAATCGGGGAGAGTCTTGGAGAATCTAGGAAGCTTGTGGGATGAGGATTCTGAGGTATGTTCTTACCATTTTCATGTTGTATTTTAGTTTGGTGATGAGCACTCAGGAAGGAGGTTCAGGTTCTGGTTCCGGCTCAGGTGCAGGTACTGATCCGATTAGTGTAACGACCCAAAAATCAGGGGGTAAAAATTTCATTTTTAATATAACCCAAACATAGATATCATTTATTCTAATCATTCCAAAAGATTGTTAATTAAAAACATTTATCAGAGTTCCTCCCAAAATCATTCATTGCAGAAATCATGGGTGTGTGCGCTGCGATCAAGCTGAGCCCTTCCTTTCTAAAACAAAGATACCTGAAACCATAAACAAAATTGTAAGCACGAAGCTTAGTGAGTTCCCCAGAGCATAGCACACACACAATCCACATAACACATATCATATTAGCTATCAAGCTACATATATCACATAAGCCATATCAATCACATAAGCCACGCATATAATCATATAAGGAAGCCGTGGAAACCCTCCAAGGTCTTACTCTGGGTTCCATAGGAACCCCCTCATGGTCTTAGCCCACTGCCATGGGAACCCCCACATGGTCTTCACCAGCTACCAATCTGTTGGATTAGTGTCTAAGCCCATAACTATAATTGGTATATACTTGACCCGACCCGACATGGTCCATTTGGGTTGCATGGCATCGGGACATTTGGATAGACCTTTTGTGAGAAAAGGATATTTATGACATATTAATATATTATAAGTTCTAATATATTAATATGAAATCATATTATTTAATTAGTATTGATCAAGAATTAATTTGGAATTAATTTAGTGATCAAAAGAGACTAATTAAATATATGGGGATTGATTGTGTAGATCATTCATTCTTATATATGTGGGCTTATGATCCATGATTCCTTATGTTGGGTTTAACCCATGTGGTGACCCATGTATACTCCATGGAGGTTAAAACCCATGGAGCATAAGGAATGGGTAAAGTCATGGGTTACATGGTGTAACCCTAATGTGCACACTATATAAAGACCCCATTGGTTGGTGAAATCGGCACTAGTGCATACACAAGAGGGCAAGCCGATTTCTAGAGTGAAGTATCTATTCTCATGGTTATTCCAAGTTGTTTTGATGTTGTGTGAACCATTTGAGGTGTCACACTTGGGGCACTAGGCTCTTGAGCTCCATGGAATCAAGCTACAACAAAGAGGTATGTAATTCTACTAGATTTTATATTACATGTACTTTATTTATGCTAGTTAGAACAATACCTTGGAAAATTAATATTTGCATGTATAATAGAAAAAACATAGATCCAAGGTATTTAGGGTTGCATGTACACCATAGTAGTGTTAGAATGCCCATAACCCAACAGTGGTATCAGAGACTGGTTTATTTTTCTTTTATACTTGATGCAAATTGCTGAAAATCGAAGTTTATATGCTGTCTAGTCAGCTGACTCGACGAGTCCAGTAAGGGACTCGACGAGTCCATGCCTAAATTCATCCAACTTGTCGAGTTGGTTTATGCACTCGACGAGTTGGACCCCCTGACAGCATATCTTCGAGTTTTAAGGCTGGAATTGGTCTAGAATCATTACCTTAAACTGTTTTTGAACTTATAAACTTGTTTTTTAATGTGGTAATGATTATGGTAAACCAATTTCAAAGTTATTATCAAAGTTTCAAGTTTTATATATGTTTATATGATTCTTGAAAATTGTTGATATGGATTGTTCATGCTTATGAGTTTTAGTAGATCATAGGAATTATGTGCAAATTGTTTGTTAGTGTAATTCTTGATCTTAATGACATTGTATGGACTCCATAACTTGTCCTCAAGTTATGGATTACCAAGTTTTTTGTGTCACCTTGTTTTATGAGTTAATTTAGATTAATGAAAAAAATTATGTGTTAGTTGTTTTCAATCCAAATTGATCTAAAAGTAGTTCATAAAATGTGTTTTTGTAACTTGTCCTCAAGTTATATGAAAAGTCACATTTATGAATCTTAAAACTCATAAAAGTGTCATAGGTTACAAAATGAAGAGTCTTTTTCTCATAATAGTTTTATGGACTTCATAACTTGTCCTCAAGTTATGGATGTTCAAGAGTCTCTTCCTTAAAGTTTTTAAAACTTTAATTAAACTCATAAGTTATGAAAATCCAAGAGTTTTGAAAAGTTTCAATACTTGCCCTCAAGTTTTGGAATTTGTAAAGTTTTGCTTATGAATGCTTTAATTCCAAATCAAACCCTAGAATTTTAAAAGTTTAAAATTCAACCCTTATACTATTATTATAATTTTAATTATATAGATATGTATAAGATAAAGTCAATCTTACCGTTAGTAGGCCTCATTCACGAAGCCTGTCTATAAGGGGGGTATAAGGTTACTGCCTATAAAATGGTTGTTTAATGGGTGTCCACTCTCACCCACCGCTTCCTTAACTGGTGGAGGGTCGTTAGCCGAACGGGTAGGATAAGGACTGTAATTCTCCCTTCATTAAAAGTATAATGATAAATACTAAGTAACTAAACACTTATAAATTCCCAATCTTAGTTACTTAGGAAAATGTGAAAAGGTGCTAACCCATGAAATTGCACTTTGCACCTTTGTTAAGTCGTTAGTGGAGCGTGTGTGGCTAACCGGTACACTAACATGGGACTGACAATGTGTGGCAAAGGGTAACTTAATGTTTATCATAGATTGGTGGAGCGCGTGTGGTTAACCGGCACATCAATTAGGTGATAAAGTTAAGGGTACCAAGTAAATTTGCATGGTTATTCACACCTTGTTTGTGATCCTCGGCATCCCAGTCACAAACTTGAGAGGGCACAATCAAGATTTAAACATGCCATTGAAAGTTCAATGAATCTCAAAAGATCTAGGAGCTTCAATCCAATTAAAACTTAATAATTTATTTTGTTTTTCATGGTGGAAATTGGTAAATCGTTATTTACCTACCTTCAAATATTTTATAACTTGGATTACGGCATCCCTCTTTCAATTATAAATAGTTTGTTGGGTCCTAGCCTTAATATTTCATATTGGGTGTTATATTAAGGACTTAAATCAACTAAACTTGAATTTCTCCCTCATAAATGTCTATTTCAGACAACTATGGTCTTCCCAAATCTTTAGGAACAAGCCTTCCTAATGAAGATGATATCCCATATGGCAATCAAGGTGAAAGATTAATCCCTTTGTTGTGCATTAATGGGACTGGAAATCATGCTTCACTTCCTCCACCTCCTCCAATAATTCTCCATATCCCACAAGTTTCAAGACTTGAAAAGTTCTAAGTCACTCAATCCCTATTAGCAAGCAAAGACTATATGTGCATACATCTTGGAGGTTAAGTCACAAATTGGCAAGCCGGGAGAGTCGGGTGTTGAAGTCTCGACGTAGCTAGCTGTTGACTTGGTTCTTCAGTCACTCCCTGATGACAGATCACGACATGACCCTTAGTGATCTTACCTATTTGCTTGATGCTGCTAAATCAGCAATGATTTGGAGCATTGGTAAAACAAATTAGATTGGAAGATCTACTTCCCAAACCTATTTGGACATTGACAATGGTGACATTGAATGTCCAGAAAAGCTTTCTCTTCCCAATAGAAAGGGATTGGCCATGGTCAAGTCATTTGACCAATAGTAAAGAGAAAGGCTAAGTCTGAGACAATCAAGTGTACCATTTCCAAAAGGTCCATATGTTTCTTTTGCCAAAGGAAGGGAAAGTGGTTACGAAGCTGCCGAATTTACCTGAAAAAGTTCATAAGGATGGTAAAAGTCAAAAAGTTTGACTTTGCTTCAGGTAAAGTCCATTATCTAACTCTATGAAGTCTCTTTTGGAGATTCTTAATACATGATGTAATGTAAATTACATTTTATGTTTTGGAAGAACCAAAGGAAACCTATAGAAAGAGTATGCCGATCTGATCGCGAAGATAGATCTCGATCGCATGGTTTAATGATCAGAATTTTGAGTTGCTGGTTAAGAGTTATGATATATTGCTTAGGAATAGATAACAACATGTTTTTCATATGTATTTGCATTGTAAGGATAAGATTTTTCCGCAAGTTTTAAAATAAAAAGAAAAGGTTTTGATTTATTTTGAGTATCCTTACAATGACATTTGTGAAAAATTGTTGTTTATATGTTTCCATTGATAAGCAATATTGGAAAATGGATTTGAGTCTTTCATTTGTGGTAGTGTCATAATTTACCAAATAAGGAAAGATTCTCATCACCCAAGTTTCAGTTGGATAGAAACTTAGAATCATGCAAGTTGTATTGTGTGATGAATGAGAATTTTCATCTTTGGGAAATTAAGACTAAGTCCTTGCTCACATGTATATGTGAGTAAAGTGAAGGACTAAAGGATTGGGTACACTTGGTTGTGCACTGGTCAAGTCGACCACAAGGAATGATAAGATTATTCGTCATGATTTACTAAAGTTTAGTAAATATGGTTATACTTACAAGTTTAAGTGTAATTCTGAAACATTGGAAAAGTTTCAATGTATGGCAGGACAAATGAGAAGAATCAAATTAGGCAGAAAGATAAAATTTTCTCCAATCTGAAAAAGGTGGGAGAGTGCTTAAGTATCTTGGTTTATGGTTATCTTGGTGATTATGAAACCATATCACAATTGATCCTCTAAGGACACCTTAGTGCATTTGTTTGGCTAAGGAGAGGAATCTTGAATTATTGAAATGGTTAAATCAAAAGATAAATCATACTTCGTTCCAAAAATCAAATCTTAGAGTCATACTCCAAGATTGAGCCTTGAGTGACATAATCTTAAAAAGGTGTAAAACACTTGTCAAATGTAGAGTAAAATGTTTTCTACTCTTGTACATTTGAGATTGGTAAGTTGTGATGTTTTGGATAAGACAAAGACCAACTAAGACCAATTGTGAGAAGTGTTTAACTTGATAAGAATCCACACTAACTATTGAATATTTGTTTTTACAAGGAATGATTCTTGAAAAAAGAGAATCTTATATGTCAAGAGGTTAGTGGGAGTCTTTAAAATCTTGAGATGGTTTCAAGAACTAATCAAGAGTATTGTTAATCACTAGCCCACGACTTGAGGTTTGTAACCTATCGTGTTAACATATTCTTATTTCTGTGCCTATTCCAGTTAAAGCTGACTATGCTTGTGAGTTCTATGAGTTCTCAATTGTTTTCATAACAATGTGGAAGCAATGGTAGGCCCGTGAGCTGCCAAGTGGCAAGGAATTAAGATTGAACAAGTTCAGTCCATATGAGTGTGGGTTTGTCACTAACCCTGTCTTGTGATTATGTTTTTGCCAAATTTACATGGATAGGAATACATACACCATAAAAATCTAAGTGTCATAAGGTTTCTCTCCGATTCATGAAAATGATGGTGAGGAAACGCTTTCACTAAGTAGATTTTAAGTAGATAGCAATTGTGATATTTGCATTCTCATGTCGTTAGTGGAGCGTGTGTGGTTAACCGGCACACTAACTAGTGAGAATGTCAAAAGGTATAGACAAACATGTGAGTTATCTAAGGAAAGGTGTATGATTTTGATAAAGTCTTATCAAAGCAATCTTGTATCAGAAATCTAAACTTTGGCAAGAAAGTCAATAAAGTATTGATTTCTAGAAGTCCAGTTGATTTCTGAGTACATGTCAAAGCTAGTGGGAGCATAAGTGTTGTGCTAGTAAGATAATTATCATTGTGCTAGTGGGAGCATGATTATTATGGTTAGTGTTGCAAGTTAGCAATGTTACTTATAGAAAACAAAAGGTTCAATTCGCTTTGAAAAGTTGTTTTGCTATAATTAAGGGAGAGGATTTATACTTCATTCCAATTCTAAAAGCTTAGATTGAGATTTTAATCAACTTTAGTCAAGGATATATATGAATGTTATGTTGGAATGGTTCAACATAAGGAAATTCTACATATGTTGCATTCTCAGAATTCGATTATGATTACAGCATCCCTCTTCACAGTTCGAATTTTGAGAACATGGAAAATAAAAAAAAATTATAGCATGAATCGGGTCCCATATGCTTCGGGTATAGGATCGATTACATGTGCTATAATATTTATCCATTCTAAATTTTCCAAATGCCTAGGGCGTTAAGAGGGAAAAAGGAATATAACTGGATTTGACTAAAATGATTAAGCAATTGTCGAGGACAATCTGAGGTTTGCCAAAGATTGGTTGCTCATGGACAATTGGAAGTATAGAGATAGGACCATATTGACATATTCTGAAAGGAGGCAACTCTTGTTAAGAAGTGATAGTCAATATGGGAATATGGAATTGTCTCCATAGGTGGAAGTTATTCTTTGAATTTGTGTAGGATTAGAGAACTTAATGCAAGAAGGGTGTTCAAAGGAATGTACTTTGAATGTGAGACTTCATTTCCATGGAATTGCTCTCCATTGGAATACTTTGTAATGTCTGTTGCCAAGTCTTTGTGACTTGTGTGCATATTCATTGCAAGGGGATCATTGCATATAAGTTTAGAATCTAATAGATTATAGTATTTGGCAAGAGTTTGGTATTCTTACATTTACAATAAGGATTGGGATTGTGAAATGAGCATCATTGAAATATTGTCAATTGATCTGTTTCACAAAGTAAGGATCATAAGACAAACATAGTGTGCATAATTGGAGTATGGCATAGCTATTGTTTAGACAAACATAGTGTGCATGCTTGGAGCATGGCATGACTATTGCTTTTTATTCATGTATTAAGTTGATAAATCGAAACATTATACAATGAATAATGAGTAATCAATATGGTGCTTAGATAAAAGGTGTTTTATTTACACTCAAAGTGTTGGGGCCATATAGGATTAGTATTATTCTTGTGTTTCACTTTGCATGTTTTGACTTCCCGAATAACTAAGTTATTCAAACCATCCACAGTCGATAATACATTGGAAGTAGGTATTAAGGCAAGACTGTCATGAAGTTGGTTTGTAGATGTCTAAGGTCTTGGACATAACATAAGTTGCTATAACATTCATGAGTGCTCATAAGTTCTGAGTATTGGATTAAACCCACGCTCATTTGAATCACTTCATGGATTTTATCATGAGTGAATAATGAGACGACAATATCTTATATTCTTTAAACCTAGAGATATGAGTTGTTAACTATGAGTTGGTTATATATTGATTGCACGAAAACGCATTGGTAACTCGATGTTATAAAACGTGCCTTTGTGTATGATTCAACAAGTAGTCAGTACAAGCATATGAGTCAAAGTTTATCCATTCCTTTTACCCTTAAAGGGATAAAAGCGATATCTGTGGGCCACTCGATGATTTAGTGATGACACCCTAAGTTCTTGGCCAAGCCTGGACTGATTTGATTTATTCAATTAGTCGGTGGTCATAAATCGAAAATCGGGAAACAACAAATGGACAGAGGAATGATTATAATCCATGTCTCAGTCCATATGATATCAAGAATGGAGGAATATATTGTAACGCCCGTAGATCCGGGCTAGTCAATTTAGAGACGATAAGCATCAAAAATGACTTTTTGATGGAAGATTAATTAGAAGGATTAATCTTAACGAAGTTGTAGTATATGTCTCGAGGTTTCCGAGAATATAAAGAACGCCGAAATCCGAGTTATAACGAAGAAGTTATGACCTGTCGAAGTTTCGCGACAAAACCGGCACGATGCTGAATATCGTAAAAAGTGAGTTTTTGATAAACTACTTTTTAGCCTTAGTGATCTAAACGAAACTCGTAGTGTTCGTTAAACCGATAGTAGGTATAAAAAGAACGCCCAAATTTGACTTCGTATGAGGAAGTTATGATTTTTTGAAGTTTCAGTTTATTAGTAGACAGCTAAAAACTCGAATTTTAGATCGAGTGATTTTTAGCCGACACAACCTAAACGAGAATCGAAGGTCTCGTCATTAGTAGTACAACGGTAAAAAGTCTGACGAAAACGGACGTCGGATGAAGAAGTTATGAATTTTTAACGGATTTCCTGTCCCGGTCTGTTAAAAATAATAATATAAAAATTAAATTCAAAATTAGCCGACGAAGTCTAAATGAAAGTTGTAGAGCACAATTTTACCTACACGTGCATATAAAGAATGTCAAAAACGGAGCTCGTATGCGAAAGTTATGGATTTTAGAAGTTTTGGCGCGAAAACCGAGAAATTTCGCATAGTCACGTTTTTGCCACGTCACCCTCGCCCAAAATGTGCCACGTGTCCGAAATGGTCGAGTCATCCGATCAGCTGGCAGTCGCGTGTCACTTCCGGATTCGACCGAAGTCTCGACCCTCGCACATCCGACGCGTGTACAGTGACTCATCGCATCCGAAGCCTTCGCATGAGCCACGAGCCACCCACCTCGGATCCGAAGTTCGGTCCAATCAGAGCCCTCCAGCGAGGCCCTCGCATGCGCAACCCACGTGCGAGCAGGTGCTGCCTCCTTCGGATCTGCTGCCGCGTGGCTTCTCTCCTGGCCGTCCGATCAGCAGCTCGCATGCTATAAATAGGAGGGTGCGAACCCTCCCGGCTAGAATTTAGAAATTGGCAATTTTGGCCCCTTTTTCTATATTTTGGCTATTTTCACGTCCCCCGAAGCCCCGGTATCGATTATAACCCCCGGAACACGCCCCGAAGTGCCCGAAGACCCGGAAAATTTATCTTTTCGGTTTTGAAGCCCGACCTTTCGCAGAGCCCGGTTTCTCAATAAAACTCCCGGTTTTATTAGAAACGATCGTTTTAGGAAACGAATTGCTGCCCGATTTTCATTAAATCAGGTGAGTGTGTAGTCACTTTCATCTTACACATAGATATGAAGTATTTTATATAAAATACGTGATATGTGTATATATTATTTTATATAAAATACGTGATATGTGTATATATGTTGTTTGTTTATTTGAGATGGATGTTGAATGAATGTTTTATACACGTTTAAAATGATTTAAAATGTATATATAGTTTATCTTCAAATATGTTGGGTAAAACATGGGTAGATAAAGTATGAGGGATAGAAGTACAGTATAGATGTACGTTGGTAGCTATGAATTTAGTACAGTATAGATGTACGTTGGTAGCTATGAATTTAGTACAGTATAGATGTACGTTGGTAGCTACGGATTTAGTATGTTGGCAGCTATGGACTTAATGCCTGTTGTATAAACCTTGGCGACGATGTGACTTCGTGCCTATTAGATAAACCTTGGCGACGATGTGACTTCGTGCCTATTAGATAAACCTTGGCGACGATGTGACTTCGTGCCTATTAGATAAACCTTGGCGACGATGTGACTTCGTGCCTATTAGATAAACCGTGGCGACGATGTGACTTCGTGCCTATTAGATAAACCCTGGTGACGATGTGACTTCGTGCCTATTAGATAAACCCTGGCGACTATGAGACGTAGTGCCTATTGTATAAACCCTGGCGACTATGTGACGTAGTGCCTGTTGTATAAACCTTGGCGACGATGTGACTTCGTGCCTATTTGACATAAATTGCTGAGGGAAAGTAATGTTGTCACCCCGGTGTTTGTTTTATTTGACATAAATTGTTGAGGAAAAGCAATGTTGTCACCCTTTTGACATAAATTGCTGAGAGAAAAGCAATGTTGTCACCTCGATGTTTGTTTGACATAAATTGCTGAGGAAAGCAATGTTGTCACCATTTTGGTTGTCTTATTTGACATAAATTGCTGAAGGAAAGTAATGTTGTCACCTTATTGGTTGTTTTATGTTAGGTTGTTTTGTTTGACATAAATTGCTGAGGGAAAGCAATGTTGTCACCCTGATGTTTGTCTTGTTTGACATAATTTGCTGAGGAAAGCAAAGTTGTCACCTTATTGGTTGTCTTGTTTGACATAAATTGTTGAGGAAAACAATGTTGTCACCCCTAATGAAAATCCTTAGGCTAGGTCCCTTGTGATAGTTGTTTTAGGGACGTAAGGTGAGGATAACGGGAACGGGTAATTAGGGTTGTTTTTGGTTGATGAAATTAATAAATTATTTGTTGATTGATAAACTTAAAGAGTTTATTATTTATTGTGGGTTGAAAACCCTATATGCTCACCAGGCTTCCAAGCCTGACCCACTCAGCTTTTTATATTACAGGTAGTGGACCCCGAGCATAGTCGGATGATGACAATGAGTGATTTTTGGATTATAGGCCAGTAGTTGTAAATAACTGTGTAAGGCTTATAATGTCTTGTTTATGCTTTTGATCTGTATCGGAACATGACATCCCGAGGTTTTGATATAAAAGGAAATTACATATATTTCTTAAAGAAAGGTTTTGACAAACTTTTATCATGTTTTGTTTTGGGGACCAATTCCGCAACATCTTTTAAAAAGATTTATCTGATTTTATTTTAAAAAGCATAAACGAAATCGGTCTTTTCTGGCCGTGAAATTGGGGATGTCACATATATGATCACTTATCTAATGGACGCGTCAGTGATTTGTTCAGAGTTCGACAGCAGCTTTAAGAGCTACGATTGCTGGTCAGGTTGGACTCATACTGGCAATAATAGTTATTAGACTTATCCAAGTGGGAGAATGTTGGATTAGTGTCTAAGCCCATAACTATATTGGTATATACTTGACCCGACCCGTCATGGTCCATTTGGGTTGCATGGCATCAGGACATTTGGATAGACCTTTTGTGAGAAGAGGATATTTGTGACATATTAATATATTATAAGCTCTAATATATTAATATGAAATCATATTATTTAATTAGTATTGATCAAGAATTAATTTAGTGATCAAAAGAGACTAATTAAATATATGGGGATTGATTGTGTAGATCATTCATTCTTATATATGTGGGCTTATGATCCATGATTCCTTATGTTGGGTTTAACCCATGTGGTGACCCATGGATACTCCATGGAGGTTAAAACCCATGGAGCATAAGGAATTGATAAATTCATGGGTTACATGGTGTAACCCTAATGTGCACACTATATAAAGACCCCATTGGTTGGTGAAATCGGCATTAGTGCATACATAAGAGGGCAAGCCGATTTCTAGAGTGAAGTATCTCTTCTCATGGTTATTCCAAGTTGTTTTGATGTTGTGTGAACCATTTGAGGTGTCACACTTGGGGCACTAGGCTCTTGAGCTCCATGGAATCAAGCTACAACAAAGAGGTATGTAATTCTACTAGATTTTATATTACATGTACTTTATATTATGCTAGTTAGAACAATACCTTGGAAAATTGATATTTGCATGTATAATAGAAAAAGCATAGATCTAAGGTATTTAGGGTTGCATGTACACCATAGTAGTGTTAGAATGCTCATAACCCAACACAATCAACCATACATTCAAACATATAAGCTAAACATGCAAACATATAAGGATGCACTGGAAACCCTCCAGGGTCTTACATCGGGTGCCTCAGGAACCCCCCGAGGTCTTAGCCTAAGGATGCCCTGTAAACCCTCCAAGGTCTTAAACCAAATGCCATGGGAACCCCCACATGGTCTTAGCCTGGAATGCCATGGGAACCCCCACATGGTCTGATATCCAACTGCCTCGGGAACCCCCCAAGTGAAGGGTTGTGAGCATTCTAACACTCTTATGGTGTACATGCAACCCTAATGGACCATGCTACTCTCGGGTCAAGTACATACCAAATATAGTTATGGACTTAGACACCTTATCCAACAGTCTCCCACTTGGATAAGTCTAATAACTATAGTTGCAAGTATGACCTCAAATACCGACTAGCAATCGTAGCTCTTAAAAGCCTCTGTCGAACCGTGACGCTCCATTTTAGATAAGTGATCATATAATCCTATGTTCTCAAGATATCATCCGGACAAATACATGGAACAACGTCGTACTTATTGTCCAGCAGTTTGTTTCCCGATTTCCGATTTGTTTGACATAGAACTTAATCAAACACATCAATTTAGTTCTGACCGGGCCCGACACATAAGTCAAAACAAAATCATCGAGGGGCCCAAGATATCGCTTTTATTCCTCCAAGGACTAAAAGGAACATATAAACTTCGACAGTATATGCTTGTACTAACTATTCATTGAATCATACACAACAACACGTTTTATAACATCGAGTTACCGATGTGTTTTCGTACTATCAATGTACAACCAACTCATTGTCAACAACTAATATATCTAGGTTTGAAGAATTATATGATATTATCATCTCACGATCACTCGATATGAATTCCATGAAGTGATACAAGTGAGCACGGGTTTAATCCAATACTCAGACCTTATGAGTACTCATGAATGTTGCAGCAAACTTTGCTATGTCTAACACAATTCAGACGAATCTACAAGCCAAATTCATGACAGTCTTGATTAAATACCTACTTCCAACGTATGATCGACTGTGGATAGTTTGAATAATATAATTATTCTGGAAGTCAAAACATGCAAAGTGAAACAATAGTAAATGATTGACACAAGACAGTACCATACTAGTAAATAAAAAGCACCTTTTATTTAAGCATCAAATGTAAATTACATTTCAACTATTACAAGTTTCGAAAGCTATATAATCATTAAAACAAATATCGTCCTTCAGCCCGATGCGCCTCGCATGTTGTAGATGCTTAACCCTACTCAGTCCCTTCATGAGGGGATCTGCTGGATTCTCATCAGACGATACCCTCTTTACCACGAGGAGTCATTCTTCTATTCGATGTCTAATGAAGTGGTATTTTCTGTTGATGTGTCTGGATCTCCCGTGATCCCTTGGTTCCTTGGCTAAGGAAACTGCACTCTCACTGTCACAGAAAATCTCCACAGGCTCCTTTATAGCTGGTACAACTCCAAGGTCTCCGATAAAGTTCTTTAGCCATATTGCCTCCTTTGCCGCCTCGCTTGCTACTATGTACTCTGATTCGCAAGTTGAATCAGCTACTATCTCCTGCTTAGAACTTTTCCAAGTTATTGATCCTCCATTCAGAGTAAAGACCCAGCCCGACTGAGATCAGAAATTATCTCTGTCGGTCTGAAAGCTTGTGTCACTATACCCCACCACTCTCAAGTCATCACTCCCACCGAGGGTAAGGACCCAGTCCTTAGTCCTCCACAGGTACTTAAGAATGTTCTTAACCGCAGTCCAGTGAGCCTTGCCAGGATTCCCTTGATATCTGCTGACCATGCTCAAGGCAAAGCCCACATCAGGACGAGTACAAGTCATAGCATACATGATCGATCCAACAACGGAATCATATGGTATTCGACTCATCTCAGCCTCTATACTCGGACTCTGAGTTTTACTCAGTTTGGCATTGCTCTGGATCGGTAAGTCACCTTTCTTGGAATCCTGCATGCTGAATCTTTTCAACACCTTATCCAAGTAGGTACTTTTACTAAGTCCAATTAGTCTCTTACTCCTCTCTCTCAATATCCTTATCCCCAGAATATAGGCAGCTTCTCTGAGGTCCTTCATAGCGAAACACTTCCCAAGCCAGTACTTAACCTCCTGCAAGGTTGGGATGTCATTTCCTATGAGTAGTATGTCATCCACATATAATACCAAAAAGCTAACTATGCTCCCGCTAGCCTTGACATATACACAGGACTCATCCTCGCTTCTCGAAAAAATCAAACTCTTTGACTTTCTCATCGAAACAAAGATTCCATTTGCGAGATGCTTGTTTCAATCCATATATGGATTTCTCAAGCTTACACACTCTATTAGGGTACTTTGCATCGACAAAACCCTCTGGCTGACTCATGTAAACATCCTTAGCCAACTTTCCATTAAGGAAAGCGGTTTTGACATCCATCTGCCATATTTCATAGTCATGAAATGCGGTTATGCCTAGCATAACCCTAATAGACTTAATATTTGCTACTGGTGAGAAGGTCTCATCATAGTCAACTCCCGGAGTTTGAGTAAAGCCCTTCGCAACTAATCGCGCCTTATAAGTGTGTACCTTACCATTCATGTCAGTCTTCTTCTTAAAGATCAATTTGCACCCGACTGTCTTACGACCCAGTACATTGTCAACCAAGTTCCAAACTTGATTGTCATACATGGACTGAATCTCGCTGTCCATCGCCTCCTTCCATTTAGCAGATTCGGGGCCTGCCATGGTTTCCTTTTAGTTGTTAGGTTCATCCAAATTTATCAGTGTGCTATCACTGATAAATGTATCACCTTCAGATGTTATATGAAAACCATATAACATAGGTGAAACACTAACTCTACTGGAACGCCTCAGAGGTACGGACTCGTCAATCGGATCGACAGGAGTTTCCTCCTCAGGTTGATCGCTAGTGTTTGAGGTTCCTTTACCGCTTGACTCTTGAAGTTCTTCAAGGTCAATTTGCCTCCCACTGTCTCCTTGGCCTATGAGCTCTCTCTCGCGAAAGACTCCTCTCCTCGCAACGAAGACAACATTGTCACTCGGTCAGTAGAAGAGATAACCAAAGGATTTCTGTGGGTAGCCGATGAAAATACACCGCTCACTTCGAGGTTCGAGCTTGTCGTGAGTCTCGCGTCTCACGAAAGCCTCGCAATCCCAAACCTTGATGTGGTCTAATGTGGGAGCCTTCCCCGTCCACATCTCGTGAGGTGTTTTCGCAACCTTCTTAGTTGGAACTAGATTAAGGATATGGGCGGCAGTCTCTAACGCATACCCCTAGAATGAGATAGGTAACGAAGATCAACTCATCATGGAACGAACCATGTCCAACAAGGTTCGATTACGCCTCTCAACCACACCATTAAGTTGTGGTTTCCTAGGTGGCGTCAACTGTGAAACAATTCCACATTCCTTAAGATAGTTTAGGAACTCGATACTAAGATACTCACCACCCCGATTGGATCGGAGCATCTTTATCTTCCTGCCCAACTGATTCTCCACTTCTTGTTTAAACTCTTTGAATTTCTCAAAGGTTTCTGACTTATGCTTGATTAAGTAGACATAGCCATACCTACTATAATCATCAGTAAAAGTCACATAGAAGCGGTTAGCATCCCTTGTGGCGGTTCTGAAGGGCCCACACACATCGGTGTGTATGAGATCCAACAAACCTTCACCCCTTTCACAAGTACCAGTGAAGGGTGACTTGGTCATCTTTCCAAGTAAGCAAGATTCGCAAGTGTCATCCGACCTTAAGTCGAATGACTCCAAAACTCCAGCCTTTTGGAGTTGGCCTATGCGCTTCTTGCTGACATGTCCAAGACGACAATGCCACAAACATGATTTATCCAATTCATTGGAAGAATCAATGTGCAACACATTATTTCCTAAGTTGTCTACAACCATCACAGTTTCATATACACCATTACAAGGTAATGCTTTAAAATAAAAAACACCATTATAATAAGCATTAATAGCACCACATTCATTATCAAATGAAAAACTAAACCTTTGTTTGTACAAACCATGAAAGGAAATAACATTTCTCGCCATTTCAGACGAGTAGCAACAATTATTCAAATCTATTTCTAACCCACTACTAAGCAATAAAGAGTAAACTCCAATCTTGGTGACAGGTGAAACCTTCTTATTCCCCATGATCAAGTTTATCTTCCCGGGCTCCACATCCTTACTTCTTTTTAGGCCCTGCACATCAGAAAAAATGTGAATTCTACAACCTGTGTCAAGAACCGAAGAGTTACAATGTGATGAGTTTTTAGATAGAATAGTATAAATACCTGCATGGGTGGGTTTAACCTTCCCATCCTTAATATCCTACAAGTATTTGGGGCAGCTTCGCTTCTAGTGCCCCTTTTCGTGATAGTAGAAACACTCTGCTTCCTTAGGAATGGAAGAGGGAGCAGCAGAACCAGCCTTGGTCCCACTTGAATAGGATCCATCAAGAGACTTTCCCTTGCGGCTCTTTAAGGGAGCCTTCCTCTTCTTCCCTTTCCCTTGTCCAATTGCCAGAACAAGGGCGGTGGTAGGAGTAGTAACAATAGATTTACCTTTGAGACCACTTTCGGTAGTCCTCAAAAGCCTTTGAAGTTTGCTAAGTGTGACCTCCTCCTTGTTCATATGATAGGTCATGCGGAACTGATCATAACATGGAGGTAAGGAGTGTAGAATGATATCTATAGCCATCTCCTCAGGAAAGTTCACATTTAACTTTAGCAATCGGTCCACAAACCTTTGCATGTACTGCAAGTGGCCCGTGATGGGTTCACCATCCTTCATCCTGGTTGTTATCATGGAAGAGATGATTTCATACCTCTCTTGACGAGCACTCTGATGGTATATTTCCATCAGGTCTTGGTGCATCTCAAAAGGGTAGAAGTCCTCATAGGACTTTTGGAGTTCATCTGTCATGGTGGCCAACATGATAAACGACACCTTGGTGGCATCCTTCTCATGAGTCCTAAACTCAGTGATCTCCTTAGGAGTAGCAGAAGACTCATCGATTTCCTTAAGCTCCTTGTCTAGGACATATTCCTTGTCCTCATAATGAGTGACCATCCTGATGTTCCTCATCCAGTCATTGAAGTTGGAACCATCAAAGATGACTCTCCCACAAAGGTTCATGAGAGAGAAGGAGCCAGTAGGGTTTGATCCAGAAGTAGTGTTGGAAGACATATGAAAAGAAAGAAAGACAAGTTTAGATTAGATAAATAGCCATTAATATAACACCCAAATGAAATATTAAGGCTAGGACCCAACACAATATTTTACAAATCGGAAGAGAGATGCCGTAATCCAACTTGCAAAATATTAGAAGGTAGGTAAATGACGATTTACCAATTTCCACCATGAAAAACGAAATAGTTATCAAGTTTTAATTGTATTGAAATTCCTAGATCCTTTGAGATTCATTGAACAATTCAATGGCATGTTTAAATCTCGATTATGCCCTTCAAGTTTGTGACTGGGATACCGAGGATCACAAACAAGGTGTGAATAACCATGCAAAATGTGCTTGGTACTCACGACTTTATCACCCAATTAATGTGTCGGTTAACCACACACACTCCATTGATGTTATGATAAACATCGAGCCACCCTTTGCCATCCTTACTAGTCCAAGTTAATGTGCCGGTTAACCACACACGCTCCATCAACGACTTGGCAAGGTGCAAAGTGCAATTTTATTGGATTAGCATCAATTTCACATTTTCCTAAAGTAACTAAGATTGGGAATTTACTAAAACATTTAGTTACTTTATTATCATTATAATTAATAAACTTTATAGTCCTATCCTACTCGTTCGGCTAACGACCCTCCACCAGTCAAGGAAGCGGTGGGTGAGAGTGGACACCCATTAAACTTCAATTTTATAGGCAGTAACCTTATACCCCCTCCCCCCTTATAGACCGGCTTCGTGAATGAGGCCTACTAACGGTAAAACTGACTTATATATATATATATATATATATATATATATATATATATATATATATATATATATATATATATATATATATATATATATATATATATATATATAACGGTACAACTATCACATGCCCCGGGGAAACCTCGATGGTTGGTAAACCTAAAAACATACCCCTTTGTTACCAAGAAGAGAACATCAACTCAATTTACATAATAATTAAAACATCTTAGGAGTAATAATAGTTTATTCATATACCTCCTCTCAGTCACCATGGAAGGGGAGCACCAGGGCATTCAGTTTCATCAGGTCTTAGTGGCCCACGGGATGATCGAGGACGAACCCGAGGGAGATCAAGGGGGAGCACACGGCGTTGGGCCCGACGAGTACACGGACACGGACTACGAGTTTGATGGGACCGATGACGACATGGAGGAAGAATAAGACACGGACGAGGATTCCGTCACACCACCTACCAGCGAGACGCAACAGAACCACCCTGCCCCACCAGAGAACCCTGCGAGAGAGAATCGTTCCCCGGAAGCTGAGATTGCCGCTCTGCGGCAACAGCTATTCGCCATGGAAGCACGAGCGGTGCAGGCTGAAGAGGAAAGAGATGAAGTCATTGGAGAAATGACTGAGATGGCACAGTTGTTGGCACAACACTTCGGTATATGACCTCGCTGCCGTCGTCGGGCGCTCCTTAGAGTGTTAGGACCAGCCTTACCCTACTAGTACTATGATCTATGCTATGTACCATCGACTCTATGTTTAAGTGATTACACTACTCATAGAGTCGTTACGCTGCCGAACTTGCACCACTTATGTATGCTCTTTCGAGCAAATTTTCATGTATCAAAGTACGGATATCATTAATGGAAAAATATATGTGTTCTATTGTGATGTTGTTATTTGTTATGTGTTATGTATCCATGATTGTATGTTAACATGTGAAACTACTTAAGTACATGCAATACACCTAGTTTATAGGACCACAAACTCACAAAAATCATAGGCACTCAACTTCTTTCCGTTCAATGACAGAAAGATGCCTCAACAACCAACCCGTGGAAACCCTGAGCCAACCCCACCAGAAATCAACTCAGCTGCATTTCAAGCAGTTGTATCTGCTGCGGTCACCGCAGCCATGGCGCAAATCCACCAAGGGAACAATGGTGGAGGCAATGGACAAGGGGCTGGAAGTTCGAACAACGGAATAAATCAAGGACCTACCAAGACATGCTCTTACAAGGACTTCACCAACGCCAAGCCACAAACCTTTAATGGCACAGGTGGAATGATAACCCTAAAGAGATGGATTGAAAAGGTGGAATCGGTATTTGAGATATGCGTGTTGGATTAATGTCTAAGTCCATAACTATAATTGGTAAGACTTGACCCGACCCGGCATGGTCCATTTGGGTTACATGGCATCATGCATTTGGATAGACTATAATGAGAGAAATAACACTTAAGGTTGGTTAATATATTATAAGTTCTAATATATTAATAAGGTTATTTAATTAGTATTGATCAAGAATTAATTTGGAATTAATTAAGTGATCAAAAGGAGACTAATTAAATATATGGGTTGATTGTGTAAATCATTCATTCTTATATATATGGGCTTGTGATCCAAGATTCCTTATGTTGGACTAAGTCCATGGGGTGACCCATGGATACTCCATGGAGGTTAAAATCCATGGAGCATAAGGAATGGGTAAAGTTATGAGTTACATGGTGTAACCCTAATAGCCACCATATAAAAGAATCCCATGACTCAAGAAATCGTGCACTAATGTGTGAGTGTGAGGGCTAGACGATTTCAAGGAGTGTTCAAGTTTCTCTCAAGTTATTCCAAGTGTATTTGGTGTTGTGTGAACCATTTGAGGTGTCAAACTTGGGGCACTAGGCACTCAAGCTTCATGAAGACATTCTACATCAAAGAGGTATGTATTCTATCTTGTTATATTTATTATTTTGTATGCTAGATTAGGATAATACCTTGGATGTTCATAATTGTATGTATAATAGAGAAAACATAGATACAAGGTATTTAGGGTTGCATGGACACTTAGGAGTGTTAGAATGCTCATAACTCAACAGTGGTATCAGAGCCTAGGCTTGTTTTCTTGTTATACTTGCAAAAGTAGCTGAAAAATCGAGTTGGATGCATATATTCGATTGTTTTGGCTGGAATTGGACTAGGAACATTACCCTAAGATGTTTTTGGACTTATAAACTTGTTTTTGATGTGGTAATGTTCATGCTAATCCAATTTCTAAGATAATTGTCATAATTTCAAGATTTGTATTAGTTTGCATGTTCATGCTAATTTCTTGAAGATTGATGATTTGAATTATCTTGTTCTTATGAGGTTCTTAGATTAATAGAAAAGTTGTGTGAAATAGTTGTTTTCAATCCATTTTAATTTAAGAGTTGATTCCAAAGTGTGTTTTTGTAACTTGTCCTCAAGTTATATGAAAAGTCACATTTAAGAATCATAAAACTCATAAAAGTTGGCAAAGGTTACAAAATGAAGAGTCTAGTTCTAATTAAATGGTTTTATGACTCCATAACTTGTCCTCAAGTTATGGAGGTTCAAGAGTCTCTTCATTAAATTAAAAAAAAAAAAGTGTAACCTTAATTAGTTCCATAAGTTACAATAAAAAAAAGTTATTTTTTTTATTAATTAGTTTAAAGTCTTCCATAACTTGTCGTCCTCAAGTTATGGAACTTGAAGGGTTTTTTTTTTTTTTTTTTTTTTTTTTTAATTAAAACTACTTTAAACTCATAAGTTATGGAATTAATTAGTTTTGAATAGTTTCAAAACTTGCCCTCAAGTTTTGGAATTTGAAAAGTTTTCACTTATGAATACTTTAATTCCAAGTTAGCCCTTAGAATTTTGAAAGTTAAAATTCAACCCTTATACTTTATAATATTATAAGTTAATAATATTTATATATATGTATAAGAGTAAAGTCAGTCTTACCGTTAGTAGGCCTCATTCACGAAGCCGGTCTATAAGGGGGGTATAAGGTTACTGCCTATAAAATGGCAGTTTAATGGGTGTCCACTCTCACCCACCGCTTCCTTGACTGGTGGAGGGTCGTTAGCCGAACGGGTAGGACAAGGACTATAATTCTCCTTTCATTAAAAGTATTAATGATAAATACTAAGTAACTAAAACTCTTATTAATACCCAATCTTAGTTACTTAGGAAAATGTGAATTTGGTGCTAACCCATGAAATTACACTTTGCACTTTGCTTAAGTCGTTAGTGGAGCGTGTGTGGTTAACCGGCACACTAACCTGGACTTAACAAGGTAGGCAAAGGGTAACTTAATATTTATCATAGTATCGGTGGAGCGTGTGTGGTTAACCGGCACACTGATTAAGGGGTAAATATTAAGGGTACCAAGTATATTTGCATGGTTATTCACACCTTGTTTTGTGATCCTCGGCATCCCAGTCACAAAACCTGAAGGGCACACTCGAGATTGAAACATGACTTTGAACAGTTCAATGAATCTCAGAGATCTAGGACTTTCAAATCCAATTAAAACCTAATAAATTATTTCGTTTTTCATGGTGGAAATTGGTGAATCGTCATTCACCTACCTTCAAATATTTTATAGCTTGGATTACGGCATCCCTCTTCTAAGTTATAAAATAGTTTGTAGGGTCCTAGCCTTAATATTTCATATTGGGTGTCATATTAAGGACTTTAAATCAACTATCTTGAATATCTCCCAAAAAGATGTATGGTCTAGACATTTATGATCTTCCCAAATCTCTTGAAACAAGCTTTCCTAAATGAAGATGATGTCCCATGGATATCATACTTCTTTCACCTCCTCCAATTATTCTCCCTAACCCACAAGTTCCTAAAAAGTTTAAGGTCACTCAAGCCCTATTGGCAAGGCAAGGTCTAGGTGTGATCACATCTTGGAGATGTAGTCACATATTGACAAGCCGGGAGAGTTGGGTGTCAAAGTCTTGAGAAAGTTGGTGGCTCAACTACTTTCTAAGTCACATAGTGAGTTCTTTTGGGAATCCTATGAAACAGACTAAGACAAGACCCTTAATGATCTTATCTATTTGCTAAGATCAACTTCCTAAAACGCTATGGACATTGACAATGATGACATTGGATATCCAGTAAAGCTCTCTCTTCCCAATGGAAAGGGATCGGCCATAGTCAACTCGGTTGACCCAATGGTAAAGAGAGAGGCGAAGTCTGAGATAGTCCCATTATCAAGGGTCCATAGGTAACTATTGCCAAAGGAAGGGGCATTGGTTACGAAGCTGCCAAATTTACCTAAGGATGTTAAAGTCAATAAGTTTGGCTCTACTTCTGGTAAAGTCCATTGTCTAACTCTATTAAGTACATGTTGATTCTGATCGCGAAGATGGATTTCAATCGCATGGTTCGGTGATCAGAATTTTGGGCTATTACTTAAGAGTTATGATATTTATATTGCTTAGGAATAGATAACAACAAGGTTTTCATATTGATTGTAAGGATAAGTTTTTCCGCAAAGTTTTAAAATAAAAGAAAAAGGTTTTGATTTTATTTATTTTAAGTATCCTTACAATGGCATCTGTGAAAAGTTGTTGCTTATAAGATTCCATTGATAGCAATATTGGAAAAATGGATTTGATTCTTTCGGTTGTGGTAGTGTCTAATATTACCAAATAAGGAAAGATTCTCATCACCCAAGGTTCAATTGGACCGAAACTTGGAATCATGCAAGTTGTATAGTATGATGAATGAGAACTTTCAGCTTGGAAAATTAAGACTAATTCCTTATGTGAATAAGGAAAGGACTAAGGGATCGAGTACACATTAAGTTCAGTAAATATGGTTATACTTATAAGTTTAAGTATAAGTCTGTAGCATTGGAGAAGTTTCAATGTGAGACAGAACGAATAAGAAGAATCAAAGTATGACAGAAAGATAAAAGTTTCTCAAATCTGAAAAGATGGAAGAGTACTTTAGTATCATGTTTATGATCATCTTAATGATTAAGATACCATATCACAATTGGTCCTCTAAAGTCATCTTAGTGCATTCTTATGACTAAGAAGAGGAGTCATGAATTGTTGAAATGGTTAAATCAAAAAATGAGTCATACTTCGTTCCAAAACAATTCTTAGAGTCATACTCCAAGATTGTAACTTGAGTGACATATCTTAAAGAGGGTTTGTTAACACTAGTCAAATGTAAGAGTAAAAGGTTATCTACTCTTGTACATTTGAAATTGGTAAGTTGTGATGTTTTGGATAAAACAGAGACCAACTTAGGCCAATTGTGTAAAGTGTTAGTCTTGATAAAGAATCCGCACTATCTCTTGAATATTTGACAAGGGAGTCTTATATGTCAAGAGGACGGTGGGAGTCTTAAAGCTCTTGAAAGTTTCAAGACTTAATCAAGAATAAAACCTAAAGTCCTTCACTAGCACACGACTTGAGGTTTATAACCTATCGTGTTGAAATTTTTGTGCCTATTCAAGTTGGCTTTGCATAGGAGTTCTGAGAGTTCTCAATTGGTTGCACAACTACTTGGAAGCAATGGCAGGCACCTGAGCTGCCAAATGGCAAGAATTTAAGATTGCACAAGTTTAATCAATATGAGTTTGGATTTGTCACTAACCTTGTCTTGTGATTATGGTTTTGACAAATTCACATGGATAAGAACACATACACTATTAAATCTAAGTGTCATAAGGTTTCTCTCCGATTCATGAAAATGATGGTGAGGAAACACTTTCACTAAGTAGATTTTAGCTAGATAGCAATTGTGATATTTGCATTCTCAAAGTCGTTAGTGGAGCGTGTGTGGTTTACCGGCACACTAACATGGACTTGTGAGAAGTGGCAAAGGTCTAAACAATTGAGACTATGATTACGGCATCCCTTTTCATAGTTCTAAAATTGTTTAGACACACATGTGAGCTATCTAAGAGAGGTGTATGATTTTGATAAAGTTTTATCAAAACAATATAGTATCAGAAATCTGAACCTTGGTAAGAAAGTCAGCTGATTTCTGAGTACATGTCAAAGCTAGTGGGAGCATAAGTGTTATGCTAATAATCATCATGTTAGTGGCAGCATGATAATTATGACAAAGGTTGCAAGTTAGCAATGTTAATTATAGAAAACAAAAGTTTCAATTCGTGAGGTTGCAGGGGTTGAAAAAGTTGTTTTGCTATAATTAAGGGAGAGGAAATTATACTTCATTTCAATTCTAAAAGCTTAGATTGAGATTTTAATCGTATTTAATCAAGGATATATATATGAATTTCATGTTGGAATGGCTCAACATAAGGAAATTCTATATATGGGTCCATTATTTGCGTTCTAAAATTCGATTATGATTACGGCATCCCTTTTCATAATCTGAATTTTGAGAACTTGGCAAATTGAAATGTAAATATTATAGCAAAAGACTGGTTTAGTCTTTATGTGAGACATCATGAATCGTGTCCCATATGCTTCGGATATAGGATCGATTACATGTGCTATATTCATCCTTTCTAAAATTTTCCAAATGCCTGGGGCATTATGAAGGGAAAAGGTCTAGAATTGGATATGACTAAAATGATTAAGCAATTGTCGAGGACAATCTAAGGTTTACCAAAGATTGGTTGCACAAGGACAGTTGGAAGTATAATGTTAATTATGGAAGGACCATATTGACATAATCTGTAAGGAGGCAACTCTTGTTCAGAAGTGATAGTCAAAATGGAATATGGAAATGTTTCAAAGTTAGAAATTATTCAATCTGTGTAAGATTAGGAAACTTAATGAAAGAAGGATGTTTCCAACGAGCTGATCTCCTTTGGAATGCTCTGTAATGATTGTTGTCAAGTCTTTCTGACTTTGTGCATAATCATTAAGAGGATCAATGCATATAAGTTTAGAATCTAACAGATTTCAGTAAATGGCATGAATTTGGAATTCTTGCATTTGCAGTAAGGATTTGGGACTGTGAAAAGAGGATCATTGGAGTGATGTTCAATTGATCTATTTTACAAAGTAAAGATCATAGACAAACATAGTATGCATACTTGGTGTATGGCATGACTAGTGTTTAGAAAACATAGTGTACATGCTTGGAGCATGGGACAACTTGTCACACCCCCAAACCAGACGGCGGAAACGTCTGGGGGTGGAGGACTTGAATTGTAGTATCACAACACATGCATCATAGTAATCAAAGTAGAAACAACCATTGTATTAAAAAAAATATAAATATTTACATGTGTTCAATCATTGTATATTGAACCAAAATATAGTTATACAAAAGAAGATATGACTCAACAAAGCTCCATCTTCTCAAAAGCTCGGGGAGTACCTGTGTATTATTTCCCTGAGAATACAAGTAATTTGAAAAGAGAGTATCAACATAAAGTTGAGTGAGTGCATAAATGTTTATGTTTGAAAGAGTATCTCTGTATCTTGTATATGTAAACTGTTCCAGAAAATCCTATATTTTCTGTTTGTATATGAAAAGTAGTTTTATTCCCACAAAACCCTTCTCTGTGTATTAATGTTTTGTATTTGTATTACTTATGAAAACTTGTAACTGAGAGTGTGCCTGGCTCCACCAGCTGTTATTGAAAACTGTATTGAATCTTTGTATTTTGTATTCTGTAAACTAGTACTTTGAAGGTGTACTTTCGTTTAGTTATTTATACACTAACGTATCGTTAATATCTTTTTAATGAGTTATTATAACCATACTATGACTGATGGCCTGAAACAAACGCTTTGTGGGCGTTTAAACTGGTGATAACAATTGCCACTCATCTAACTGTAGCTAGCAGCCTGAGTACGGGGTTGTCAATCGCGATATAGATCTACACACGCTTGTTTCGATCCCCGGCTGGAGATTCTGGTTATAATGTCAGGACTTTTCTATGTTGTCTAAAATGAATTAAACAACCTGAATCTAGTGTCTCATAAAAAGCATATAAACGTTACATGTATATTAGTTTGAAAACTCAATCATCCTAAAATAATGATTGACAGTATATTCTTTGAATCAAAACCCAATCATTCTGAAATAATGATTGACAGTATGTCCTTGAATTAGTATTTCCAAACATGTATTTGATAAGTGTAAACCTTGATTTGTTCTGTATCAAAACCCTAGTTTCTTGTGTATTCTAGTATACTTGTATCATGAATTATTGTTCTATGTATAAATTATACCTATTATAATTTATATGTACTCCCTGATTGTGTATTTAACCATGTTTGCATATAATCCCTTGCTCAGCATGTTACAAAAGTAGTTAAACTGATGAAATAACTATTATATTTATATACATATACAATTTTATATATAAGTAAAATTTAAACGACACTCGGACAAGTAACCAGTACTTTAAGCCCACATCCAAACAAGGAAAAGGACCCAGAATGAGTTATCAGTCCTAAGCCTTTTAAATCTTATTTATATACATATATATATACAAATATGAATTTTGGGGAAAATATAAGATTATAAAAGAGTTTGATGTGTTGAGTATTTTTAGATAATTTAATGTTATTTTATCATGATTTGAATCATGATTTTATAACACAAAGTTCTTGTGTTATGCTTGTATTCCCCCCCCCCCTTAAAACAGTAGAAATTATGAAAATACGGGGGTATGAACTCACTTGATAGATGGTGAACCGGACAGAGTTTCGTTTCACGAAAAGGAGTTTATTTGTCGAGAAACCGGCTCAAATTGGGCAGAGTTTCGACAGGAGAGAGGTTACTTCTCGGGAATCTCGAGGCTTCGAGGCTTGCTTAGGGTTCGAGACTTGATACCGGGGCTTTAGGGGTTGTATATGAGCTTAGGGGAGTGGAAAATGTGAAAGAGAATGATTTTTGGGGTGAAAAAGTGTAAAAAATCCGGAACCCTCGCATGCTATATATAGTCCGAAGGTTCGGACCCGAAGCTGCGCGAAGGTGACACGCGTCGGACAGGTGGCGAGGCGAGGGGGCTTCTTCGGACCGGAGGCTTGCTGCTGGCTGGCTCGGATTGGACCAACCCTCGGTCCAATGGGAAGGAGCCACGTGCGAAGGGGAGGGTCCGAGGCGTGTGCGAGGGGTGTCTCCGGGGCATCTCCTGCGAAGCTGTTCGCTTCTAAGTGGACCTCAGCTGCGGTCCAATCAGGAAGTGCCACGCATGGGTTCGGTCCACTCAGCAGCTGCCACGTGCGAGGGTGACGTGGCATGCGAAATTGCCCGGTTTTTCCCATTTTTTCTTTATTTTTGTGCCAAACTTGCGAAAATCATAACTTTCGCATACGAGCTCCGTTTTTGGCGTTCTTTATATGCACGCGTAGGTAAAATCATAATCTACGACTTTCATTTAGACTTCGTCGGCTAATTTTGAATTTATTTTTAATATTATTATTTTAAACAGACCGGGACGGGAATCCGTTAAAAATTCATAACTTCTTCATCTGACGTCCGTTTTCGTCTGTCTTTTTACCATTGTACTACTACCGACGATACCTTCAATTCTTGTTTAGGTTGTGTCGGCTAAAAATCGCTCGATCTTTATTTCGAGTTTTTAGCTGTACACTGCTATACTGAAACTTTAGAAAAATCATAACTTCCTCATACGAAGTCAGATTTTTCCGTTCTTTTTATGAAAGTTCTCGGTTTAACATAAACTACAACTTTCATTTAGATTGTTAAGGCTAAAAAGCCTTTTATCAAAAATTCAGTTTTTACACTGAACAGTGTTTTGTCGGTTTTGTCGCAGATTTTCGATTGGTCATAACTTCTTCGTTATAACTCGGATTTTAGTGTTCTTTATGTTTTTGGAAACCTTGTTACAATCTTCATCACTTGGTTCGTCCCAATCGAGATTGCTAAATAATTTATTTTTGAGGGTCAATTATGTAAATATGCACATTATGCTAAAATTTCTCTTTATTATTATAAAAAGAACTATACATTGACCTAAACTATTACATAGGTTTGAAATTACGATTTGTTACACAACTATTGTTTTAAATTCAAGTATAAAGTTGATAAAACCGAAACAATGAATAATGAGTAATCAGTATGGTGATAAATAAAAGTGTTTATTTATATTCATAGGGTTTGATACCATATTTGATTCATTTATTCTTGTATTTCACTTTGCATGTTTTGACTTCAAGAATAACTAAGTCGCTCTTCCTGAATGATTAAGTTATTCAAACCATCCACAGTCGGTCATATGTTGGAAGTAGATATGAATCAAGACTGTCATGGGTTGGTTTGTAGAGGTCCAAGTTGGTGGACAAAGTGGTGCTACAACACTCATGAGTGCTCATAAGTTCTGAGTATTGGATTCAACCCGCGCTCATTTGAATCACTTCATGGATTTTATCACGAGTGATCATGAGACGATAATATCTTATATTCTTCAAACCTAGAGATATGAGTTGTTACTATGAGTTGGTTATACATTGATTGCACGAAAACGCATTGGTAACTCGATGTTATAAAACATGCCTTTGTGTATGATTCAACAAGTAGTAGAACAAGCCATATGAGTCGAAGTTTATCCATTCCTTTTACCTTCGGGATAAAAGCGATATCTGTGGGCCCCTCGATGATTTAAAGATGATACATGTGAGTGCTTGGCCAAGCCATGACTGATTTGATTTGTTCAATCAGTCAGTCATCATGAATCGGAAATCGGGAAACAACAAATGGACAGAGAGAATGATTGATAATCCATGTCTCAGTCCATATGATATCTAGAATGGAGGAATATATGATCCCTTATCTAATGGACAAGTCATTGACAAAGGTCAGAGTTCATCGACAAGGTCAGAGTTCGACAGAAGCTTTTGAGAGCTACGATTGCTGATCGGTTCCTGAAGTCATACGCAATAATAGTTTTAGACTTATCTAAGTGGGAGACTGTTGGATTAATGTCTAAGTCCATAACTATAATTGGTAAGACTTGACCCGACCCGGCATGGTCCATTTGGGTTGCATGGCATCATGCATTTGGATAGACTATAATGAGAGAAATAACACTTAAGGTTGGTTAATATATTATAAGTTCTAATATATTAATAAGGTTATTTAATTAGTATTGATCAAGAATTAATTTGGAATTAATTAAGTGATCAAAATGAGACTAATTAAATATATGGGTTGATTGTGTAAATCATTCATTCTTATATATGTGGGCTTGTGATCCAAGATTCCTTATGTTGGACTAAGTCCATGGGGTGACCCATGGATACTCCATGGAGGTTAAAATCCATGGAGCATAAGGAATGGGTAAAGTTATGAGTTACATGGTGTAACCCTAATAGCCACCATATAAAAGAATCCCATGGCTCAAGAAATCGTGCACTAATGTGTGAGTGTGAGGGCTAGACGATTTCAAGGAGTGTTCAAGTTTCTCTCAAGTTATTCCAAGTGTATTTGGTGTTGTGTGAACCATTTGAGGTGTCACACTTGGGGCACTAGGCACTCAAGCTTCATGAAGACATTCTACATCAAAGAGGTATGTATTCTATCTTGTTATATTTATTATTTTGTATGCTAGATTAGGATAATACCTTGGATGTTCATAATTGTATGTATAATAGAGAAAACATAGATCCAAGGTATTTAGGGTTGCATGTACACTTAGGAGTGTTAGAATGCTCATAACCCAACAATGTGAATGCCCCGAGGAGATGAAAGTGAAGTTTGCCGCATGCACATTCGTCGACCAAGCTCTCACCTGGTGGAATGGACACGTAGAAGCCATGACTCTCCCCGTAGCCAACGTCATGCCGTGGGTGGATTGAAAGAAATGTTGATGGCCGAGTACTGCCCGCGAGGCGAAATTCAGAAAATGGAGCAAGAGTTATGGAATCTCACCGTCCGCAACTCCGACATTGATGCATACATATCAAGGTTTAGCGAACTGTCACTGTTGTGCCCTGGCATGATTACTTTAGAGGGAAAGAAAATCGAACGATTCATCTGGGGATTAACCTCCCCAATTCAAGGAAATGTGATAGCTTCAAATCCCGAAACCTTCGATAGTGCCAAGAGGTTGACCAAGAAACTGTACGACCACAACAACAAGAAGGACGAGAAGCCAGGGGAAACTGAAGGCAAGAAGGATAGTGACAACAAGAAAGGAAAGAATAACAAGAGAAAGGGGCGACAAGGTTCAGAGTCGTCAAAGAAGCAACAAACAGTGACAGTCAATGCTGCAACCACCCAAGTTCCCTCCACACCACATGCTCCAGTCTCAGCTACTCCAAGTGACCCTAGGCAGTATTCCGGGAATCTCCCAAAGTGCAACAAGTGCAGTCTCCATCCTAATGGCGAATGCAGGGAGATGCATTGTACGAGTTGCAATCGAAAGGGCCACATGGCAAAATATTGCAGGACCTATCCTCCCCAGAACCAGCAGCAAGGAAACAACAACAACAACAACAACCGCAACAACAACAACAACACCAACCACAGCGGCAATAATGCGGGACCAAGCCACACCTGCTATGGATGTGGAAAGATTGGGCATTTCCGTCGAAACTGCCCCAACATCAACAACCCTGGGAATGGAGGAGCAGGGAGAGTGCTGACCATGGGTCAGGGAGAAGCGGTTCAGGATCCCGCTGTTGTCACCGGTACGTTTCTCCTAAACCACACTTATGCATGCATCCTATTTGATACCGGGGCAGAACGAAGCTTTGTAAGTAATAGATTCAAACACTTGTTAAAACAACAACCCCAGAAGCTTAATGAAACCTTTATGGTGGAAATGGCTAATGGGAAAACAGAATCCACTGGGGAAATCTACATCGGATGTACCCTGACCTTGAACCATCACGTCTTTGAAATAAACTTAATGCCTGTATCCATTAGGAGTTTTGTTGTGATTATCGGCATGGACTGGTTAAGCCCCCACCATGCTGAAATTATGTGTCACGAGAAGGCCGTTCGCCTTCACCTCCCAAATCGCGAAACCCTAATTATATACGGAGACAAACCCAGCACGAACCTTCGTCTTATCTCGTGCATTAAGGCACAGAAGTATCTACGAAAGAAGGACTTGACGTTTCTGGCTCATATAGTGGATAAGTCCAAAGAAGAGGTCAATATTCGAAACATTCCAGTGGCTTGCGATTTCCCGGATGTATTTCCTGAAGATCTTCCGGGGATACCCCCAGAAAGACAAGTCGAGTTCCGAATTGACCTCGTGCCAGGAGCTACACCCATCGCCAAATCGCCCTACAGATTGGCTCCTACGGAGATGCAAGAGCTGTCCAGCCAACTCAGCGAACTTTTGGACAAAGGATTCATCCGCCCCAATTACTCACATTGGGGAGCTCCGGTTCTCTCTATTAAAAAGAAAGACGGTTCCTTTAGGATGTGTATTGACTACAGGGAACTAAATAAGCTCACTATCAAAAATCGCTATCCACTTAATCGACGATCTATTTGACCAACTCCAAGGAGCAAGTTACTTCTCTAAGATAGATCTGCGATCCGGATACCACCAACTCAAAGTCCGGGAAGAGGATATCCCCAAAACCGCTTTCCGAACTCGTTATGGACATTATGAATTTGTCGTAATGCCCTTCGGTCTAACAAATGCCCCTGCCACATTCATGGACCTAATGAATCGAATTTGTCGACCATTCCTCGACAACTTTGTCATCGTTTTCATTGACGATATTCTAGTCTATTCTCGAAGCGAAGAGGAGCATGGCCGACATCTCCGACAAATCTTAGAAACCCTAAGAACCGAAAAACTATACGCAAAACTCTCTAAGTGTGAGTTCTGGCTCCGTAGTGTGAACTTTTTAGGACATGTTGTTAGTCAAGAAGGGATACATGTGGATCCTTCTAAGGTCAAAGCCATTGAAGGATGGGCGATCCCAACGACACCCACAGAAATTCGTCAATTTTTAGGTCTCGCAGGCTATTACAGGAGGTTCATTCAGAACTTCTCCAAAACAGCCAAGCCACTTACATTGCTTACGCAAAAGGGTGTACCCTTTGAATGGACGGATAAGCAAGAAGCTGCATTCCGAACTCTGAAGCAAGCACTCTGCAGTGCACCAGTACTATCACTACCAGAGGGAACAGAGGACTTCGTAGTTTACAGTGATGCGTCGAATCAGGGTTTAGGCTGTGTACTCATGCAGCGTGGGAAGGTAATAGATTATGCGTCCCGACAACTAAAGACACATGAGGTGAATTATACCACCCATGATCTCGAATTGGGAGCTGTGGTCTTCGCCTTGAAGATTTGGAGGCACTACCTTTATGGTACCAAGTGCACCATTTTCATTGACCACAAGAGTCTCCAACACATTTTAAATCAAAAGGAGTTAAACATGAGGCAACGAAGATGGGTTGAGCTGCTGAACGATTATGAGTGCGAAATCAAGTACCACCCAGGTAAGGCTAACGTGGTAGCTGATGCCTTGAGTAAAAAAGAATACTCGAATCGTCGTTTGAAGACTCTTTCAATAACCATTCAATCCCATCTGTCCACACAAATCAAAGCAGCCCAGTTCGATGCTATGAAGACAGAAAACAAAACAAGCGAAGCGTTACGTGGAATGGAAAAGAATTTCGAAGTGAAGGAGGACGGAGCATATTATTTCATGAACCGCATTTGAATCCCTAAACTTGGGGGATTCAGAGAAGTAGTCATGAATGAAGCCCACAATACACGATACTCCATCCATCCGGGTTCAGATAAGATGTACTTGGATATCAAGCAGCATTATTGGTGGCCTAACATGAAGGCAGAAATTGCCACTTACGTTAGCAAGTGCCTCACGTGTGCTAAAGTAAAGGTGGAATATCAGAAGCCCTCGGGATTACTACAACAACCAGTAATTCCCGAGTTGAAATGGGAAAGGATTACTATGGACTTTGTGACCAAACTACCCAAGACGACTGATGGTTTGGATACCATATGGGTAATAGTTGACAAGTTGACAAAATCCGCTCATTTCCTGCCAATAAAAGAGTCATACAAGATGGAGCGATTGACAAGGACCTATATCAAGGAAATTGTGAGACTCCACGGAGTGCAAATATCTATCATCTCAGATAGAGATAGTAGGTTTACTTCACGCTTTTGGCAATCGCTTCAGAAAGCTATGGGAACACAACTTGACATGAGCACTACCTACCACCCACAAACGGATGGTCAAAGCGAGCGAACCATTCAAACGCTAGAAGATATGCTTCGCGCATGTGTGATAGATTTTGGAAGGTCGTGGGATACCCACTTGCCTTTGATCGAATTCTCGTACAACAACAGTTATCACTCAAGCATCAAAGTTGCTCCTTTCGAGGCATTGTATGGGCGTAAATGTAGATCACCGTTGTGTTGGGCTGAGGTAGGTGACACTCAGCTAGCAAGAGGACAGACACCAGGCAATACATTAATGGGACCATAAATCTTACGCGAAATGACCGAGAAGATAATTCAGATCAGAGCCCGACTGCAATCATCACGAGACAGACAGAAGAGCTACGCTGATAAGCGGCGAAAGCCCTTGGAATTTCAAGTCGGGGATCGGGTGTTGTTAAAGGTCTCTTCCTTGAAAGGGGTGATTCGTTTTGGGAAACGGGGAAAACTAAACCCACGATACATTGGACCCTTCGAGATTCTTGCTCGGATAGGTCCAGTGGCTTATAGAGTGCAGCTACCGACTGAGCTCAGCAGTATACACCCCGTGTTCCATGTTTCCAATTTAAAGAAGTGCTTATCCGACGAAACTCTCGTCATTCCATTAGAAGAAATCGAAATCAACGAGAATCTCCTGTTCATCGAAGAACCAGTCGAAATCATGGACAGGGAAGTGAAGCGTACTAAGCAAAGTCGCATTCCGATTGTGAAAGTTCAGTGGAACGCGAAACGTGGACCAGAATTCACATGGGAACGCGAAGACCAGATGAAGCAGAAGTACCCTCACCTATTCTCGCATCCTCAAATCTAGCTTTAAAAAGAATTTCGGGACGAAATTCCCTCTAACGGGGGGATGATGTCACAACTAGGAATTCTGATACGTTGTAAACACTTAACAAAGAATGACATTGTAGCTAGAACTTGAAAACATGTATGGTGTTTATTCAATGACAACAAAATTCCATCAAATACCCTATACAAACATTCAAATAGTCAACAAAAAAAAATTGGAAACCCTAAAAATCCCGGTTTAAGTCCATTTTGGACTAGGATTTCCTTATTGGGCCCAATGGACCAATAAGCTTCCAATTTGACTATTTTGGGCTTAGAACTCTTAGATGGGCCCTAATTGGACCCATTTGCATGAAACTTAACATTTTGGGCCTCATAAGCCTAGAATGGACTAGTTTATCTTTAATGGGCCTTATTGGGCCATAACAAATCTAATTAGCCCCAATGGGCCATAAAACTCATACTTTGATGAATATTGGGCCGTGAACCATCTCCAAAGACCAAATAGGCCGAAAATCATCAAAATGGGCCCATAATATGGACTCAAGACACAAAGGTCCAAACTATTCTTTTTCTTCTCCCTCTCTCGGCCCAAGTAAAAAGAAAAAAAAAGAGAAATTAGGGGATTAAGGAGGGTTAGCCACCTCCTTATTACCTATGGGATTTCCATGCAAATCTCACATACTTCCATGCATCCATCCTTTCACCTCTCTCTCTTCTCCTTCTCTTCTTCTTATCTCTCGGCCAAAGGAAAAACACACACACACAATTCACTTAAGCTTCTCTCAAGAACTCACAACAACTTCTTCACTTCTCCTTCAAAATTTTCGAGAGTTAGGGCTTTTCAAGAAGGTTATTCCACAATAATCATCATCATTGGTAAGTTATTGTTTAGATCCATAACCTAGTCTCTTAATTTCATCAAAACTTCTTCCTAACTCACACAAATTTCGTGATCTACTCCTTAGAAGCTTCTTAAGTTTGAAATCAACCCAAGAAAGCTTGCTAGGGCCGAAAAATAGCATCAAACTCTTCCCTTTCTTCTTCAAATCGAAAACAACAAGCAAAGGTGAGTTCATACCCCTCTATTTTCGGTTTTCACAAGTTTTATGGGGGAGAATACAAGTAAAATGTGTAGATCTATGTGCATGTGTATGTGATGTGTGCTTTCATGTATGCATGTGTGATTTTATGTGTTTATGTGGTAAATATGTAACAAAAAGGAAAGAAATCACGAGATCTATGGCACAAGAAGGAAAATAAACATGATCTAAGATATATTACACTACACAAGTCAAGAAAAATTACCCTCTAAAGTTATAATAAACATATTGCAACATAAAACTCATTTTTGGACTATACTTGTCAAATAAACAAAAGTTGGGTTAAAAATTGTCATTCACGGTTTTCTTAAGGGCCAAAAGAGTCAAAACAGTTAAAATAAATGTTTTTATGAATATTATGCTCTCCAAGGGACTAGAAATGAAATTTGTAGCTTAATGGGCCAATTTTTGGGCTTTTCGGCCCATAGGCCCAAAAATTGCGAAAATATGGTTTTCAAGGGATTGAAATGGTAGATTTCTCAAAACAGGGGGTAAAAAGGGTAAACAAAACTATTTCAGGGGTCAAAATGACTTATTTTCCAAAAAGGATAAAAAATGTAAAGTTTTTTGCAATTTGGGCCAAAATTGTAAAAGTTGCGAAAAGCTTGGACTTTAACTGAAAAACTCTTTGCTGAAGGGACTGAAATTTCCAAAGAGTAAATTTTGAGCTAAAAACATTTCTTAAACAAGTCTATGGATCAAAAATGTCTTTTTTTTTACAAGGGACTAAAATTGTCATTTTTATTAAAGAAGGGCTGAATGGGTCAAACCAATATTTTGAGTCAATTACTTTATTATTAAGATATTTGGGTCAAAAATACCAAATTACAACTTATGAAAATAGAATGAAGAATATACATATATTTTCAAATATCGTTATAAACAATCGACAAGTTTCGTGCAGTTGCGAATTTAACAATTGTTCAATCAAGCTTCCGACAATTATACTATACCTAAAACAAGTAAATATTCAAATAGTTGGGCTTGAAAGATCCTAATCATGCTTATTGGGCCTTCGTGACCCATTGACATGACTTTTGGGCCTAACGATGATAAGACATGTCTATTGGGCCTCCTGTGACCCAATTACATGTTTAAGGGACCCTCAATGGCTTTTATGTGCTATTGGGCCTCAGTGGCACATTAGCATTGCTAGTAAGGTCCAAATAAATCAAATGTGAAATGGGCCAACATGTCCTTCGTATAACCAACAGCCTTAAATAACACACGTAATTAGCAAGACCTTGTAATCCTCTTCTCCTCGTTTGTTAGGCTTACCTTCAATTCAAGTAAACAAATACAGGTCGTTAATCAATGGTAATCAATTTCATTTGGATTAAGTGAGTAATAACGGGTGACACCTCTAAGTGTCGTTCGTAGTCTGTAGTTATAATCAAAGTCTCCTGGAGGGAGAGCGAGAGTTTGTGTATAGATCTATACGGGGGTGACTCCCCCACACCTCAGCTGTTCGCTACAGTTAGACTCGGCCAGTCTAGGGTGACAAAATCTTAAGATCAATTCCGGCGTTCGCTAGAATGTCAAGACAGACGAACTAGTCATTATCATGCATGGTTATAACGACTCACATAAAAATAAATCCAATACTATCCGAGTAATCAAGGAAAATCATAATCATTCGTTGTGACGGTATAACAATTTGAAACAATTATATTATCTTATCGGAAAACATCGGGTTTTTCGAGGAAATCAACACCATTCACTTGTACTTTTCAATAACTATAATGCAAAACTTCTCATTTATACACGCTTTGAAATCATTCATGCACAAACTTATGGATCTTCACACTTTGGTATAAACAATTGTCCCTTCAGAAAATATCGGATTTTCTGGGTTTTTTTATAAACTACACAAAACATTTTCATAACAACCCTGCTTATGAACTCACCAACATTCCATATGTTGACGTTTTTCAAAATAACTTGTATTCTCAGGTAACAGGTAAACTGAAGAGTAATGCCAAGTATGATAGGGTGTTATGTTTTGACAACTTTCAAACAGTTTACGTTATGGATATGTAAAATTTAAACAATGTACTTGATGTGAACAATGTCAGTTGTAATGTATTGATGCATGGTGAAGTTTATGTTATGTTTCATGTATATTCATTGTGATGATATTCAATTTGAGTCACACGAGCCCTCAGACGTTTCCGCCGTCTGGTTCGGGGGTGTGACATATGGAGTCCATTAAAAGGCATTTAGATCAATAATTAAACTAACAAGAAATGTCAAATAATATCTATGATCTAGCAAAACTCATAAGCAAGGATAATTCACATCAACAATTTTCAAGAATCATATAAACTAATATAAAAATTGAAACTTTGACAATTATCTTTGAAATTGGATAAGCACAATCATTACCACATCAAAAACAAGTTTATTTGTTCAAAAACAGTTTAGGGTAATGATTCTAGGACCACAACCAGACGAGGAATAGGAAATAAGGCCAAATCAATTATTCTAAGGCTATAAGATCCTAACCGTATACAATTTTAAAAGCATACACTTAGCAGTTACTAATGCCAATAATCCTTCTCATTCAAGCATGGCATACAATATTTCCAAGGCTACAAGCATCACATATCAGGCCAATCTATTACTGACTACTCAGCACTAGCATGCAAGTCTACCAGCTCATACAACATGTAAAGGCATCTCTCCTAGCCCTAACTAGCATGCGATTCTCAGATTCATAAGCTAAGTCATAACAAATAACATATATGGGTATTCTGGAGAAACTTACTTGAGCTCGGCTGATTGCATGCACCACACCCTTTCCTGTCTTATAAATTCTTTCCGTAAAACATTTTTCTTTTGAAAACTTTACAGATCCTCAGTTTGAGTTCAGACACACCCGAAAGAATGTCCGAATCCCTCAAACCAAGGCTCTGATACCAACTTGTAACGACCCAACAATCAGGGGGTAAAAATTTCATTTTTAATATAACCCAAACATAGATATCATTTATTCCAATCATTCCAAAAGATTGTTAATTAAAAACATTTATCAGAGTTCCTCCCAAAATCATTCATTGCGGAAATCATGGGTGTGTGCGCTGCGATCAAGCTGAGCCCTTCCTTTCCAAAACAAAGATACCTAAAACAATAAACAAAACTGTAAGCACGAAGCTTAGTGAGTTCCCCAGAGCTTAGCCCACACGCAATCCACATAACAAATATCATATTAGCTATAAAGCTACATATATCACATAAGCCATATCAATCACATAAGCCATGCATATAATCATATAAGGAAGCCGTGGAAACCCTCCAAGGTCTTACTCCGGGTGCCATAGGAACCCCCTCATGGTCTTAGCCCACTGCCATGGGAACCCCCACATGGTCTTCACCAACTATCAATCAACCATACATTCAAACATATAAGCTAAACATGCAAACATATAAGGATGCCCTGGAAACCCTCCAGGGTCTTACACCAGGTGCCTCGGAAACCTCCCGAAGTCTTAGCCTAAGGATGCCCTAGAAACCCTCCAAGGTCGTACACCAAATGCCATGGGAACCCCCACATAGTCTTAGCCTGGAATGTCATGGGAACCCCCACATGGTCTGATATCTAACTGCCTCGGGAACCCCCCCCCCCCCGAGATCTTCCATGCAAGCAACACAGAGTCAACTAGCACACAGCATATCAAAGAAATATCTAGCATACCGCATATCACATAATGGCTAGCATACCACATAACACATATAACTAATTGCCATAGGAACCCCCACATGCTCTTAGTCTACTGCCTCGGGAACCCCCCGAGGTCTTCCATGCAAATGTCATACTAACATAACACATAATCAGCTAGCATATCACATATCTGAAAATGGGCCGACCTTGGTGCCTTAGACCCATTGGTATGGTAAGGAGACTCACCTGGCACTGCTGAAGTCCCGCGAATAAAACTCCCATTGCTGGTTAACAGATTCCCGAACTGTCAATCATCAAAATGACACCCAATTAATAATTGGGTTCTAATACGTAACCATAAGTCTAAACTTGGGGTAAATGGACCATTTTACCCCTAACCTGGCTTGGTTCAAAATCAAGGCCCAAACTCACACTCTCAAGGCCCAAAGGCCTAATAATCAACCAAGGCCCAACATATGGCCCAATTTTCCAAATTGGGCCCAAACCTCTACATTGACTTATTTTAAGGCCCAAACAATTATTCTAGTCCAAACATTTGGCATTCTGATGGCCCAAGAGCTAATAATCTTCAAGGCCCAATCATGGCCCACTTATGGCCCAATTTTCCAAATTGGGCCCAAGCCTCTCTAATGGGTCTTATCCTAAAGCCCAATAATTTCCTTAGTCCATAAATATGTTCCCAATTAGCCCACAAAGGCCCACAGCAGCTTAGTCCAATAAATGGCCCAATAAGAACCCAAATCCAATTAGGGGTTTTCACATAAAATGACGATTAGGGTTAAGTGTTTCTCACTTAACCCATTAAGGACTTAATCCATTAAGTCCATCAATAAATTGGGTTAATCATGTAGTGTGGTCGGGCTTAATACACAATCCCAATCCGGTCATCCAAAATGCAAGTTCCGACAGTCCAAAACCCATATATCCAATATTAGGGTTTTCTAAACCCTAATTAGGATTTCCAAACCAATCATAGCCCAATAGGCCCAAAATCTAGGTCTTTTGATTAAGAAGGGTTCATTAGGCCCATTAGGGTTTCGCTAATCGGGCACCACCCACTACCACCTCGGGTAGTGGTGGTCAACGGCGGCTCACGACGGCGGCCACCACCTCACGGTGGTGGTTTTGAGTTTTCTTTTCATTATTTCGTCACGATTACAATTTACAACACAATTCCCAATAACACACACACACTAATATCTTTTCTGTTTTCTGGCCATCAAACACCATCTACAATTACACACATACTATTCCAATTTGTTCAAAGGGTCCAGCCACCCACCTGGTGGCTCACGGCGGCGGCAGTAGCTGTTTCACAATGGCAGCCACAACCTCACGGTGGTGGCGGTGGTTTCCTTTGGTTTCAAAACACGCAGCAACACACACCAGCAAACAGGACACCCACGAACCGACGACACACGTCTTCAACATAAACAGCAGTAGCGACACCATTGGCCGGAGACAACGGCGGCAGGTCGTGGCTGACGACGGAACAAAAGGAGAAGCGAAGAGGGTGGCGTAGCAGCAGCAAAGTTCTAGCTCCTCTGGATTCATCGTCGTCAGCGGTGCTTGCAGTCGTGGGGCTCCGATGGCGGAGTAGCAGTGACCAAGTGGCAATCGCCTCACCAAGGCGGCAACTAGAGGGTCTCGGCGCTTCTGGTGGTCCCACGGTTCCAACAACGACGACAGCTCCTCCAACGAGGCTCATTCGACCGGTCACAGTGGTTCCTCCCCATCTACGTGCGACGTCCGACGACATGAGTGGTGGTGGCGGCGTCTGAGAGCAAGCAAGGGGGGGTGGCGGTTGAAAGAGTCCCGACAATGGCGGTTGTATCCCTCTATTAGGGTTAGGGTTTACGGGATGGGTTATATACCCGGTTATGAATAACTTTCCCATATTTACATTATCAGCCCCTCCGACCTCATTCCTTTCAAATAAAGCCCATAATTTACCATTTAAACCTTGCCTCCTGAAACCCTTTACAAATTAACTCTGAATTTTACAAAACAGCCCCTGCTTGACAAATTCTTTTCAACTAAGGTACATAATTTACCCTTTTATCCCCAGACATCCAAAATCCTTTCATATCAAGTCCAAATGATACCAAACACACCTTGTCTTCTAAAAATATTTACAAAATAAGCCCCGGAATTACACTTTAACCCCCGAATAATCCAAATTATAACATTCGGCTCTCCAAAACCAACACTCCACTAAATAATATGGATTTAGGGCGACTATTCGTTCATCAATTTTATCTATTTATATATTTAATAAACAGGATGTTACAATTAGCGAGCAGATGCGGGAATTCATCTCGTCGGAGATTACCCGCGGTATTTTGGAGCAGACTCATGTGATTTTTGATACGGTCAAGGAGGGGATTCTGGAGATTTTGGATGAGCACTTGGGCGCGTTCTGTGCTGAGGTTATGGCTATCGTTGGAGCTCACACTCTTTCTTTCCGTGAGTTCCGTGCTTGTGGAGCTCTCATGTTCTTTGGGTAGAAAGACCCCATTGCCAGTAAGAGATGGTTAGTGGATATGGCTAACACGTTCAGGACGACTTTCTGCCCCGAGGGGTCGAAGGTCAGATTTGCTTCCTATCTTCTGAAAGACAGATCTCGAGATTGGTGGAGGAGGTAGACTTTGCCTTGGGAGGCGAGGCCTTGGAGACGATGATGTGGGATGAGTTTGTGACCCGGTTTAGGGCTGAGTTCACGCCAGGTATTGAGGTATAAAAGTTGGCGAGGGAGTTTCAGGATCTTCGTCAGACTACCAAGACTGTGGTAGAGATCACTGCCAAGTTCTGGGAGAGGGCTTTATTGGTTCCACAGTATGCAGCAGATGATGAGATGAAGAAGGTACGGTATCATGATATGCTGAGGGATGACATCAGAGAGTTTGTGATTATATCAAGGTGCAAGACCCTGAATGATATGGTTTCTAGAGCCCAAGAGCCAGAGATCGATTTGTAGCACCTGGGGAAGAGGGGGCCAGATCAGGTGCAGGAAGTGGAGAGTCCCGAAAAGAGACCCAAGACTTCAGATCAACGATTGAGGGGCCAGCAGGGCCGGGGTCAGTGCAACACATGCGGGAAACTACACGATGGGGTTTGCCATTCTAGGGGTATGGGATGCTACAAGTATAGTAGGGCTGGTCATGTCAGCAGGGATTGTCCTCAGGGGGCAAGCCCGTTATGTTTTCACTGCAACCAAGTGGGCCACAAGAAGGCCGATTGTCCGATGATGAGGGGAGGAGCAATGAGTGCACTTGCTCCGGTTACTTTATGGATCACTGATGGTCGTGAGGGTAGGGAAGGAACCCCAGCAGAGAGGAGCCGAGCATTGCAGTGTCAGACAGGGGAGGCCAGGACTCCAGCAGGTGATATCACGGGTATGTTATCTTTTGCTTTCTCCTTGGTTATTATCAGTATTTATATTGCTTGGGATTTTGTATTGGTTTGGTTAAACATTATCTTGGGTTTAATTCTCTGTTAATTGTTTGGGTTATATCATCAAGAATTATTATGTGTCATTTGCATGCCATGAATCATTAGTGGGTCGGTAATGGGTCGTATCTTGTTGAGCGGGTTTCAGTGTGTTCGGTTGTTGTTCCAGTTCTATGATGGGATCGATTCAGTGGTATTGTTTGGAAGGTCTTTGGTCAGGATCAGCGGGTTAGTTCTCCAATAAAGTCAGGGTTTAGTGGTTTTAGCATTTGATCTGGTGGGATCGACGGTCGTCTGTGGAAGAACTTTTGGGTTTAATCACTACCGTTGCTAGGGAAGGAGCGGTAGCATGAAGATGGTGGTCGCAGTCGCATGAGCTTGGTTAGCCACTGGGAGTGCCAGGAGGAATTGATCTATTGCTAGGGTTTTGGTCTTTGTCACCAGCATAAAGGACTTCAAAATTTGGGTGTTGTATCATTGGTAGCGTTTGGGGTTGTCGGATTTGCTAAGATTTCAGGAGTGCTCATCTAGATTTCAAGAGTTGTACGACCATTGGGTTTGGCTAGTGATGGAACACTAGTATTGGTAAGCGCAGGTTGTCGGCGGTTCAACCATAAGGAGGTAAGATGGATTGGGAATCCTTCAAACTTTGCGTGTTGGGAGAGCTTCGACGAATCCAAGTGGGGGAGAACCGTTCAGATTTCCAGAAGCTGAATCAGGCGTGAAACTAGGATGAGTTTCACATACCCTTCGGGAAGGGAAGGCGGCCCAAGTGGCCGTCTGGAGTGAGGATGGTGTGAGTTGGGAGTTCAGGAAACTTCCAACAAGTGGTTAGCGTCTTCTTGGTGAAGGATAGCAGGCTTATAGATGGATCAGGGTTGGGGTTCCAAGCATGACTTGGGCCCCAGATTGGGTGCATAGTCTGGTGCGTGTTCGACTCAGGATGAGTATGGATGGATTGATAGATGAGCGGTAAGACTATGGGCGGTGGCCATGGCAAGATAGGAGTGTTGTAACACTGCGGGGTGGCTCGTAGCATTAACTAGCTTGGCAGATAGTGTAGGAGTGTTGTAAGACTGCGGAGTGGCCTATAGCATTCACTAGGTAGGAAGTTAGCGCGGGAGTGTTGTAAGACTACGGGGTGGCCCGTAGCATTCATCGGTCCTTGTACAGCGGTGAGGGTGTGGCAAATCCATGATTGATTATGGATTTCTTCAGATGGATTAGACCATAGTAGGTCAGTTTGTAAGACTGTGGGAAGGCCACGATATTCATGAAATTAGGAAAGTGGTAGTTCGTTAGAGGCTGGTTGTGATATAAGACTACAGTTGGTCATGTAACATTCAGTTTTAGCATTGGATTTGGTGGCACCAGGTGGGTCGGGCCGTTATGATCGGTTGGATCAGAAATATTGTTGGAGCCATAGTGGCGAGATAGCTAGGGCAATTATTTTCAGATGAGGCTTTCGTTTGGAAGTCGCATGGGGCGACTGTGTGTGTCTATTTGACTCAGCAACCGGGCAGGAATCCGGTAAATCGGTTAGTAGGCAGATAAGTTGGGACCAGGGGGTCTCGAATGCTTTTGGAAAGCGGCTAGGGGGCATCAAGATAAGTCGAAGTGGTACTAGTGATTTGGGACTCGTATGTGGAGTCGCTTGATATTCGTAGAATATGCTAAGCCACTTGCAACTTGGATTAGATAATCTCAGAGTAAGTGATTCGACCTATTGCACAGCTCTCTTTTGACTCTAACCATTGCAGGGATGAGTCTTCTACTCAAAGGAGTATTTGAGCCTTCTATCAAGAAAAGTGTTCTGCAGCAATGAATGGTCAATGATTTTGTTCCCAATAGAAGCATAGAGATAATCAAGGGTCGGGAGCGTTTTGTTTAAGTCTGGAATTCAATGAGGATTTGGCCTGGTAGTGGTTTAGTATGGGCGATTTGTTGGGGAGTCAAACCAATTTGAGATTTCAGGTTTCGGGGAAAGTAGAAGTGGTTTTCTGCATGGGATTAAGGATTCGTTCTTCATCGGGTTGGAAAGTTCTGCTACGGTTGGGTTCGGTTGCCTTTGGGAAGGTTGTGGTACGCTTGGGGTTGTGATTATGTTGTTCAAGCTGTCTGGTGTTCCTAGGATGGTAAGGGGCGATTTCGAGGACGGAATCTAATTTAAGTGGGGGAGAGTTGTAACGCTTGGAATTGCAATTTGGCCCTTATAAGTAGTACGCGAGGTGTACCATAGGGTACGCTTAGCGTAGTAGCTGAGAAGCTAGTATACGGGGCGTACATCATGTGTACTCTTAGCGTACTAATGGACGATGGTCGCGGGTATGAGGCCTTGTACATTGGGCGTACGAGGAGTACGCATGGCGTACGAGGTGGAAAAGAAAACCCTATTTTCGGGGTTGTATCTTATATAAGCCATAAGTTAGCCTCTTTTTGGCTTTTTTTAACCAGCCTCCTCACCCTTGAAAACCCTAATTTATTCCTTAGCCTATGTTTGGTGATTTTGAGCTCTTGAGAAGCTTTTGTGGAGGGTTTTGTGCATCTAGAGGAGGAAGAAGAAGCTTGAAGACTCATTTTTAGAGGAGGGCTTTGAGATCCAGCTTTAGCACCTTCTTTTGGTGGCTTGTGAGGTATAAAGTTCAAACCTTGCCATTTCATTTCTTAGATCTACTCCTTAGCATGTTTTTGGTCATCTTGGTCCTTTTGGTTGGTGATTGGGATTTAAGGTCGTTTTTGGAGCTTAGCCTTATATATTTGGACATATTAAGGGTTCCTTGGGCATAAAGGTGCAAACTTTATGGTGATTTTGGTCTCATTCATGTATTAAGTCATTTATTAAGCTCTTTTGAGCTCTAGTGCCCCATTTAGCCATGCATGCACATAAAGTTGGAAACTTTATGTGATTAACCACCTTAGGGAAGTGAAATCTGAGTTTGGATCGAAGTCTTATTGGATTAAGAGATGAAGTGGGAAAGTTGGCGAAGCTGGTGAGTACGCGGGGCGTACAAGCATGTACGTTGCGCGTACAAGCCCTTTAAGCAATACGATGCGCGCACAGGCTGAGTAAGACTTCGATTGGGCCTCTTGGGTGAAGGCTCATGAAACAGATTGGGCCTAATTTGGAAAATTGAGCCATATTTGGGAATAAAGGTGCAAACTTTAAGGTGATTTTGGTCTCATGCATGTATTAAGTCATTTATTAAGCTCTTTTGAGCTCTAGAGCCCCATTTAGCCATGCATGCACATAAAGTTGGCAACTTTATGTGATTAACCACCTTAGGGAAGTGAAATCTGATTTTGGATCGAAGTCTTATTGGATTAAGAGATGAAGTGGGAAAGTTGGCGAAGCTGGTGAGTATGCGGGGCGTACAAGCATGTACGTTGCACGTACAAGCCCTTTAAGCAATACGATGCGCGTACAGACTGAGTAAGACTTCGATTGGGCCTCTTGAGTGAAGGCTCATGAAAGGGATTGGGCCTAATTTGGAAAATTGAGCCATATTTGGGCCTTGGGTACTTTTTTAGATTTTGGGCTTTTGGAGTTTTTGGATCGGGCCTTGGCCTTGGGCCAAGATAGAGGAAGGGTAAAAAGGTATTTTACCCTAATTTGGACTCTTAGCGTGAGTCAGGACCTAGTTATTAATTGGTCGTCATTTTGGTATTTAATAGCGCGTGGATTTTAGTGGATCTCCAGTCAGAGATCTATCCGTGGGTTTCAGCTATCTGAGGTGATTCTCCTCATTGTACTATGGGTCAAAGGCACCAATGCCGGCCCATTGGCTTATGTTATTGGAAGACCAAGGGGTGGCCCTTGGCATTTGTATGAAAGACCCGGAGGTGGCTCCTGGGAAATCAGTATGCAAGACCAGGGTTCGGACCCTGGCAGTTAAGTAGATAGTTAGTTGTAGATTGTATGTTAGTTGTCTTTGTGATGCTCGCATGGAAGACCAGGAGGTGGCTCCTGGCACTTTTCTGTAAGACCCAGGGTTTTGTCCCCGGCCTGGCAAGGAAAGACCATGATACGGCTCGTGGCATAATGGCAAGACTATGGTTGGCACATAGCACCTTCTATTGCTTGTAAGATATGTATGATATGTATGATATGTATGGTATTTGGTATTTTGGAGAACTCACTAAGATTTGTGCTTAACGTTGTTGTTTATGGTTTCAGGTACTTCCGTTTCGAAAGGGAAAGGCCCGACTTGATCGCAACGCATACACCCATATTTTCCGCAACCTTGTGATTTTGAGATTGTACTCTGATAACTGTTTTTATTATAAAATACCTTTAAGTGTTTGAATAAATGATAAATAGGTGTTTTGGTTGTTTTAAAAATGAAATTTTTACCTCCATATTTTGGGGTGTTACATAGAGGAGATTTTATTGATCGGTAACAAAATACATATCCCTTACAATTTCCTAATTTGTGGAAACCAATATAAGTATGTATTAGGTTTTATAACGCTCTTTGCAATAATGTTAATGATAAATGATAATTATCATTTTAGATAATCATACCGTTCCTTTTACAAAATTTAATTTAAAAAGACATTACAATATCCATATTTAAAATTTGATTACATTTCTTGCCGATAACTGGGAACTTGCATCCGATGCAAACTAGCCGTGTCTACATGATTTTCAAACAATTTCATGTAGGTCTCAATTAGTTCGAAACCATTATCAGTCAATTCGACTCGATCTTCTATTGTTGGAGTTGTCCTACGTGTTTCTTCGATGATGTTCATTGTGTTTAAAAATTGTCATATATCTTCAGACATGGTAATGAGGAGCATTTGCATATTATACAATGCTACTTTTCTCCGGTCCTCAACTGGTGAAGGCGGTAATGGGATTTCCAATATTATCATTCGTTGTTTAGCACGTTGATAATCACGAATCATTTCTAATGCAATCGTACAAAACAAGACGTCATTGCTCGTCTTCAAGACGTGGTATAACATACTCTATAGGCAACTCATCCTCATCGTTCAAGTCACTGGATGTTGGAGACTGAAAATAGAATATACCTAAATTATATTAATATACTATTTAAAAACCAATGTCCATAAAAGTATTTAATAATAATAATAAACACTTCCTAAAACATATTCATAACAAAAACAAACATAATTGCAACTAGGCTATCATAATAGGTTTGTCGGCACTTGCTCCGGTGTTATCTTTCGGAATCCTATCTGCTTTCAATTTAAGTTTTAATACACTTTCTGATTTTTTTCTTAATTTTATGGGTGCCTTTGCTTGTTTATTTTTTTTTATCTTATTTTGAAACTCAACATCGTCGTTTTTTATCTGCAAAAACAAAATTCCAACAACATTTTAATACATTACCGTAAAAATAAATTATAATTATAAAATTATTGTTTTTCGATTTTACCTTTATCGGACGCAATTCCGAAAGCTCATGTAAATGGAATACAACTTCGTCGTCCGTAAAACCCATTTTTTTTAACATTCACGCTAACTCGTCTTTGGACTAACATGAGTTATTAAACAATACTTAGAAAAAAAATTATATATTGTAGTTATTCCGGATCATCATTCCGGAATAGATCATGAGGTTCCGGACCACGTTCATTGTGTTCCGGACCTACATTACCAATTCGTAGGGTTGAGTATGGGTCGGTTTTGCCCTAAAACCGAACCCAAACCGATGAACGTCGGTTTCTAAAGAATTGAACCCTAACCGACCCTAAACCCGTGGGTTCGATTTTACGGTTTATCGGTTTCTAAATCAAGTTTTTGGGTTCGGTTTCGGTTTATGAGTTAAACCAAACCTGAAACCATTTTTCTATCATTTCATATCCTCACTTATATAGAAGTGAGATGGCTTCTACATTAATCCCTCAAGCGATGTGGGACAAAGCTAATAGCTTAATAAAATTGAAGAGGAGGAATGTTGTGCTTATGTAGGCGAGCATATGTAACTATGTTTCAATCATGTGCCGATATGGGATAGGTTTTATCTAGATGCGAAAATAAAAGAAGTAAAATATTGGACACAAGTTTTGACCTTGAAACCTCCAGAAAAACACGCTAGAGCCTTACCCACCTAAACCAGCTCATGCTTTTGACATTACTTCGCTAAACATGTTTATATTTATATATAAATTATATATTTTTATAAATATATATAATCGGTTCGGTTTGGTTTCTTTCGGTTTTACCAAACCGAAAAACCGAACCGAAACCGAAATTTTTGGTTTTCAAAAAATCTAAACCCAAATTACCGGTTTATGCTTCAGTTTTGGTTTCTCGGTTTCGATTTTATCGGTTTTTTTTTGGTTTTTTGGTTTCCGGGTTCGGTTTTGCTCACCCCTACCATTCTGGAACCCCTACAATATCTTATTCCGGACTAAAACAATCGATCAGAAACACAATACAAAGTACTTACATAACATTCATACACGTACAACAAGAAAAAGATTAAAAAAAGGATGATCCAGATATTCTGGAGTTGTTCTGGACTTGTTCTTCGTGTTCTAGACCATTCCAGACAATTCTTAAATACGTAAATCGTTTCAAAAAATCAAATGCAAAGTAACTTAAAGTGTAGAACTTACTTGGTTTGACGAATCCATATTCAAAATTTGGTCTGAAATACGGGTAGATCGTGCTTCGGATCTGCTAATTCCGGATTGTGTATTCCGGATTTTTTTTGTGGGACTCATATATATACGATTGGGCTTGGTCTGGTATTCGAGTCCGAAATTAGTTTTCAAAAAAAAAAACTTGGTTATATTTAAAAATAACCCAAAATATGGTTAGATTACTCAATTTCCCTTTTTTATCTATTGGTTTTAATAAGGAAAACAAATAGCTTAAAAAATCACAAAAGGAAAAAAACATATGACCGTACTATGAAGCTTTCAGTTAATCATTAGTGTTGCATGAGAAGACCAACATACAACTTAAAAGGATTAATTTTTCTATAGTCAAAGAACGATATAACATATATGAAGTATAAGATGCTCATAACGAAAATTATAGATAATCTTTAACAACCACAATCATCTCTCGCATGTTGAGATCGTCTATAGAAGTAGCATCATAATATTCATCCGAAATCTATAATGACCACAGTCTTCTCTTGTCCAATAAATATTTTAAGCATTTTGAGTGTTTAGAATAATATGTTAAAGTCATGTAGCTTATAACTTTTGATATTTTATATAGTATTTAGTGGTAGATGGAGAGGTTTATGTCTTCACTTTCTACCAAATTATGTGTCGGTTTCATTACAGCTTGTTGGGAGAATGCATGTTTCATTTGACATCCTATTTGGTTGGTTTTTCTAGTTATGTATGCAATGTAATGTGACTGTTCATTCTCTACTGTATATTTTTAATGATTCAACTTTTACGAATGTGTATTTAAAAAAGGTAGTATAGGCCAATACTACCAGAAGCACAATTGTAACATCCTGTTTTGGGTCGTCCGTGATTTAAGGTTCGTGGTCCGCAACCCGAGCATGTGGAAGCCTCGGGGCAGCGACGAGTTGCTAGAAGCGTAGGGCTTCTTGTCGCCTTTCCATGGATATGAGGTTCATGGGAAACGGAAGTATAACGAGGAAGTTATGATAGTTTGAAGTCTTGGCGAGATAAGTCCCTTAATTAAGAAAAGTGACAGCTGAGTACGCTGGGCGTACATGTGTGTACCCTTAGCGTACTCATCAGCGTGAAAATGAAGCGGAGCCACCTAGTACGCTGGGCGTACTAGGCACAGAAAGAAAACCCTAATTGAGGGGAGTGTCTCTATATAAAGAATGAGATGGCCTCATTCCTGGCCACCATCCTCAGTCAATAAACCCTCTCAAACCCTAATCCTCGTTCTTGAGCTTGTGTGTGACCATTGTGAGTTTTTAAGTGTTCTTGTAGGATTATTAGAGTGAAGAAGGGTCATGGAAGAGAATACAGTTGGATTCCAGGCTTTGGATCTGAGCTTTTCTGTGGTTGGAGCATCATTTGAAGGTATAAAGCTCAAAGCTTTCCCATCCTTTTGTTTTGTGCATGTTATGGTCAATTTTAGGGTTTTTGGTCCCAAAGCTTGAGGCTTTATGAGTTGTTGCACTCCAGAGCTTAATATATGTCCTTTTAAGTGTCTCTAGTGGAGAGGATCCATAAAAATGAGGTCTTGAACGTGAGAATCAGCCCATGCATGAGATATGAGCATCTTGAGTTAAGAAAGTAAGAGTTTTGTGTGTTTGTGACCTTATCAGCCATGCAAAGGCTTAAAGTCACTGACTTTATGGAGGAAGAGCTATTAGGGGGTTCAGATCTGAGAAATGAGCTAAGGTCTTAACGGATTAAGACCAAGAGAATGGACTAAGCAAAGTTGGGCGTACGCCCAGTGTAATTCCAGTACGCCCCGCATACTGGGTTGGTGTCCCCGATCAGATTCGTGCATGCTAGGGTACGCTGAGCGTACCAAGGGAGGTACGCCCCGCGTAACCCCACTGTGAGCTTTTGGGCTGAATTTGTTAATGGGCCTTAAGGGTTGGGCCTGGATGTTTGGGCTTGTGTATTAGAGACTTTGAGCAGAGAAATATTATATTGTGCTTTGGGCCCTTGAGTTGGGCTTACCATTTAGATTGAGAATTGGGCCTTGGGAGAGCCCATCTATTATTGGGCCTTGGTGGGCCCAATGGGTTTTAGGCCATTGATGGGCTGGTTAGTGGACTACCTTTAGACCTAATGAGTGAGAGTTTTGGACTTAGTTCCTAATTGGGATAATTGTGGGTTTGGGCAGAGTTGGTGGCCGGTGCGTAGCAGCAGCGTCTATAGGAGTTGTTCGTCATCCGAGGTGAGTCTTCTCACTATACTTACCATGAGTGGTATCCTTGTGTGACTGAGACGTCTTATGTGCTTATTTGTGTATTGTGATATTCTGCATTATGTCTCTGTGATTTATGTTGAGTATTGTTATTATGAGCTTGTTGAGTTAGGACCGGAGGGTCCACCTGAGTTCTGGGACCGGAAGGCCCTACTGAGACACATTGACCGGAGGGTCTTATCTGAGTATAGCCATGAGAGGCTACTGACATGTGTGTGGTATTTTGGGGAACTCACTAAGCTTCGTGCTTACCGTGTTATGTGTTATTTGTTTTAGGTTTTCTCAGGATCACAGGAAGGCACCGGCTCGATTGTACACACCAGAAAAAGAGTTATGTTTTGTGGATCCTGGATTATTAAACAAACAATTATGGAGATGCGTTTTGTAAATTAAATAAATGAGATTTTGTGAAATGCGTTATGAGATTTATATGAATTTAAAATGAAAATTTTGTTTGGAAATTTTCGGTGTTACAACAATATACGTACTTGGGTCAAGAGAGGTCACAAGGGTTATGAGGATATGGTAGATGGGTAGTAGTGTGGGGATATCACTATGTATAATTGATTGTAATCGGTTTTCATCTAAATCTGTAGTATGGTGATCACCAGTCAGGAAGGGAGCGATTCAGGTTCATGCTCAGGTTGGCAAAGGGGATCAGATCCAAGTGATTCAAACATGTATGATTTGATTTCTTCAGAGGTCACGCGGGCTTTATAAGAGGTGAAATCGGTTTCAGTTGCAAGATTTAAGGCGAAGATACTTGAGATGTTTGATGAGAAGATTATAGCCGCCATCGGGATTGAGCAACCAAGGGTTAGAGATGTCACTTACCGTGACTTGGATATGTGTCAGCCTCCCACATTCAAGGGGATGAGGGAACTGATTCCTAGCACGCGATTGATATAGAAGATGGTGGGTGCCTTCTGTATATGTTTTTGCTCTGAGGAGGCAAGGGCTCGGTTCGCAATAAGCCTGTTGCACTGCGCGATGAAGGGTTTATGGACTTGGATTGTTCAGTCTTCTACCGCGGACGAATGGAAGGCCATGACATGGGAGAACTTTACAACTTGGTTAATGGAAGAGAGTGTTCCCCCTGGTGGAGATGGAGCTAAGACAGGGGAGCCATGAGTGTTGTGGTAAGTGTGGGAAGGTATACATGGGTGTTTGTTATGCATATACGTCTAATTTTTTCAATTATGGATATGAGGGTCATTTCATGTGAGATTGTAAGCAGGAGTTGAGGAGTTCTTTGCGATCAGCTGGGTCACGTCAAGACTGATTGCCCCATGATATCATAAAAGACGGTGTGGGCTCCAATACTTGTGACTTTGCATTGAACTGATGGGCATCATGGTAGGGTAAAGTCCCTTAGGGCTATGATCAGATCTTTTCAGATTACTGGTGAGGAAGCGAGAGCGGCACCTTGTATGATTCCTGGTATGTATTCCTTGTTATGATCATGTCATACTTTCTCTATGTCTTGTTATTACACATGTGGATTGGTACGTTTTTGGTCAACTTTGTTCATGTCGTAGTTTTATTATATTCTTGAGCATATTGTGCGTTTGGGCCGTTTTTTGTTTTCAAGGACATTGATCTTGCTTTGGGTGTATCATAGTCAATGGTAGGACTATTAGGAGTTTATTTAAGTCATCTGGGAGCCATGCATGATTTGAATTACATATGATTAGAAATTTTGACTTAACCCGACTACATGTTCTTGTTTGATTATGGTTTTAGGGTGAAGTTAACTATTCGAAGGACTATTTGATTCTATATTATTCATAGTCACTTAAAATCAAGGTTGGCATGGAGTGGTTAAGGCGGTTCGGGGGTCTAAATGATTCCAGGCGACAACATGTGATAGTTCGAACCTTAAGTGGGGGAGAAGTGATTATTTAGAGTGGGGGTGCGAGGAGAATCTTTCATTTCTATTCGACGACGAGGCCAAGAGGTATTTGCAGCATGAGTGTGCGGGGTTTCCGAATTATGTATTTTTTATGAGAGAAAAGAAGAAGAAGCGGGAGATCCCTAAAGTACACATGGTTAGGGACTTTCCCGAGAAATTTCTAACCATTCCTCCCGAGCGTCAGGTTGATTTTAGTTTTGACTTAGTTCCAGGTGCAGTCCCGATGGCCAAAGCACCATTCAGTTTCTGCCTCCAGGGGTGCAATAGTTGTCTTTGCAGCTTAGGAGCTATTTGACAAGGAATTTATTCGGCCAAGTAGTTTGTCGTAAGGAGTGTGGAGACTTTTTGAATGAGAAATATGGATCGCAATGGATGTGCATTGATTCTAAGGATTTGAGCAAGCTCACGATGAAAAAATGGATATCCTTTCAAATGATAAATAATTTTTTCGATTAGCTGCAGGAAGCATCTTGGTTTTCCAAGATCGAACTTCATTCAGTTTATCATAAGATGAAAGTGAGAGAATGGAATGGTGTGCAAAAGACAACCTTCAGGATGAGATATAGCCATTATGAGTTTTTACTGATGTCGTTTGGTCTCACTAATACACCAAAAACGTTTATGGATCTGAAGAACTGAGTTTGTAGACCCATGATGGCTCGGTAGTTATGGTGTTTGGTGATGATATCATAGTCTATTCGAAGACAAAGGAGCAACATAAGGATATGAGTACCCTATTACTTTTCAGCATCGTGTATCATCTTTGGATGGACAGTCAAAATGAGAGTAGGATGCAATCATTAGAGGATATGTTACAGTGTTGGTGAATCATATGAGATGACGATGTCACGAAGGATAGTGAGCCTACACGCCTAGTAGAATGATGGAATCAGGACAAATAATGAGCCTACTATAAGGATGCATCCATTCGAGATGTTGTATGTGTTGGAATTGTGTGCATTGTCATAACTAATTGGTAAGACTATCCATTAATAGTAGAGTCCTTTTTAGGCTGCCCTCAATGATACAAATAGTATTAGGATGTTATAAGAGAGAGAGAGAGAGATACATATAGTTTATTAATTATTCATGTGATGATTAATTAATTAGAAACTAGTTTGGAATTAATTAAAATTAATCTGGAATTAATTTGTGTTAATTAAAAGGTGCAGTGACTAAATGTTAATTGTTCGGTAGTTGGATAATGGAAGATTTTGGATCCTTATGGAGGTGGACGAAAATCAGCTTATGGATAAGCCTAGGATTTTCGTCCAAAGGATGGATAAGGAAGGAATTTGAATTCTAAATTAAATTTGATTATTTAATTATTCAAATTTGCTTTCTTTCCAAGCAACTAGAGACTATAAATAGCCTTTCCATGGCACTCATTATTTTTGTCCCACTCCTTATACATTTGGAGTTTTTTTCTCTCTTGATTAATTCCTTAGTCGATCTCTATTGTTCTACGGGTTGATTTCCAACATCAATAATTTAGGCTTATTGGGCGTGAACCATTAGAGTCAATCTACTTTGGTTGTTATCTTCCTTGGCTTGTTGGAATTCTATCTACATCAAAGGTTCTTCAAGCAAATTAGTTTTTCTAAAGTGAGGATATTTTTAGGTGAAGTGTCCCTTTGAACTATACAAGAAGGTTTTCACACTTTTGGATTAATTTCAGATCTAGAGTTAGAGTTGGATTAGTTAGAGGCTTGTTAATGGAAATAGTTGGAAGCTATATCTGTTAAAATCATATTTACAAGAGTTGCAGAAAGTATAAGTCTCTATCTTAATGGATTATGTAAGAACCTGAAATTTAAAGAGAGTTGACTTTTAGTCAAATATTGACCAAAAGGATCAAATGGTCATTATAAGAATTTGATAAGTTTATGAAGTTGTGACTTCATGAAAATGGCCAAGATAAGTTTAATTCACTTAGATGAAGTTATATGAGTAAGTTCAAGAGAAGAAATGCATGAAGTCACATTTTGGCCAAAAGGGTAAAATGGGAAATTTTATGCTTTTAGGTCAACTTTGTGACGTAATAGATTAAGACCCGTATTAAGTCAATGAGAAATGACTTAATGGAGTTGTAGAACTCATACCTACCTTCTTGTAGATATAATATTTGTAGAAAACGAAGATAAGATGAAGAAGATATGCATTTTTTAAGATGCATTAGAAAATGGGGAAAAAATTGGTATTTTAAGCTTTTTGTATGGCTTATTGCATTAAGTTTCGTATAAATTAAGCCAAAAGTAATTAGATTAGAATTTTACAGCTTATAAGTACCTTTGCGTGCATATAAAGATCACTAAAAATGGGTTTGAAACGAAGAAGTTATGATTGTTTAAAGATTAGAAGAAAATATCCCAAAGCTGGAATCTATGAAATATTGTCACCACGGCATGGCAAGAAGGCCATCATGGTATGGTGATGCTGCCATAATATTTTTTTTAAACATGTTAAAGCCTTATTTGAACCAAAAACACCCCATAGTTAGGGAGGACAGATGAGAGGCGATTTTGAGGATGAGAAAGAGTTTGGATGAGCTAGAGATGGAGCTTAACAAGGATTTCACATCCTTACACTCCTAAGGTAATGATTTCTCCATTTTATTAAGTTTTGAGCTTTAATGGAGAATGTGCTAGATTGGTATGATTGGTTGAATTGACCAACCTATAGCTTATCTAAGATGTTATTGAGAGTGTTCAGAAACTTTGAACAAGCTTTGTATGTGATTTCCATGGTGAAATCCAAATATGTAAAGTTCGGGTTTGAAACCCTAACTAATGAGAGGTGAATTGACGCATTAGATTATATTATAATAAATTAGGTAGTATGGGATGTTTAGTTCATTTGTTGGAATATATTAAGAGGTAGAAACTGAGAAGTTAGAATATTGATCCAGTAAGTGGTCATTTTGGCATAAAGATTCATTAAGCTTTTAATAGGCTAAGACAAATTTTAAGAAACTTGATTATGTGTATGGATAGGCTTAAGAGAAAAGAAGATGGATCAATATGCATCAATTGAAGAATGGAGCTAAGAGTGATTAATTTTTACTAACTAGCAATGTGAGTTATATCATTCTCTCTAGATTATGTATATATGTCTATGTTTATATATATATATATATATATATATATATATATATATATATATATATATATGTGTGTGTGTGTGTGTGTGTGTGTGTGCATGTATGCATGTTAGATTTTGAGGCACTAAGTGAATTCCCTCAAGTCATTAGATGGAGATAGATTCTAATTATACATTTAAAATTATGTAGATGAGCATGAACGTATAATTGGAGCATGTATGAGATTATACATTTAAAATCATGTATCTGAGCATGTATGTAAAACTAGAGTATGTATAGATTTATAAGGATATGTTAAGGGTATTATGAGTAATATCCACCGGATATAGATGAAGAAAGAATAGGATTATATGTATTATAATCCTATATATGACTATGTATGTATTTTCGATATTAAAGGTATTGTGAAGAATACCTATAGGTTATGAGATGAAGGTATAGATTAAGTAGTTAATGAATTAAGTATCGGACAAGTAGTATAAGATCTCTTGATGAGATATAGAGACAGATTGTCCATCGGACAAGTGTTATGTGACGAGTCACATAAAAGAGTTAGAGAAGGGTAGAAAGATGATTCCTTCGGGAATGAGATAGAGATTCCTTCGGGAATAAAGAATATGATTCATTCAGGAATAGAGAGCATGATCCATACGGGAATAAGAGTATGGTCCCTTTTGGGATGAAGATAGATGATTCTTGCGGGAATGAGGTTAGGTATAAATAGAGAAGATAGAGGAAAGGTTCCAGGAGTGGAACAAGGTAAGTGAGTTCTTTTAAGAACTTAGATGAAATCCGTGAAGGATTAAGAGTAAGGAATCCACTAGTGATTCAACTGAGGAAGAATGAATAAGAATCCATGAGGGGTCATAAAAGAGGGAAGTAACTTCGGATGAGTGTACCCGGTAATGTTAGTGGGATGGTGTTTCCCTTAGAAGATCGATGAGAGTATAGTATAAGATATTGGATCTAGATGAGAATAGAATGTTAAGGCATTAGAGTTGAGAATAAAGAGATGAAGAGTAAGAAGAGTATGAGATATGCATGCTAAGAGTACGAGATGTGTGAATAGTAGAGTAAGAATATGAGAAGAGAATTCATAGAGTATGAGGAGAACAGACAGGGTATGAAATGAAATAAGAATAAGGAAAAAGAAAAATAGAGGTAGAAAGAAGAGTACGATGGATATAAAGATAAGTGTATGTATAGAGTATGAGATAAGACTGTAAGATGCTAAAAAAGAGTATGAGATGAGAAGAAAGAGTAGAGTATAGAAAGAATGGAGAAAGATTGAGAATAGGGAAGAGTATGAGAAAAGAGACAGAAGGTAGAGTATGTAAAAATGAGAAAAAGATAGAATAGATAGATGAATGAATGAGAAGAATAGTAGTGTATGATATGAGAATAAGATATTAGATTGTAGAGTAGGAGAAAGAAGTAAAGAAGAAAGAAAGAGTATGTAAAGATGGAAGGATTAGAAGAAGAGTAGATTAACATGAAAAGAGATTAGAATATAACTCACCAGACCGATGCAGTAGATATTTTCATGTTTTGCAGGTTCAAGTAGCAGCCGTGGTACGTGAGAAGATAGGAGCACAAGGAGTTAGATCAGAATAATAATTTTATTTCTTTGTATTTTCCTTCTTTTGTAGCAAATGATGCATTAATCTTTAATCCGATTTGCTAGCCTTATGGCGCAACATTATGGATGGAAAGACATTCTCGTCCTCTTCCTTTTTCACGTGACCTTGGTGGCCATTTTTTGCAAAAAGAAAATAATAATAATCCTTAGTATTGCTTGTTAGCCATCTTTTGCAGCGTTAATGATTTTTTTCATCATTTTCGTTTGGAAATCATTATAAGTTGCATGTTTGTCCTATTCTACATTAGCCTTCATCTTAAACACATAGAACAAGAGCTAGAAGGAGAGGTAGAGCACTAACAGTCATATTGACTTGGGAAGTACTCATGTGTTGCTATATGGAAACACAATCAAATGAAGACCATACATAATGAATGATCAACAATTCGAATGACACCAAGAATTACATTGCAAATATTATAAAAGTACATAGATATATAATCTTGAAACCCTTAGAAAGATCGATATACATAGCCTCACGCCTCTATAGCAATAATAAATTACGAGTGCATGTCGGCTTGGTTAAATGGTACGTCTGAAATGAGCAAAACATTAATGCTCATGAGGGGAAAAGGAGTCGCGAATCATTATCAAGCTTATTGGTGGAGACTGTTGAATGTGTCATAAATATTTCTTCGCGGAGAATAAATTGAACTCTCATAAGTTTATCGATCGTGTTTTATGTCTGAAAAATCTTGCTCGTGACCATTTTATTTCGTAAGGCTTTATAGTTGTTAGCATAATAAAACATTGACTTTATAGTTGTAATCAAGTTTTCTTTTAATAATAAAACTTTAGTCGTTTTCTCTCTATATTGTTTGTGTCTCCACCAATACTTGAACTCTTAACATTTGGCTGAAGGTCAAATATCCGTCAATTCCTGATATAGCTAGACTATAAACTTTTTGGTTTTCTAGATGGTTATTAGTTTACAATAGTAACAACCGTTCGTCTTATATGATATTTTAATGAATAATTTTTTTATAAAATAAAAGCTGATAATAGAAAACGATAAAAAATCGATTTAATTGGTTGTTCTTTTTTTTCAATGACTTAGTTAAAAAAATTTAATTAAGATCTGGATAATTTAACAAAACAATTTGATAACTATATAAAAAATAACCCGTAATCAATTTTTTTTTTCATATAATATTTCTCCAGTAAATTTTATATTTAATAAAAAAAATGTACTTAAACAATGCATGATTAAAGCTTACACACATAATCATTTCGTTTCGCTTTTAAAACCATATTTGATTTTCTTTGGTAAATTTGTCGTGACTTCATGCATTTTCTTTCTATATGGAAAAAAGGGAAAACCCATAATCTTAAACAATGATTACTGATCATTGACAATCACAATTAGATAAAACCTAATGCTTTCCATTTATTTGTATCGGTTTATGGCATCATTTTTAGTTTTAGTTTTTTTTTTCTTTTTTTCATCTACGTAGTCTGCTTTTTGTCAATTATTTTGACTTTAATCTGTTTCATTTCGTAGTTATTTTTCTTGTATTATTGGTTTTATTTGTAGTATCTCAATGTATATATTAGTTTAGCCAATATATGAGTAATATATTCTTACTATTTAAAAGCATATATAACGTGATTTGATGTGGAAAGGAACGTTGAAAAACACAATAATAAGGTGGGTTCCATAGTTAAAATGTATCTAGAAAATGGCTAAGTGTAAAATAGCTTCACCATATAACCATCAATGTTATATGCTTTGTAACCATTTAATAGAGTGAATTTATCATTTTATGTAAGATGTTACATAAAATGATAAAAGAATGATACATAAAATGGTTACAAATAACAAATTTGTTATATTTTGAGGGTATTTGGGATTGAGTTTGAAAATGAATTATTGACTTATTAGGCTTTTAAAAAATCTAAAAATCTTTAAAAAAAATATTTGGAAAGCTAATAAACATTTTTTAAAATATTTTTTTACCACCCTCAAAAAATCATTTCATATAAGTCATATTTTTTGATTTTTCAAAAGAGCTTATGACTTATAAAGATTAAAAGATTATAATACCTCCACTAAAACCTAACCCTTTTTGCTTAGAGAAAATTACAAATATATTCATATTTCCTAATTACTTTTTACTTAATAGCCAAAAATTAGCCCTTAATCAAAAATAACCAAGGAAATAGTAGTTAATTAAGGAAAACTACAATTTTCTTAGAAACTTACCATTTGATCCAAAAATATTTTAACTGAACAACTATTTGGATAAATGGACTACTGTTTTAGAGTTCATATACTGTTTGACAGTCAATTAGCCTAAAATATATAAAATATATAAAATTGACTATTTGGATAAATGAACAACTATTTGGATAAATGGACTACTGTTTTAGAGTTCATATAAAGAAACTCTTTCAACGGCGACTCCTAACAACAACCAAGTATTTTCTCGTATTCTTCCGTTTTTTTTCTTTTGTTTTTTGTTGTATAGTATGAAATCTATTAACAATGGTATAATTTTTTTTTTTTGGAAAAAACGCAAAAAATGGAAACCGTAGGTATCACCTTCAGTGTACAAGTTCTTAATGCACAAATTGTGCATTAAGAACTTTTACACCGTAGGTGATTTCCAATACCTACGGTTTGAGATACCGTAGTTTATACAAAGCATACCGTAGGTTATTTCAATACCTACGGTTTCATTACCAAAAATGAATATATATATATACTAAACATCCAAACTGTAGACAACTTAGGAAACAATAGGTGTTTTTTATAAACTAGCTATTTGCAAAATTTTGGCTATTAATTGAGAAGTAATTAGGAATTTTGGCTAAGATTAGTCATTGTCTCTTTTGCTTATAACTTAATATTTTTATATAAACTATTATATATAAAAATACTAAATAAAGATTATCTTTTTTTTGTCATTTTACGTATATATATAAACTGATCCAAACAATTAAAAAAACTTATTAACTTGTAATATTTTATCATCATATAAACTAATACAAACACTTTCATTAAAAACTCGTTTTGGTCGTATATAAACTAATAATCACTTTTTGATTTTATCAAAAAGTGTTTATCAAGTAAATTAAGGAATCCTAAACACCCCTAAATGGTTAACAAATTATATTGTATAATTTATTATTGAAGTATTAGAGTTAACGTTCTGAAATCAATCAAGTCAAAATTCGTTATCATGGAATAAACCCCTTTTAAGTCTTGACTTGGCTTATTCTCTTTTTGTGATACGAATCACAAAACAAAGTAACTTCAAACTTATTGTATTTTAAATTGACCGAAAAAACATACAATAACATATATCATTGATTATACATCAATAGTTATCATGAAACATAATGACAAGATAGCAATGGGGTTGGGTTGTGTTTTGTTGGTGTTATAGCTTTTAGCTATAAGAATCATTGGTGTTCTGTTCGCCATATCAAATTGGGCTATATCTATAAAAAGCTAACCATAACTCCCAAAAATGATATGGACCAATTAGCAAAAATGGTTTTCACTTATAGTCCCAATTTAGCAACTCTTTAAAGTAGAGGGCTGCGGGGTGTAAAATTTGCCATAGAAAATAAAGCCGCCCTCCTATAAACAGAAGTTTGAAAGATGAGAAAACCCACAAACTGAAACAAATACCTTTTTCTTTGTCTCTGTGAACTTGTTTCTTTTACTGAAATTAAAGCAAACTTTCATGAAAAGCTTCCATTTTTATGTTATTTTCATCCATGTCTTCTGATATTAGTTAAAATAGAAAAACACCCATCAAAGATTTCTTGGTGATTGATTGATTGATTGATCACACTGAATTGGGTTCAAGATTCTTGGAAGTTGATGTTGAAGTTGTTGAATTGTGTTATAGTTTGTTCAAATATTGATATTTTGGAAGGTGAGCTTGCAGATTTGGTGTTGAATTAGTGAGTTAGGGTTAGGGTTTGGAGTGATTTGGGGGAGAAGATGGGATTGGGTAGCCTTCTTCCTCCCACAGTTGGGCCACCGATAAAACGGCGTGCAGGGCTTCGGAGGAAACAGGCAGGTAGAGGTTCTTACAGGGGTAGTTAGAATCTGCAAAGGGGTAAAAAGGTCAATTTAGTTTGTGTTGGGGGTGGGGTGTTTAGTGTACATTAACATAGTGAGGAAGAAGAAGAAAAAGAAGATGATGATGATGGGTGGTGTGGAATTACACCAAGAGCTGAAGAATCTGTGTGTGAACAGTGACTGGAAGTATGCTGTTTTTTGGAAACTCAACCATGGAGATCAAATGTAAGATTGTTTCTGCAACTTTAGTGCTATATTTTTGTCAAATTTTGATTTGAAATATGTATAATTGTATATACTAATATTTTGCTTAGATTTGGATTTTTCTCAAAAATAATGGTTCTCCAAAAGTCAATCAGTATCAATCATAGGGTCTCCGGTCTTGTAGTTCAATATTCTAAGCTTTGGAGTCCCAATTCTGTTAAAAACCCAAAACACCCTTCAATCTTGCTTTTCTGCAAGAGGATGGGCAAATACGTAATTTTAGCTGAAAAACTTACCAATTTGGGAAATGTTTTTAGGATTTTGACTTGTGAAGATGTGTATTGCAACACGGTCGACGACAGTTATGCAAATAATCTTGTTGAATTAGCAATTGTAAAGATGTCTTATCGCGTATATGCCATCGGAGAAGGGTAAGTTGGTAATATAATATTTATGCATACATTGTATCATTCATCAGTGATGTTCATATTTCATAATAATAAGTTTGTTTTGTGTACTTTCTTTGTTGGGCAGGATCATCGGGCAGGTTGCAGCTACGGGTAAACATGTATGGAAATCCGGGCATCAACTAGTCAACAGCCCGTATTCTTTAGACGGGGTGAGAAAAAGCTCGGATTTGTAACGTATTTTAAGCTTTTATGTAGACCATAAAAAGTTGGGACTTAATATATAAATGTATGTGTGTTAATTTTCAGCATTTTGATGAATGGAAAACACAGTTTACATCCGGGATCAGGGTACGTCACATATAAAAATCAGCTATGGTAATTAAAAATAAAGCAATATATTTTGCAACAAAGATTCGATGGAGTTGATGAAATGATGTGTGTTTGGGTGTTTTTGTGTGATGCAGACTTTTGCTGTGATGGCTGTTGCTCCATTCGGGGCCATACAACTTGGCTCTTTAAAAACCGTAAGACAACTTCAATCTCACCTCGTTGTGTATTTATTTGCTTAGAAAAAAAAAAAAAAAAAAAAAAAAACTCGCATTATATTCATACTGTGTTATTTCAAATGCACAGATGGCTGAGGATTTGAAGCTCGTGAACCATATTGAAGAGATCTTTTCCCACCTACAAACTTCTTTAATGGTGTCGACATCAACTGACTCTTCTCCTTGTGTGGTATATCATTCTTTCTCTAATCTCTCCCTATATAATATATAATATATTATTATAGTGTTGTTTCTTTTTGACTTAACACAATGAGGCTTTCCTCATTAAGTCCTATTTTACAAAATGCGTTGCAAACATCATTTCTTATACCATGTAATCCTTTTCCTTCCAGACAGAATTATCTACAAATTCAGGGCATGTAAACAATCACGATAGACATAGAACAATAAACAACAGATGGAATATGTCCGATTTCATCTGCAATGATCAAAATCAAAACCTGTTCATGCCCACAACTTCTGAAACCGAAACCGAAGAGTCACTCAAGTTTCCTGCTGGATGCGAGTTATACGAAGCACTGGGACCCGCGTTTTGTAAGCAGAAACATAGTTTCAATTGGGACACAGTGACAACAACAACAACAACCGAGACCCTAACTTTTGACAAGATGCCTGAAGAAACAAGCAGTAGCAAAATATCTGCCTCTCAACATCTTTTGGAAGCAGTTGTTGCCAAAGGCAGATCAACCAGTGGTTCAGGTTGTTACTCAATTGACATGACAAGAAACTTGGAAGCATCATACAAAAAGGTAGAGGGGTCACATGAACAAGTGGTTAAGGTCGGGAAAAAACGAGCCAGACCTCGGCCCAGAGATAGACAGATGATTCAAGATCGTATTAAGGAACTCAGGCAGCTTGTTCCCAATGGATCAAAGGTAAACACTCTTGCTGTTGTGTTGTTCACTTATAAAATACTCTTGTCTGGTTTTTCCTTCATTGAGAATTTGAGTTGAGATTTGAGAAGAGTAATTTGTGTCTGTTACAGTGTAGTATTGATTCGCTTTTGGAACAAACAATAAAGCATATGCTTTTCATGCAATGTGTCACCAAGCATACTCATAAAATCAACAAATCTGCTGACTTCAAGGTAATTGTTTGAATACTCTTCGCGTTATGCCAGGGTTCAAATTCCAATTCCGGTTCCGGTCTTTAGAATGTTGATTGGAATTTGTGATTCTGCAGTTGATTGGAAAGGAAAAGCAGGGTTCGAGTTGGGCAATGGAAGTAGGGGATGAACTGAAACTGTGTCCGATAATTGTGGAAAATATTGGTGTCGATGGGCAAATGCTAGTAGAGGTACAAAAAAGCAATAAAAACCCTGGAATTTTTTTATTTTATTTATTTATTTTTTTGTAATCTTTTGTCAACATTTATTTGGTTTGTATATGCAGATGATGTGCGATGAATGTGTTGATTTTCTGGAGATGACAGAAGCAATTAGGAGCTTGGGTTTGACCATTTTAAAAGGTGTGACAGATGTCTATGGCGATAAAACCTGGATGTGTTTTGTTGTTGAGGTACATACATTCCTGACCCAAGGCTTGTTTGGACTTTTTTTGTTAAAAAAAAAAAAAGAAAAAGAAAGTCAAGTAACTAATGTTGTGAATATTATGTTTTTTTACAGGGTGAGAATAACAGAAACATACATCGGGTGGATATATTATGGTCCCTCCTTCAGATATTGAATATGAAGACGAGCACCTGAGTCTGATAATCTTCATTGAGTGTTTGATAGCTATGAATTTTGACTCTGTTTCTGGGAAATTTTTTGTTCTTTTTATTGTTATTTATGCAAGATTGGTTGCTGGAAATGAGTGAAGATTGCTTCTTTTTCCTCTTTTGTTTGTTGTGGATTTGTAAACTTAACTTATGATTGATTATTGTGTGGTTTGGGAATATAAAGTTTTACAGATTTTGTTGAATTTGTAAACTTAACTTATGATTGATTACCCAGTGGCAAAAGGTGCTCACAAGAATGAATAAATTGATGTTGCACTTCCTTATCTGCAAGCCTTTCTCCTAAAGAGCACTACTTGCCTTTCAAAGTGTAAAAAGTTCTCTAAATCACTTGTTATTGTTATATTGGTTTTGAGTTGTGGGTGATGAGAAATAGAAACTAGGGTTAAATGGGATTAAAAGAAACACATATTTATTAAGAGGAGACAATGATATTGCTTAGTGATGTAATGAAAATGGACTACATGACCTAATTCCAGGGAATCTCCCTCTCTCACAACCACCCCTGCCCTTTTTATTCCACCACTACCCTTTTGGGCCCTCTATAATGATCAACGTTATCCACCACAATAAACGATCCTTCCAAAGCCTTGGAATGAGAACATAAATGAAAAGAAAAGACTAGTAGTATAAAAGATGGATGAACCAATAGAACAAATTTCTATCAGATTAAAGTACTCAAGAGTGTTACAGGAAACATAAAGAAGACACATACAAAGCATACTTGTTGTTATGGAATGGCAAAGAAGTCCCAACAGTAAGATGGGATATCAAAAGGGAAGGGTGTTTTCTGAAAGTTACCATCTATTAAAGCTTTTAATTACTTCATCTTGGCTTCAGTGAAGAGGACATGGCGATTGACACGAGGATCATACTTTCGGAATTCAAGTTTTGTCTGTATCTTCCTTGGGTTCTTCTTCTTAACATAGAAGAAACCTGTCCCTGCAGCAGAAACTAGGCGTATAAAAATCGTAGCACTTTTTTTCTTCTCTCCCATTTTTTAATCTGCAAACACACCAGACAAAAGAACATCAGTCAAACGAATTGAAACCAATTTTGCAAATGGATCACAAGGCTAGTGTGTATCAAGGCATCACATAAGTTCATAAAAAACACACTAGCATACAATTCTCATAATTCATAATCAGCTAACAGATTAGGCTCCAATTCACAATCTTGGAATTGTTTGATTCCCAATGTACCTGAAACAATTCAGTTAAAAATCTACTGCAATTCTTATTTCTAACATGCAACACAGTCATAAAACAGTCAAAGAGATGTAGCACATGAAATTGGAGGAGATAAATTCATAAGACAGAAAGCCACAAATTTTTTGAATCTAAATGAATGTCCTAGATTGTTTATATGATTCATTTTATAAACTTTTTTTTACAAACACCTATTAACTTTTATAATTCCTCTCCCATTCTTAATTCTATGTTTGATCCACAATAAAGAAAAGTGTTGAGTAATCAATCCATGACTGTTCTTAACCTTGCCTTCATGAAGCTTGTCATTTCGATTTTTCCACATTACTCACATGTACAAACGCGAGCAGAACCACAGCAGAGTAAGCAGCTCTGATATCTTTAAAGAGATTAACCAATAACCATGCATATGGATATGGTTGTTATTTATGTATTTTTTTAATACCGTTTTTTATTAGTATATATGATTTGAGAATGATGAATTGAACGGGGAAATGCAGACATCTAACATTCTCTCAAAATATGGCAACTTGATTTTTTTTCTTTTTGTTAATCTCCAAAACCATAAACATTGTTTTACAACGAATCAAAGAACTAAACCAGATATTCGAGAAAGAACTTTAAACAAACCAACTTATTAATAACACTGAAATATAAAACAAGAAACCGAAAACAACCTACAAATTTACAAGAACTTTTATGACCTAAAACTCGTGCAGATCAAAAATCTTTTAACAGCGATTATGAGAATGTAAACATAGAAACCCTAATTGGAAACTCAGAGCTCTCACTCTTATAATTAAAAAACATACACAGACCATCATATTCTTCTCCTCCATTATCCATATCAAAAATCATAAAAACTTATAAGTTATAAAAATCGCATATTGTAATCAGAAAAAAGTAACAGACCATCAAGTTCTTCTTCTCCATTATGCATATCAAAAATCGTATTCAAACAGAAATAGAAACACTGTGAATGAGCCCTAATCGTGAAAGAAATCGAAAATAAAAGTTAAAATCCGAACCTTAATGGAGATGTCGGCGTCTGGTGTGGCCGGAGATGGATACGGCGTCTGGGAGTGTTGGGTTGTTTGGATTGTGTAGGCGCAGGATTTTCTGAGATTAAATTACAAATACTCCTTATTTGGTAAAAACATTTTATCATATACACCCTTTTGGTAAAATAACTAACAGTTTTAGCCCTTGTCTTGGGTTTATTCAATATTTATGTTGTTATTTGTTAAGTTTTCGATTGAACCTCTTTACATCTTTAAAGGTATAACTTTATTCAAACTTATCCAAGAATAACATAGACACAAAGTATAAGCATGTTTAATTAATCCATGAATAACCCCATATAGGGCTATATATAAACTGAACGTTCAGCAAACTGTTCGGCGGGAAGTTCGTTTATTTAATAAATGAACGAACATGAACACTAATTCTCGTTCATTTAGTTAAACGTACGAACATGAACAATGGTCTCGTTCGTTCATTTATGTTTGTGAATGTTCGTTTATGTTCGCTAGTTTAAGTTTATTTATGTTCATATATGTTCAATTGTTTTTTATTACATTACTATATTATATGTTCTTTTATGTTCATATGTGTTTAATTGTGTTTGTTTGTATTTGTTCGTTTAGCATGTTAACGAACATAAACAATGTACTTTTTTAAATGAATGAACATGAACAAGAAAACTCGTTCGTTTATACATTTGTGTTCGTTCACACACACACACACACACACACATATATATATATATATATATATATATATATATATATATATATATATATATATATATATATATATATATATATATATGTATGTATGTATGTATGTATGTATATGTATGCATGTATGTACGTACACGTTAAAAGTTATATAGTTAGAATTTTGATAAATGTATGTTGAAAATGATTGTGTCATTAGTATTAACATTTAATAACTGTTTTAATTATGTACTTAAAATTAATATATATATATATATATATATATATATATATATATATTGCATAAAATTACTATGTCATTGGCATTAACTATAAATAATAATTTCTACACTAAAAGGATATAAAATTATAACTAAGTTAAACGATATAATAAAATAAACATCTATTATAATCACATTACTCAATTGTGAATAACACTATATTATTCTCAATTTAGTATTACATTGTAATTATTGTTATAATTAATTAATTTAAATTTTACTTATTTGATTATTTTTTTAATTTTGATCATAACGACTAGTTAAAATTTCAATCATTGTCCGTAAGGTAATGTAATATAATTATTATATTATGTTATTATTAATTATTATTATTGGTAATTAATTTTAAAGTCATTTATTATTATTACAAAGTTATAAAAGACCATATATATATATATATATATATATATATATATATATATATATATATATATATATATATATATATATATATATATATATATATGCACAAAGTTTTATAACCATTTATTATTATTATTTATTATAAAATACTTATTGTTGAATGTTGATTATTATTGTTAACTAATACGATGAAGGAAAATGACATATCATAATAGATATATAAATATAAACTTTTAAAGGTCTTTTGTAATTTTTTCCCGGTACCACCTTCGAGTAGCCGGTTGTTGAAAAAATGTTATTTTGCCAAGGCTCTGAAATTTTCTTAGGTTTGTGCTACATATAGATACTTATAATACGGGATTATGCGGTAAGTAACTCACAAAACATTTGTAAGCTTTTATACCATTTGATTACATGTATATTCAAAAAATGTTTGTCACATAACATCTTCTTACAAAGCAGTTCAAGGGTGGCTGAGTGGTGATCTATCAATGGATTAACACATTCCAAAGGAGCTGATACAAGCTAGATTCCAACCGGCTTCTGATGAATATTCATGCTTTATAATTAACTGTCATTTTAGTCCTTCAACAACTAAATATAGTTCTTCTACTCATATATTTCGATTATGTTGTTATTAACTTTAGTCCATGTAATGGAATTATAGTTTCTTAACATTAAGAAAATGTTTTATCTTGCAACAGTACACAGCCAAACAAATATGAAATATCTCAAGTCACCATACAATACTATCAGTCGAAGAGTTAATTTGATACAGCAATGAATAATCAACCTCACATTAAAAGGGTATCAAGTTTAAATAAGAAAAAATGAACCCCAACTAATGTAGTCCCTATAAAATTAAAAAAAAAAATACAAATACAAATGGACATGATTTTTCTAAGATAATCAAACATAGATTAAGGGATTCTTATGTATCTAAGGAGTGATTAGCCTGTTTTTGTCTTGGGAACCTTTCTTTGTTGACGCAATGATATCGAGTGTTTCATTCCTATGAAATATAATAAAGCTCCAAGCAAAGCCATATTCTGTTTCCAAAATTAAACCATTAAAAATTAAAAAGCACAAATTAAATGAAATTTCATTGCTAAAATGGGAATTAAGCTAACCAACCTGTGTGAATTTAGTAAAAAGTTGACCGAATTCTGCGTCTTCAACATCATAGTTGTAGAAATCATACAATATTGGTGTAAAAACAAGCTGATGCAGAACCTGTGGATGATATATCACAGAAACTTAAGAACTAGTTACATTCAATTTGTACAGGTGACATCAATTAATGAAATTATATGGTTAATTAATTAATTACCAGCAAAATGGCACCAGCATAGCTACCAAATATGAAGCCAACTCCACCAAAGCCTTTAAGAACAATCACTGCTGAAACTACATGTTTTGTCTGTTCAAGTTCAACACAAACCAAATTACCTTTGGAATATATATATAAAATACATAGTGTGAACTTTTGTGGCATATATGTATTTAAGTTTCTATCTTGTGAATCTTAATATTATGAATGTAAATGAATATGCAATTAATGGGTATAGACTATTGAAGGAAAAAGCAACTTTAACATCTCATGGATAAATGCATAACATAATCAAAGACAAAGACAGAGAGATGCTTACATCAATTTCAGGAATTTGTATGCCAGCTTTAGAAGCAATCAATTTAGTGAACACATCAAGTTTCGGTTCAAGAACCTTTACAGCTGGCCCTCCATCTGTTCCATATTCATGATACCTAAAAAGATGAAGCCACATACATCACAATTGCAAAACTCTAATTTTATTTAAGAAAATTGATCAGCGACATAAATAATTTTCTTTTTGCATTTTGCAACAATGTGATGGTTGGATATAGTTTAATCACCTAATCAACATAATTTTCCATCTAAATCCCAAAATCTAGCACATTATTTCTCCATTTTCTTCAGTTAAAGTACGCATCGCAACTCCAATTTATTAGGAAAACTGAAGCTACAGCATATGTAACAGCAGTAAACGAGAGAATTAAAGTAATCAAGCAATTACCAAGCTAGAAGTCAACATGAATTAGATCTGTTCTACGCGTCCTTTTTGCGTTAACTCAACATCGTAAACCAGCTCAACTCAATTAGCCATTTAAATGTCAAAATCTAGCACATTATTTCTCCATAGAACACCGATTTATTAAGTGAATTTCAGAGAAAAACAAATTTGAATAGAAAAGCATATTAAACAGGAGAAGAAACTAATGAAGCAATTAACAGGCTTATAATTGATATGAACCAGATCTGTGAAAAAAAAAAAAGAGATCAAAGTATATACAGTTGATAAGCAGATAGTATGAAGAGAGAAGCAAAGAGAAGTCTTCCGGCGAACAAGATGAACCCCATTTGGCTTGGATCAAACCCTAAATTAAGCTCCAAGATTTGATGAATCTGAGGTGAGGGATTTATCTACCAAACTTATTATTATCGTTGTGAAAGTCGCCGTGATCGTGGTAGTCATCGACGTCAATGACCAGTCAGATGGATAGCGAGAGGGCGAGAGAAAGAAACGGATGAAATGTCTTAAAACTGAATGTTCCGTTAATCTCCGTTAATCGTTAGGTATGAGAACAATAATGAAAGTATACGCCGGATCCACGTTTTTTGGGAAATTTTAGCCAATGTTTTATTTATTTTTTATTAAAACTATAAATTTGATTTATGTGTTTTTCGAAAAAATGTGATTCAAGTTTAAATTTTAAACTTTGCACAAAACATACAAATAGACATGTTTGAATTTTGATTGTGCTTTGATCACTTACTTTAACATCATCGTCGGTTTAAGCCCATTACTCATGCTAAAATAACCTTTTTAACTTTGTTTTATATTTTCTATTAAAAAATTATTGTTAGTTATTAAATATGTATATGTTATTTATAATTCTAACTATTTCAAATAATTATTTTTATTATTAGTAAAACATTGGTGACCCTTTATCTCTCCTCTCTCTTGCATTCGTCCCCATCTCCCTATTAAACCTCGAACCGTGGACTCGGTTAGAAGAAACAATAACTTTCATTATGAAAAGGGATAATGACTTAAAATGGTAACATATTATTCGATTTGTACACATTTGGTCACTGAGTTTTTTTTTCGTCCACATTTACCCCTTAAACTTGTTAAACTGTACACATTCAGTCCTTATGACCTGTTACTCCAGGTCAGCCGGGAAAAATAACTTGATAGGGTAATATATTTTTCATTTTGTATACATTTAGTCCTTAATATTTTTGTACATATTTAGTCCTTAACATTTTTTTTTGTTTCAAAATAAGTCCTTTTTTGTACTCATTCAGTACTTATAAATGATTTCTTTAGGTTTTTTTCACGACATCTTACATGAGACAATCATTGATGAGATGCTTGGGTTGTTGATGCTTATGTCCAATGCGATCTCGACTGCTTGGTTGCGTAAGTCTTGTGGTTTGGCTTAGGTCTTGTATTTTGAACATCGTAACTTCTTCATACGATATCAGATTTTAAGGATCTTTATCCACGTGTTCATTTTTTGAGTCTACTACAACTTTCATTAAGATTACTTCCGTTAAAATGTAATATATTTTTACTAACGATTTTATAAAAAAAAACATACATACATGTATTCATAAAAAACGTATGGACAGGGGAAGACGCAGTAATACATAGTAGGTGTTGCCGAGATGAAATAGGTGTTGCCGATACATGGAAAATAGGTATAAACGTAAAAAAATAAAAAAAAAATAAAAAAAAAATAAAAAGAAAAATTTTCCACTGCGAACAGAAAAAACAGGTGTTGTCGGTGCAACACCGGGACCATACTAAATCCGCCACCGCGTATGGATATAAAAATTGTAAGTAAAAATATATTATTTTTTAATGGGAGTAATCTAAATGAAAGTTGTAGTAGACTAAAATACGAACGCATGGATATAAAGATCGTTAAAATCCGAGATCATATGAAGAAGTTATGACGTTCAGAACACATGACCTAAGCAACCAAGTAGTCGAGATTGCGATGGATATAAGCATCAAAAGCCCCATACACCTCATTAATGAATGTACCACGTAAGATTTCGTGAGAAAAAACTAAAAAATCATTCATAAGTACTGAATGAGTACAAAAAAAAGGACTTATTTTGCAAAAAAAAAAAAGACTAAATGTGTACAAAAATATGAAGGACTAAATGTGTACAAAGTGAGAAATATATTACTCTATTAAGTCATTTTTACCGGGTAACCTAGAGTAGCCGGTCATAAGGACTGAATGTATACAGTTTAACAAGTTGAAGGGGTAAATGTGGACGAAAAAAAAACTCAGTGGCCAAATGTGTACAAATCGAAAAATATATTACCCTTTAAGGGGTATGACCTTATCTATCGTTCGAAACCCCATCCCCTTCTAGCATCTGCAACCTCCGCCCTCTTCCATCGTCTACAATCTCCACCCACTTTCCATTTTGTATATAAAATCAAGACATAAGCTCGATTGCTTGGATGTTTTTATGGAGTTATTACATATCCAAAGGAGTTGAGATTTATCCATACATTAGTGAGTTTGTATTTTTATTTTTTCTTCTTGCAAAATTGGCATTCGTACAATCATGTGTGTTGTATACAAAATCGTGAAGACCATTAAAGAGTGTGTCGACCTTCAATTTCATCCAGAGACACATGACGACGTACATTCATATGTTTAAGTGTTTTTGTTTTTCGAAACTCAATTTAATTAGGTGTGTGTTCAAGCGAGCAAACATCATTGTTTTATCATACCCTGATTATGTAAGCTTATGTACTCGGTCCTCTTGTTAAAGTTCATTGTAACGTCCCAAAATTTAAGACCAAAAATTTTCGTTTTCATAATAATAAAACCCTCAACCAAAACATGTTCACAAAACCATAAAGGAAAATCAGAGTATGTCAATCAAATATCTCAAATGCATCAGAGTCAAGTAAGGCGGAAATCATGGTGTGTGCTATGCGATCATCCCGAGCTCTTCCCCTTCGAACCGGAAGTACCTGAAACATAGAATGAAAACCATAAACACGAAGCTTAGTGAGTTCCCGAAAATACCGCATACCATACATATCTGTCCGCTCAAGGTTGTGACGAGTCTATTTCACCCCCGGGTCTATTTCACCCCTGAGTCTGTTTGAACTCATGTGTCGGCCCAAGGCTGTAACGGGTCTATTTCAACTCATATGTCGGCACAAGGTTGTATCGGGTCTATTTCACCCCACATACATATAGCAAACGGGCACACAGACATATAACACATATAGTAGGAGTCACAAAGACTACAAGCACATAACATATCCTAGCGTCCTACAGTATAGTGAGCAAACTCACCCTAGTCTGTTGTCAGTCAAACAAATGATCGGGTTGTTGAACTGGAAAACCTTGCGCTAATCAATCAATTAAAACCCCAATTAATAATCGGGTTGTAACCCATAACTAGTGTAACATTCCATTTGAAATTAAATAAATAATAAATTCTAAAACCCCGAGATGTAAATTACTTTTTATTTTATATTATTGTAGCCAAAATCAATAATATTTAGCAAGGTGTTGGTTCCGTGGAGTTAACAGTCATAATTTTGGAATTGGGGATTAAAAGTGTAAGTCCGGATTGATTTTGTAAAGATTTTAAGAAGTCGGGGAGTGTTTGGTAAATAATGGACTTAAAATTTAAGGATTTTGGAGGCTAAGGGGCTAAATGGTAATATATATGGACTTAAGTTGAAAATAATTTCGTAGAGGATGGGATATTTGGTTAAATTTGGACATAATTTGAAAGGAAAAGGAGAAGGAGGGGCCGGAAGTGTCAATATGGACTAATGTTTGAAATGGAGACGGGTTAAAACCTGTCACCCAATTTGCCATGTTAACCCTAACCCTAAAACGATACTCAGCCGCCACTCGGGTTCACCAGCCGCCACCACCCCTTTCCTCTCGTTTTTCCGACCAACGAAGACAACCGGTGACGCCTCCTTCTCTACGACAGGAGATACCGAGACCGACGAGGGACAACGGGCGACCCTCGGGTGTTGTCGGGTTCTCATCTCCAGCCATCGTTGCGCCATTTCTGTTGAAGACGGAGCCACAGTCGGTCGTGTGGCTATCGTTGTTGTTGTTCCGACCATTCCTCCATATTCCTCGGTGTCCGTTCAGACCTGTCGTCCGCCGCCGCCGCCTGTGCAATTCTTCTTCTGCTCCGGTCAGCATCTGCCACCCCGAGGGAGGCTGTTGTGTGTGTTTTCAGCCTGTGTGTCGCAAGTATGTGTGTGTCTTGGGTTGCTGATCGTAATGTGGGTGCTCGTTGGACAGAAAAACCATCATGGCCACCAACCATGGTGGCTACCGCCATTAGCCGTTGTTGTTGCCGCCATCTCAGGCCATTGTCGTCGCCATACGCCACCAGGTGGGTGGTTATGTCATATTCCGGGCAAAGATGTGTCGTGTTTACCGTTGCTTGGCCGGACTTCACGAGAAAAAGCCACCACCACCACCATGAGGTGGTGGTTGGCCTACAACCACCGCCTGTCGCCACAAGGGTGGTTGAGTGTGTGTATGTTTGTGTGTGTGTTACTTTGTGAGTGTGTTCAATTGTATATTATGTTATACAATTGTATTTTGGCCGGAATAATTAAGGAAATCCGTCACCACCACCGTGAGGTGGTGGCCGCCGCCGTGAGCCGCCGTTGACCACCACTACCCGAGGTGGTAGTGGGTGGTACCCAACTTAATTAACAATTAACTAACCTAAAAACTTAACAAATGGACTAATTGGAACGTGATTGGGTTAGAAACCCTAATTATGGTTTAGAAAACCCTAATTTTGGATATGTTAATTTGGAATTGTCGGGACTCACATGTTTGGACCATTGGATTGGAATTATGGATTAATCCCGACCATATTGTATGTTTGACCTAGTAGAGTGATGGACTTAATGGATTAAGTCCTTAATGGGTTAAGTAAGAACACTTAACCCTAATCGTCATTTTATATGAAAACCCTAATTTTTCTTGGGCCTTGAGTTGGGCCTTTCTATTGGGCTTTGATGATTGGGCTATTGATGGGCCATCCAAGAACAAGTATATGGACTAGAATATTTGGATGAGCTTTAAGGTAAGGCCCATGTGAAGGGTTTGGGCCCAATTTGGAAAATTAGGTCATATGTTGGGCTTTGGTTCATTGGTTGACTTTTGGGCCTTTGGAGTGTGAGTTTGGGCCTTGCGCTTGAATCAAGCTAGGTTGGGGTAAAGTAGTCTTTTACCCCAAGCATGGACTTATGGTTATGTATTGGAACCCAATTATTAATTGGGTGTTGTTTTGATGTGTAACACCCAGAATACGAAGGACCAAGAAAGGAAAGAAAAGCCCTTAGTCAAAGGAGTCAACTCGTCGAGTCCAAGGAGGAACTCGACGAGTCGGAGCGTGACCCGTGTCGCGGATTAAGTGACCGACTCGGCGAGTCGGGGAGACTGACTCGACGAGTTTGGTCTGGGTTGAGAAACCCTAATTTCGGGACTTGGCACCCTATTTAAGCATCTCATTCTCATTTCTAGGGTTTCATTTATAGCCTCCATTGTCCAGAGACGAAACCCTAGCCTCCCAACTTCATTCTTGAGTTTGTGTGAGAAGATTAAGGCTCTTGGTGTGCATCTTGAAGATTGTAGAAGAAAGGGAGCAAGGAAAGGAGTATAGATCCAGAGTTTGGGTGACATTCCAGATCATTTGAAGGTATAAAGCTTATACCTTGGCTGTTAATCATCTAGATCCCTTTTCTAGCTTATCTTTTGTTACTTTTGGACCATTCCCAAGTGGAATCCGGGTGATAAGCCTTGGAGGATGGATTGGACATTAGATCTGGACACTTTTGAGCTCTAGAAGCTCAAAGTTGTTGGCTTTATCTAGCTAAGGCTCCATGTCTTGACCTTGAACTTCTTATTACCTTGGATTTGGTGTTCTAGCCTCATAGCACCTTGCATGCACATAAAGTTAGCAACTTTACGTGCAATGCTAGCATAAGGAGTCCAGATCTATGAGTTAGGAGTGTTGGAATAGACTGAAATCGACAGAATAGAGTTGTCTCAAGATGGACTCGACGAGTCAGTCTTGGACTCGGCGAGTCGGGTCGCAAACCCAAACCCTTCTGTTTATGATACAGATCAGTGAGTGGAGTTAGTAAAGGATTCAGCCAGTCTGTGTCTGTGATGGACATGAATATCATGGTACTCGACGAGTTCAAGGAGGAACTCGGCGAGTCCAAGGCAATCTTCTTAGCTGATGAAGATGGACTCGGCGAGTTGTAGAACAACTCGGCGAGTCGGTTGAAGATAGTCCCGAAGCGTTAGATGAAGGAAACTCGTCGAGTTCTCACTAGACTCGACGAGTGGAGTCGAGGTTGTTTGGGATTTGAAGAGCATGGACTCGGCGAGTTGGTAGAACAACTCGACGAGTCGAGTCAACTGGAAGGTTGACTTTGACCAGGACCTTGACCAGAGTTGACTTAGTTGACCTCTGGAGGACAGTTTAGGCTAAGTTCTATTATTTGGTGTTGGTAGCTCGGTGAGCTAGGAGAGCAGCGCTTCGGAGAATAGTCGATTAGCAGCCAGAGGATTATCAGCAGAGTTCAGCAGTACAGGTGAGTTTTCCTTCCAGTAGGAACGGGTCTACGGCCACAATGTCGGCCCGTTTAGTTAGCAGTAGCTCCGGACTTCGGTCCGATGCAGTAGTTCAGTGTGCTTGATGTCTTTGTGATTCAAGCATGTTTTGTGTTATGTGTTCCGGACTTCGGTCCGATGCAGTATACAGTATATGTGTTTATGCTAGTAGTTATGATTATGATATGCTATGTTCAGTTAGTCCGGACTTCGGTCCGATGCAGGGGGCAAGGCCCCAGTTAGTCCGGACTTCGGTCCGATGCAGGGGGCAAGGCCCCAGTTAGTCCGGACTTCGGTCTGATGCAGTGGGCAAGGCCCAGTATGTGCTTTATATGTTATTGTATGGTATGTGGTAGTTTGGGGGAGCTCACTAAGCTTCGTGCTTACGGTTTTCAGTTTTGGTTTCAGGTACTCAGTTTTCAAAAGAGGGGCTCGGGAAGATTGCAGTGCACACACCATTTGTTCAACATGGGATGTTTATACTCTGATATATTTGACAGTTGTTATGATGTTTTGAGATACATTGTTTATGATTCTTATTTGACGTTTGATTAATATGGTTTCATTACTAATTTAAAACGAAATTTTCAGACTGTATTTTTGGGATGTTACAAGTTGGTATCAGAGCCTTGGTTTGAGGGATTCGGGCGCACTCCCGAGTGTGTCTGAACTCAAACTAAGGAAGTGGTATAAAGTTTTCAAAAGAAAAGAGTTTTATAAAAGCAAAAAGAAACTTAAAAAAAAGAGTTTTAGAAAAGCAAAAAGAATTTTAGAAAGAAAAAGAAATTTGAACAGAGAAAAAGGGTGTGGTGCATGCAATCAGCTGAGCTCAAGTAAGTACTCCCAAATTACCCATCCAAGTTTATATTATGATTATCGGTTTCAGTTTCAGTAGAACAGCATGCTAGAATAGGACTAAGGATCTAGGAGGATGCCTTATGTGCCTGCTATATGTGTTTCAGCTTTATGAGAATTGCATGCTAGTATTGAGTAGACAGCAGTAGGATAGCCTGTTTAGGTTATGCCTGATAGTATGAGCTTAGCATTGTATGCTAGTACAGTTTCTTGTTATGAGAATAGATTTGATTGAGTAGTTTCCTATGTCCGAATGCTGCTTGCTTTGTGCTTTGAGGGACTCTGAGTGATGGGAGTTAGCCATTAGGTGAATACGTCACGTCACATGTGATCAGGGTTGAATAATCTCAGAGTACTGGATTTGGCCCTATTGCGCAGCTCTCGTTTGAGTCTAACCGTTGTAGGGACGAGTCTTTTACTCGAAGGATTATCTGAGCCTCGTCACATGTGATGGTATTCAGGTGATGACTAATTGGCATTACAAGGAGGCCTTCAGCAGCTGAGGACTGGTTTGGGTAGAGTCAGAGATTTGCCTAGGGCAAGCCTAGGATGAGAGTAGCAGAGATCAGTAGCAGTAGAAGGGACTTGGTTGAGTTAAGGTAACTCTTGAGGAAAGTACAGATAGATGTGGAAGGTAGTATGGGCCCGTACTACTGAAAGCAGAGGATCCGTACTCGATTCAAGAGGGGCCAAAACGAAACCAGGGAAATTGTAGAGTGTGTGAGATCCCTCAGCAGCCATGAGTATTCTGACAGTTAATGCGATATGTTTTCAGCATGGTGACGTTGCGCGAGATACCAGTTGGCAGTTCAGGTGCCGGGGAGGGATCTGGCTCAGGCTCTAGAGCCGGACAGCTTGATGATCAGATGAGAGATGTCATTTCCGCAGAGATTATGCGCAACATCATTGATCAGACTCCTATGATATTCGGTTCGGTTAGGGAGGCCATCGTGGAGCTTTTGGATAGTCGTCTTGAGGCCTTTAGGGCCGGGATAGTTTCAGGGCAGTTTGGGGCTTGTCTAGAGCCCGACTCTTATGGATCCCAGGGATCCATCAGGGAGGGGGATCCCATTTTTAGCTCTTGCCATCAGGGGTCGGGAGTGAGTGGGGCACCCTGTCCCCAGGAGAGTTCTCTGCGTGATTGGATTGCTGCGGAGGTATCACGAGTCGTTCGCGAGGAGCTACCCGACATCGTCGAGAGGGTCACTGATAGGTTGACCAAGAAGCTCTAGGATCAGACAGCAGTTGTTCAGACGATTGATGGGGACGATGGGGTAACGCAGGAGCGAGAGATTGACCGGGAGTCAGAAAGGAAGAGGAAACCGGATGAGGTTCAGTGGCCCACAGGTTCGGGTAAAAGAACCAAAGGGCCGAGTTCGAGATCGAGAGACTTCCAGGGCCGCAGCCGATGCGGTAAGTGTGGCAGGACGCACGGGGGTGCGTGTAGGAGTAGTAGAGGTGGTGATCCTGGCTGTTTCAAGTGCGGCCGGACTGGTCATTTTAGCAGAGATTGTACTACTACCATCGCCCAGGGACTTGACCCAGTATGTTTCCATTGCAGTCAGAGGGGCCACAAGAAGGCCCACTGTCCGAGTTTGTGTTCAGCAGGGCAGGTGACAGCTCCTGCCCCTGAGACTTCGAGAACCGCCAGCAGACGTCAGGGTCGGGCAAGGGCGCCCACGGCCCGGATCAGAGCATTCCGGTTGATTTCAGCAAGGATTCGAGCAGCATGGGATGTTGGAGGTACGTATCTTTTACCTTCCTGTCAATTATTATTTATGATGTTGTTGTTACGATTCTGCACCGATTTAATAGGTACATATATTGGAATATTATATTACCTACTTGTGAGTGAGTCATATGCCATCTGCATATATTGGATTTGGAATGATAGTTGGAGGACGTCCCCTGTAGAGTAGGTTACTTCGGAAGCAGTAACCGTAGCAAGTATGAGTAAGACTCGGTAGTATCTCACTACCTTTGGGAAGGTGTAGTTCAGGTATAGATCGGTTATTTTTCCAGCACGAGGAGCACCTGGGGGAGGTGCTAGAGACTTTGAGAAGGGAGAGACTTTTTGCAAGGTACTCCAAATGTGAGTTCTGGTTGTGTGAGGTGCAATTTCTTGGGTACCCTGCCAATCAGAAGAGTATTTTAGTCATTCCGGCTAAGGTAGAGGCCATGATGCAGTGGGAGTTTCCGAGGTCTCCAATTGAGATTCGGAGCTTCCTAGGTCTAGCAGGTTATCACCGTAGAGGTATTCAGATTCTTAGAAGTGGTGTGATCTTTTGGATTGGTTAGTAGTGACACACTAGCAATGGCAAACATGGCTTTCAGCGGATTGGGCATAGAATGGTAAGAAGGATTGAGGATCCTTCCAGCATCGGGTGCTGTAAGACGATAGTAGAATCAAAGTGGGGGAGCATCATCCAAGGATTCAGAAGTAGGAACAATTTTGAAACTGGGGTAAGTTTCGCTTCCTTATCAGAAAGGAAGACAGCCTAGGCAGCTGTGTGGTTTGAGGATAGTGTGAGATGGAAGTTTGGAAAAACTTGCCAATAAGGAGATCACGTTCCCGTAATGTTTGCTAGCAAGTCTTAGGGAATCAAGTTAGGTATTCCAGACAGGACATGAGTTCAGCTGAGTGCGGGTCAAGCGCGTGTTCGATCCAGTATAGATAGTGTTAGAGTGTTGTAAGTCTATGGGTGTAGCTGTAGCATTCACTAGCAGTCAGATAGTGTCAGAGTGTTGTAAGTCTGCGGGTGTAGCCGTAGCATTCACTAGCAGCCAGATAGTGTTAGAGTGTTGTAAGTCTATGGGTGTAGCCGTAGCATTCACTAGCAGTCAGATAGTGTCAGAGTGTTGTAAGTCTGCGGGTGTTGCCGTAGCATTCACTAGCAGCCAAATAGTGTTAGAGTGTTGTAAGTCTATGGGTGTAGCCGTAACATTCACTAGCAGTCAGATAGTGTCAGAGTGTTGTAAGTCTGCGGGTGTAGCCGTAGCATTCATTAGCAGTTAGGTAGTGCTAGAGTGTTGTGAGACTGTGGGCGTAGCCGTGGAATACACTTGGCTGGTAGACAGCATGAGCGCGTTGTTAGGACGCGGAAGGAACATTAGCCCCAGTTCGTGCGTAGCAGTAAGGATGTGGAAATCCACGAAGTGGGTTTCGGAATTATCTGGATGGATTAGACCGAGTTGAGCCAGTGATAAGACTGTAGGAATGCCACTGCAGTTGTGAGATCGAGGAAGCAATGGATTGCTTCAGGTTACTTGTTATATAAGGCTACAATTGGTCATGTAGCAATCGCGTTTAGCTGTGGGTTGGTAACCCCAAGATTCGACGTGTGGAATCGAACAGTTAGATCAGAAGGCCGCTAGGGCCACAGTGACAAGATAACAAGTAGTTGTTAGTTTCAGAGAAGGATTTCGTCCAGAAGTTGTGTGAGGCGACTAAGTAGGGAGTCCTTGGGGCTCCGCAGTCGGGTTGGAACCCGATATTTCAGATGTCTGACGTATGAATTGAGACCAGGAAGGTCTCTAGAGATATTGGAAAACAGCCATGTAGCAGCATACCGTTCCAGGCAGTTCAGTGTTTCAGGCAGTTCAGTGTTCAGGTAGTTCAGTGTTCGGGCAGTTCAGTGTTCGGGCAGTTAAGTGTTCAGGCAGTTCAGTGTTCAGGCAGTTCAGTGTTTCAGGAAGTTCAGTGTTCAGGCAGTTCAGTGTTCAAGCAGTTCAATGCTTCAGGCAGTTCAGTGTTCCAGGCAGTTCAGTGTTCAGGCAATTCAGTGACCAGGCAGATCAGTATTCAGACAGTGTTGGGTCTCCAGCGGAAATGGTATTTTGGATTTTCATGGATAGCTTGGGGAGTGGCAAGTCACTCATAGCACGATTATCTGAGTTATGGCCAAGTATAAGTGGATCGCAGGGATAAGTGGATCTGTGAATTATGTTGTTCTAGTGGGAACCTGGAGTAGTCAGCAGGTAAGGAATGATTTCGAAGATGAAATCTAATTTAAATGGCTGGAGTAATAGATAGCGTGAAAGAAATGTTCTTCGCAGTGGCAGAGGATATGGTTCGTTATGGAGAGTTGCCTTGGGGAAGCCAGAAAATACGCAAGGAAAAGAGGGTGAGCCCCTATGATGTTCATCATAAGTAACCGGGGAGTACCAGATGGATGGTCAGGTGGGTAAGATGTGTTCTCAGGGTTATCGAAAATTAGAGTGCACTCAAGGTGATTACCTACAAGAACTAATATTAGTCTGAATGACCGGGTGAAAGGTCAATGAAAGTGGCCAGCAGGAGTTAGATTCTTCCGGCAGCAGTGTTGAAAGCAGATTGCAGAACAGTAGGACATAGCGGACTTCGAGGACGAAGTCTAGTTTAAGTGGGGAGAGTTGTAACACCCAGAATCCGAAGGACCAAGAAAGGAAAGAAAAGCCCTTAGTCAAAGGAGTCAACTCGTCGAGTCCAAGGAGGAACTCGACGAGTCGGAGCGTGACCCGTGTCGCAGATTAAGTGACCGACTCGGCGAGTCGGGGAGACTGACTCGACGAGTCTGGTCTGGGTTGAGAAACCCTAATTTCGGGACTTGGCACCCTATTTAAGCATCTCATTCTCATTTCTAGGGTTTCATTTATAGCCTCCATTGTCCAGAGACGAAACCCTAGCCTCCCAACTTCATTCTTGAGTTTGTGTGAGAAGATTAAGGCTCTTGGTGTGCGTCTTGAAGATTGTAGAAGAAAGGGAGCAAGGAAAGGAGTATAGATCCAGAGTTTGGGTGACATTCCAGATCATTTGAAGGTATAAAGCTTATACCTTGGCTGTTAATCATCTAGATCCCTTTTCTAGCTTATCTTTTGTTACTTTTGGACCATTCCCAAGTGGAATCCGGGTGATAAGCCTTGGAGGATGGATTGGACATTAGATCTGGACACTTTTGAGCTCTAGAAGCTCAAAGTTGTTGGCTTTATCTAGCTAAGGCTCCATGTCTTGACCTTGAACTTCTTATTACCTTGGATTTGGTGTTCTAGCCTCATAGCACCTTGCATGCACATAAAGTTAGCAACTTTACGTGCAATGCTAGCATAAGGAGTCCAGATCTATGAGTTAGGAGTGTTGGAATAGACTGAAATCGACAGAATAGAGTTGTCTCAAGATGGACTCGACGAGTCAGTCTTGGACTCGGCGAGTCGGGTCGCAAACCCAAACCCTTCTGTTTATGATACAGATCAGTGAGTGGAGTTAGTAAAGGATTCAGCCAGTTTGTGTCTGTGATGGACATGAATATCATGGTACTCGACGAGTTCAAGGAGGAACTCGGCGAGTCCAAGGCAATCTTCTTAGCTGATGAAGATGGACTCGGCGAGTTGTAGAACAACTCGGCGAGTCGGTTGAAGATAGTCCCGAAGCGTTAGATGAAGGAAACTCGTCGAGTTCTCACTAGACTCGACGAGTGGAGTCGAGGTTGTTTGGGATTTGAAGAGCATGGACTCGGCGAGTTGGTAGAACAACTCGACGAGTCGAGTCAACTGGAAGGTTGACTTTGACCAGGACCTTGACCAGAGTTGACTTAGTTGACCTCTGGAGGACAGTTTAGGCTAAGTTCTATTATTTGGTGTTGGTAGCTCGGTGAGCTAGGAGAGCAGCGCTTCGGAGAATAGTCGATTAGCAGCCAGAGGATTATCAGCAGAGTTCAGCAGTCCAGGTGAGTTTTCCTTCCAGTAGGAACGGGTCTACGGCCACAATGTCGGCCCGTTTAGTTAGCAGTAGCTCCGGACTTCGGTCCGATGCAGTAGTTCAGTGTGCTTGATGTCTTTGTGATTCAAGCATGTTTTGTGTTATGTGTTCCGGACTTCGGTCCGATGCAGTATACAGTATATGTGTTTATGCTAGTAGTTATGATTATGATATGCTATGTTCAGTTAGTCCGGACTTCGGTCCGATGCAGGGGGCAAGGCCCCAGTTAGTCCGGACTTCGGTCCGATGCAGGGGGCAAGGCCCCAGTTAGTCCGGACTTCGGTCTGATGCAGTGGGCAAGGCCCAGTATGTGCTTTATATGTTATTGTATGGTATGTGGTAGTTTGGGGGAGCTCACTAAGCTTCGTGCTTACGGTTTTCAGTTTTGGTTTCAGGTACTCAGTTTTCAAAAGAGGGGCTCGGGAAGATTGCAGTGCACACACCATTTGTTCAACATGGGATGTTTATACTCTGATATATTTGACAGTTGTTATGATGTTTTGAGATACATTGTTTATGATTCTTATTTGACGTTTGATTAATATGGTTTCATTACTAATTTAAAACGAAATTTTCAGACTGTATTTTTTGGATGTTACATGATGTTGGCAGTTCGGGAATCTGTCATCCAGCAGCTAGGGTTTTGTCCGCGAGACTTCAGCAGTGTGAGGTGAGTTCTTCTCACTATATCAATAGGGTCTAAGGCACCAAGGTCGACCCTTTTTGGATTGTATATTGGTTATAGGATGATGCTATGTTAGTGATCTGTTAGATCTGTATCCTGGTTATAGGATGATGCTATGTTTAGTGATCTGTTAGATCGGTATCCTAGTATATAGGATGATGATATGATTAGTGATATGTTATATATGTAGGATTATTTATACATGCTAGCTAGCGTATGATATTATGTGTTATTGTATGATTGGAGGTGGGTTGAGTCGGTCCTGCTTTGTGCTCTAGGCCAACATACCCAGAGCGACCCAGATAAATTGCAGACCCATCAGGGCGTACTAATCAGGCCAAAGTCTCGTAGAACGGTCCAGACAGGCTGAAGGCCCGATAGGGCGGACCAGACATGTTGAAGGTTCTAAGAGTGGGCCAGATAGACTGAAGGCCCGGTGAGGGCGGTCCAGTTATACTGTAGACTCTGAGAGTGGGCCAGATAGACTGTAGGCCCGGTGAGGGTGGTCCAGTCATACTGTAGACTCTATATGCATGTTGTTTGCTATGATATTGTTTTGATTGTATGGCGTTGGTATTTTGGGGGAACTCACTAATCTTCGGGCTTACAGTTGTTGACTTTGTTTCAGGTACTTCAGATGATCACGGGAAGGCGAAGGCTTGATCGTGAACCTCCTCACATTTTATGATTTTGATTTCTGGGATACTCTGATATGAAACTATTTTAAAAACATTTTGTAATCGATCATTGCCCCATTGGGGCGTAGCCAATCCATCCCCACTATAACCTTGTTCTTACGCGGGGGAATAGGAACCAAATCAATCGGATACCACTCACTAAACAACTCTAAGACACAACCCCAATGAACCCTCGACACTCGATCATGGCAATCATCAGCAATCTCAACCTTTAATGGACAATCCAACTCCCCCGGAGCATCGGCAAACCTGCTGAGCACAAGCGACACAAAAGATCGGGTAGCCCCAGAATCAAACAATACTAAAGCAGAGATACCGTTCACAAGGAACGATCCTAAAACAAAACACACAAATATAAGCAGAAAAATTATCATAATAAAGAGATAAGAAGAAGATACATACCCATCACCATATCAGGTGCCGCACAAGCCTCCTCGGTCCTCAGCTGAAAATCCCTGCTCCTCACAACAGGAGCATCCGCCTTGCCCTGGCGGCCATCCGTAATCCTCAAAGTTACCGCTAGGAACTCTCAACTCTCACCACTCCTAGTACCAAGAACCTCAATCAACACCGCTGGTTGCTTATGCATGCAAGTTGTACACGAAATAGGATCACATAGACTATCAAATGAAGATTCTACCCTAAGTCCACAACCAAACAAAGAATAGGAAATGAGGCTAAATCGATCATTCTTGGGCTATACAATCCTAATCACATACAACTTTGAAAGCATACACTTAGCAAATAACTGCGTCGATATCAATTCCAAGTAATACATGGCATCAAGTTCTATTGGGCTATAATGCAGCACACAAATCAGGCAATTCTATCATAAGATTCCTGAAGGTATACTTAGCCCTAATCTAGCATGCAATTCTCATATCAAGCACACTAATCATAACACATAAGTATGGTTAACTTGGGAACCACTTACTTGAGCTCGGCTGATCGCACATATCACACCCCCTCCCTTTTGATAAAACATTTTTAACATTTAATTTTTTATTTTCTTAAGAAAATTATCATTTCCTCGGTTTGGGTTCTGACACACCCGAAAGTGTGTCCGAATCCCTCAAACCAAGGCTATGATACCAACTTGTAACGGCCCAAAAATAATGGTAAAATTTTTCTTTTTAAAAACTAGCCAACTCGTTCATTAAATTGTTCAAAATAAACATCAATTCATAATATCCAAAACATCAGAGTACAAATTATTTCAAATGCGGAATCCATGGGGGGAGGATGTTGTGCCGTCATGTCGGGCCCTTCCCTTTGGATCTGGAAGTACCTGAAATCATAAACACAAACTGTAAGCATAACGCTTAGTGAGTTCCCCAAGTACCAAATACTACACATGAAAGAAGATAAATGTTATGGTCCAAATCATAGTCTTTCCATTCGGTGCCAAGGGCCAAATCCCGGTCTTTCATACAATTGGCAGGGGCTAGATCCTAGTCTTCCATATAACTGTCAGGGGCCAGATCCTGATCTTTCGTACAAATGCCAGGGGCCAGATCCTGGTCTTCCATATAATCATCACAAGGCATCCAAAATTTTTCACAACAAACAATGGGCTGACATTGGTGCCTTCGACCCATGGATCTAGTGAGGAAACTTACCTCAACTACTGAGAATCCCAGATAAACCCTCGGGATGCTAGACTGGAGAAATCCCCATGATACTAAACAATAGAGTCCCAATTAATAATTGAGACGTAACCCAAAACTAAAAACCTACAACACTTGCCTAATGTCCAATGTAAAAAGGGCCAAGCTAGTCTTCTCAACCTAATAAAATCCTAGGCCCAAACCCAAGGATCATCCAAGGTCCAATATGGGCCCATCATCATAAGTGGCCTAACAACAAGAAAGTCCATGGTCCAGCCCAACAATAAAACCAACGATTAAGGCCCAAAAATCACCCCAAGTTGGACTGGGTAGTACGCTCAGCGTACCAACTGGTACGTGCAACGTACTTGGCCGAAGTGGGAGGATCGCGACTGGGATGAAATACACATGGCGTACAAGGAGTTACGCCCGACGTACACACCCCTCGTGAAAACTCATGCAAAATGTCTTAATGCCTTAAGACCCTATGACTAAAACTTAGATCTGAACCCACTAAGACCCCTAAGTCCATAAAGTTGCAAACTTTATGCCTTTTCATGGCTACAAGAAGCCCAACACTAAAATCCTAGCTTACTTCACCCTTTTCTACACCCTAACTCTTGGATGGGGACAAATCAAGGTTCAAGCTTGCATCTTTACAACGTGATATGTCTTAAAATGTAATGTCTTGTTTCGAATCGTTCCCATTGTGGGGAATGGTGATCGTGGAATGAGTATTAGCAGGCTTCGGATCCTTGAGGAATTGAGTTTTGGAACCAGTTGGAGTTGGATAATGTAATTCAGATGTTTTGGGTATTCAGTTTGTGTTTTGGAATCAAAGAGCATTTCGGTAATTTGTCAGCTCATGCTTTTAAGGAAAGTGGAAGTTCGTTCGGGATATCTTATGGTGAGTATGTGTTGATAATAGTGTAGAGCGTCTCGATACCTTTTCATGGATATAAGGATGGTCGAAATCAGAGTCATATCGAGAAAGTTATTGTCTTCGGATGATTTAGGGTTTGGGGAAAACCCTAGTACGCGGGGCGTACCAAGGTGGTACGCAGGGTGTACCAAAGCGAGGGAGGTTACGCGAGGCGTAGCTGGAGGGACGCGTAGCGTAAGTGCGAAGTGGGTCAGGGTGCGAAACCTCGTATGTTGGGCGTACACGGAGGTACGTTGGGCGTACGAGGGTTAGGTTGAAAACCCTAATTTTTAGGGTTGTACCCTATATAATCATAATATTAGCCCTTTTTCTTAATTTCTAAGTCAGCCTCCACCCTCTTAAAAATCTAAATCGGTCTTGTAGCCTCTTGATGATGTTATTGAGCTCTTAGAAGGTTTTTGGTGCACATTTTGCCTTGGGAAGGAAAGAAGACAAACTTGAAGTTGTTTGGCTTGGTGGAAATACCCTGGATCTAGAATCATCACCTTGTGGGGAAGCTTTTTGAGGTAACAAGTTTGCATGTCGACTTATGTGTGATTAGATCTCTTCATGGCTAGTTTATTGTGATTTTTGTCTTCTTTTTGGGTTTATGGATGAGTTAGTTTGCTTATGGGTTTGTCCATTCAGATCTAAGTTCATTTTGGTATCCTTGGGCATAAAGGTGCAAGCTTTATGTGTTTTATGGTGTCATGTATGCATTAAGTCAGCCATTAAGTCCCTTTTTTAGCTTAAGAGCTTCATTTAACCATGTATGGACATAAAGTTGGAAACTTTATGTGTTAGTCCAACTCAATAAGGTCAGATCTGTGTTGTGGAGCTTTGTCTTAATGGATTAAGTAGGAAAATCAAGTTGGGGTTGATTAAGTGAGTACACTAGGCAGACAAGCAGGTATGTGCAGCGTACAAGCCTCCAAGCGAGTACGCTGCGCGTACATGCTTGTACGCCCCGCGTACTTGGTCTGAGTGGGTTTGCGTATTTGGGCTACCTGTTGGGCTTAGTGGTTTAGGGCTTTGTTGGACTAGTTGGGAATATGTTTTTTAGGACTGGGAAAAGCTAATGGGCTTTAGGGAAAGGCCCATGTGGGGTTTGGGCCCAATTTGGAAAATTGGTCCATAAGTGGGCTTTGGATGTTGATTGGTTGATGGGCCCTTATGATGATGAGTTTGGGCCTTAGTCTTGGTCTAAACTAGGTGAGGGGTAAAATAGTCTTTTTACCCCATGAATGGATTATTGGATTTGGTGTGGACCCCAATTGTTAATTGGGTGTTATTTGTTTGATAGACAGGGATTTTAGCGGATCTGCAGTCAGAGAGTATCTGTGGGATTCAGCTGTCCGAGGTGAGTCTTCTCACTATATCCATGGGTCGAAGGCACCAATTCTGTCCCATTACGTGTTTTGTGGTATGCTAGTTGTCTTTGTGATACTTGCATGGAAGACCCCGGGGGGAGCCCGTGGAAATTGGATATCAGACCATGGGGGGAGCCCATGGCATTCCAGGTAAAGACCATGGGGGAGCCCATGGTATACTAGATAAAGACCATGGGGGGAGCCCATGGCAACTATATGTATGTTGCATGATAATCTGTGGTTGTATGTTGTATGGTATTTTGGGGAACTCACTAAGCTTTGTGCTTACGGTTTTCAGTTTATGGAAGGGCTCGGGGTGATTGTAGAGCACACACACCACATGTTTCCGTTTTCTGTGAATTACTCTAATTTGTCAATGTTTTGCTAAAACTTAATTACTTTGGTTTTATGGGAAAGATATGTATTAACGATTTATTAATCTAAAACAAAAAGTTTTATGTCATGATTTTCGGGACGTTACATAAAACGTCTAAAAGGACGCCTTGAAGGCTTAGGAGTACCTTATACTCACCAAACCCTAAACTTTGGGACAAAAAGGAAGGAAATCAAGGTTATACTAAGATCTAAAGAAACATAAGCCAAGTTTGGAGCTTTATACCTCCAAATGGTGCACAATGAAGATAAGATGTTTGTAACATCCATAAAATTCATGAAAAAATTAATCTTCTAAAACCAATCCACAAATAATCATTATTTACAAAATTAGTTTTCAAAACATGTTTAATATAAGAGTTTTCCCAAAATCATAAAACAAAACACGAGGAGGTGCATGTAACATCCCCCTCTGGCACGTATCATAATATTGTATGCTTTGATAGACAGGGATTTTAGCGGATCTGCAGTCAGAGAGTATCTGTGGGATTCAGCTGTCCGAGGTGAGTCTTCTCACTATATCCATGGGTCGAAGGCACCAATTCTGTCCCATTACGTGTTTTGTGGTATGCTAGTTGTCTTTGTGATACTTGCATGGAAGACCCCGGGGGGAGCCCGTGGAAATTGGATATCAGACCATGGGGGGAGCCCATGGCATTCCAGGTAAAGACCATGGGGGAGCCCATGGTATACTAGATAAAGACCATGGGGGGAGCCCATGGCAACTATATGTATGTTGCATGATAATCTGTGGTTGTATGTTGTATGGTATTTTGGGGAACTCACTAAGCTTTGTGCTTACGGTTTTCAGTTTATGGAAGGGCTCGGGGTGATTGTAGAGCACACACACCACATGTTTCCGTTTTCTGTGAATTACTCTGATTTGTCAATGTTTTGCTAAAACTTAATTACTTTGGTTTTATGGGAAAGATATGTATTAACGATTTATTAATCTAAAACAAAAAGTTTTATGTCATGATTTTCGGGACGTTACATAAAACGTCTAAAAGGACGTCTTGAAGGCTTAGGAGTACCTTATACTCACCAAACCCTAAACTTTGGGACAAAAAGGAAGGAAATCAAGGTTATACTAAGATCTAAAGAAACATAAGCCAAGTTTGGAGCTTTATACCTCCAAATGGTGCACAATGAAGATAAGATGTTTGTAACATCCATAAAATTCATGAAAAAATTAATCTTCTAAAACCAATCCACAAATAATCATTATTTACAAAATTAGTTTTCAAAACATGTTTAATATAAGAGTTTTCCCAAAATCATAAAACAAAACACGAGGAGGTGCATGTAACATCCCCCTCTGGCACGTATCATAATATTGTATGCTTTGGGCCACTCGGCACGAGGACTTCCCAGGGGGTCACCCATCCCGGTACTACTCCCGCCTGAGCACGTTTAACTACAGAGTTCTTATGGGATCTACTGCCCTCACAGCTTTAAAACACATTGTGACAAGGAAGGTATCCACACCCCTTATAAGGAAATGTTTCGTTCTCCTTCTAAGCCGATGTAGGATCAGGTGCAACCCACCTTCACCCCCCATTATAGGGTTCGACGTCCCCGTCGAACACATCGACCCGTGCCCTAGCTCTAATACCATTTGTAACATCCCCATCTGGCACGTATCAAAATATTGTCCGCTTTGGGCCACTCGGCACGAGGACTTCCCATGGGGTCATCCATCCCGATACTACTCTCGCCCGAGCACGCTTAACTGCAGAGTTTTTATGGGATCTGTTGCCCTCACGACTTTAAAACGCATTGTGACAAGGAAGGTATCCACACCCCTTATAAGGAAATGTTTCGTTCTCCTTCCAAACCGATGTAGGATCAGGTGCAACCCACCTTCCGGGATGGGTGACCCCCTGGGAAGTCCTCGTGTCGAGTGGCCCAAAGCGGACAATATTGTGCTACGTGTTAGATGGGGATGTTACAGTGCACGATCACGCCTTTGCCTTCCCGCGATTATCTGAGGTACCTGAAACATAACCCAAAACTATAAGCCCAAAGCTTAGAGAGTTCCCCCAAAATACCAACACATCACATAACCATAATAATAACAGTAAACAACATGCATACAGAGCCTTCAGTCTGACTGGAACGCCCCACCGGCCTACAGTCTACCTGCTACGCTCACAGAACCTTCAACATGACTGGTACGCCACACCGGGCCTTCAACCTATCTGGACCATTCTCTGGGCCTTCGGCATGAATGGTACGCCCCACTGGCCTTCAGTCTATCCAGGCCGCCCTGGGTCTGTTGGCCTTCAGCACAAAGCAAGACCGCCTCAACCCAACCACACATACACCGTATCGATACACATATATATAACAGACAAGCATACTAATAACAAGCCAATAACAAACAAACAGATCTTACATATCACTATGTATAACATCTCCTATCTACCAGGATACAGATCTAACAGATCACTACAATACTCAATCATGCGATAAACCAGGATAACAATCCAAAGGGCCGACATTGGTGCCTTCGACCCGTAATTAAAGTGAGGAAAACTCACCTCGCAAGCTGAACAAAACTGAAAAGGTCCGACACCGAGTCTCAACTCTCTAACCGATACCTAATTCCATCAAAATCCCAAAATACCTAAAATACCCTCCAGGTCAAACTTGGTCAAAGTCAAAGTCAAAGTCCACTGGTCAAACCCACTAAGCCAAATGAGTCAACCCGGCCGAGTCAACTCAACCGAGCCACTCACAAAGCTGATCTATGCGAGTACGTGGGCGGTACCCCGGAGGTACGCTCAACGTACGCGAAGCCTCACATTGATCACCATCGGAGTGTTTGACCGAGTACACGGGGCGTATTCCCACTTACACGGGGCGTAACCTCGCAACCCCAAATCTTCATTAAGTGTTTAATGGCTTAAGCACTCAAGCCCATATTTCATATCCATGACTAAAACACACCCTAGAGTCATAAAGTTTCCAACTTTATGACTTTACACGCCTAATAAGAGCTTAACACAAGGTCTTAATCCATTAAGACCTCCTACAAGATGCATGGAGAAAAACCAACCAAATGGACTTCATTTTTATGGCTATGTACCCTTCCTAGGGTCTGAAAGGACAACTCAAAACGTCTAGAACATGCCATGATCAAGATGATAGTTTTGGGACCAAAAAGATGACATAAAACCCCCATAACTAGATGTACAAGATTAAGAGACAATGGTGCAAGCTCTATACCTTGAAAGGCTTGCAAATGAAAGATAAATCCCATATCTAAAGTGCTTCTTTCTCTAAGTTGATCATGATATTCTTCCTTCCTCTTCAACTCACACAAACACATTCTTTAATGCTTGAAATGTCCTCACAATGTGCTTAGAGGTTTTCAAACCACGAAGAGAGGGTAGAGGCTGGTTAGGTGAGAGAAATGAGGCCATAAAGATGCTTAAGTACCACCTAAACCCTAAAAATTAGGGTTTCCATCTTTCTTTAGTAAGCCCCGCGTATATGAGTGTATGGCCAACGTACACACATGTACGCTTAGCGTACTCCTCCTACCCAAATTACAAGAATGCCATTAGGGCTCCAATGCACAATTCCTTGGACTTAGGGACCAAAATGCAATATAACAACTTAAAGGGATAAATTCAGAAATACCTGAACATCTGGATGTTACAATGTTGGATCCAAATTCTTGAGAGCAAAACTTACACCTTGAAGGTCCTTCTTCATAATTAAGGAAGCACACAATCACTCCAAAAGCTCAAAATACTCAAAATGAACTAGGGTTTGCAAGGAGGGTCGATCTTGGGATGGAGGCTGATAAAGGGAAAGGTCTTGGGGCCATAATGGTGTTTAAATAATACATAAACCCTAAATATTAGGGTTTTGGTCTGCACCACGTACGCCCGACGTACTGGAATACGCGCAGCATACTGGCGTGGGGCTTAGTATGCTCAACATACCAAGGTGTACGCCCAACGTACTCAAGCTACACCCAAAAGTCACGGATTTTGACATCGGGGACCCTTTTTGCAACAAATAAAAATTCAAGGGTCCAAAAGCAAACCTAGAAAAATAAATGTTACAATTGTCCAGATAGTTGTTAATCGTCTGAGTAACTGTCTAGGTGAGTTATCTCACTATACTATGTATTACAATACATTTCCATGTATGTTAGGACATAAGAGCCAGTAGCATAATCTATAGGTGCTTAATATTAGTGTACTTGAAGTTATTAGAGTAGAAAGTATAGTCCTTATGTGCTCACGACCTTTCACCTGATCAGTTAGTGAAAACTAATTTATGCTTTGGTCTACAGCTTCGTGATGTATCACAACTTATCACTTTTCCAAAACCTAATCAAATAACATACCAAGTCCTTCAGATGTTGTCTCAGTTCACCTAAATCTTAATCATAATATCTAACCATAGTGATCGTTCACATGACCACTATTGAACTGATATGTTTTTTTACATCTAAACACACGATTATGTGCAGTGGAACAATTATTCCTATATGCCCATGCAACTTAAAGGATCTAAGTTTCCTGCTATTACTTCAACTACTAAGAATGAAAAGAAAGTACATACCTCTTTTGATGCTAATGATCTCCTTGTTTGAGACCCTGTTCTTGCGACCTTGTTTGGATGAAATGACCCAAACTAAAATCTCTCTTTTGGTTCACACCCAAGAACACCGAAGAGCATAACAAAATAAAATTAGGAGAGAGGAACAATAATTATACAAACCCTAGATAGGTTTAAGAATTCGTCCTTTAGAGAGGAAGAAGGGAAAGGCCAAAAATCTCAAAACCTTGGAATGAGCAATAGGGTTTGATCCCTAGCACCCTATTTATAGGATACTGTAACGCCTCGTTTCGAATCGTTCCCATTTCGGGGTAGTGATTAAGGAGTGGGTATTAGCTGAGTTAGAACCATTGAAGAGTTGAGTTTGGGATCATTTGCAGGTGGATGATGTAGTTTGGATGATCCAATTATTCGGTTTGTGTTTTGGAGCCTAAGGGTATCGGTAAAGGCGTTGGTTCGGGCCTTTTATGGATTTTGGATTTAAGTTCGGTTGGCTTTCAGGCTAAATAAAGTTAATAGAAGTGTAGGGCTTCTCGTTAGCTTTCTGTGGATATAAATAACGTCAAAATCGGAGTTATAACGAAGAAGTTATGGCCATTTGAAGTTAGAAGGGTGTTGGGCCAAAACCGGGTACGCATGGCGTACCAAGTAGGAACGCATGGCGTTCAAAAGGAAAATGGACGCGAGTGCATATGGGAACGCCCTGTGTTCCCCAAAGGAACGCGCTGCGTTCATCTGGGCAGACTAAACCCTAAATTTCGGGTCTTAAACACTATTTAAACACCTTAGCTCACCTCCAACCCTTATTTTCTCAGCCTCCACTGTACCTTAAGCATCTATTCAAAACCCTAACCCTAATTGTGAGTGTGTGAGCTTTCAAGACCATATTTGAGTGTATTTTGGAGTTCTTGAAGAAGAGTGACCACCTTGGAGTCTCATTGATCAAGGAAGAGCTTTTGGATCCAGATTCTCCAGCCCATTTGCAAGTCTCAGAAGGTATAAAGTTTCTAACTTGCCACCTTATGGCTTAAGATCTAGATTAGGGGTTGTTTTGTGCTTCTTATGATCATATGGATGCTCTTTGGGAGTTTGAGCTACTCCAAGAGCCTAGGATTGAAGATCCTCACGTTTCTGAGTTGTTAGAGTCATAAAAATGGTAACTTGATGGCTAAGGACCAACCATGCAAAGGTTTTGGGTCTTGGTTTATGGATTGGAAGCTTTAACGAATGTTTGGGTCCTTTTTGGACCATGCAAAGTCACCAAGTCCATGACTTTATGATTCTAGAGGTCCTAGATGGCTTGGATCTACGTTTGGATAGCATAACTTTAAGCATTAAGTGCTTAATAAGCCTTTTTGGAGTCAGTACGCGAACATACCGCGTAGGGTTGACGAATGCCATGCGTTCAGAGTTGAGTCTGCGACCTGAGTCGGTGACGAATGCCCAGCGCTCCACCATGGAACGTCGTGCGTTCGGGGCATCAGTGGGATTTCAGATCTTTTTGCCTTGGAATGGGTTTTGGGGTTTGGGCTTTTGTGATTGGGCCATTTTCTTGAACTTTACTGATATGGGCCTTAGTGGAGCATCATTTGGGCCTTAATGGACTATGTCTTATTTTGGGTCTAGGGTAAGGCCCATTAGAGGGGTTGAGCCCAATTAAGCAAATTGGGCCATTGTTGGGCCAGTAGTGGGCTTGGGAAGTCTACCTAGTATTGGGCCTTTCATGATATAGTTTTGGGCCTTAGGCATGGACCAAATTAGATCAGGGGTAAAATGGTCATTATACCCTAAGGAGGATTATTAGTTTTTGGACTAAGTGTTATTTTGGTACTGGTAGCTCGGGGAACCAAAGGAGCAGCAGTTCAGGGAATTTCCAGTTAGCAGCCAGAGGATTATTTGCGGGATTTCAGCAGTGCGAGGTGAGTCTCATCACTGTTTGTATGGGTCTACGACCACAATGCCGGTCCATTTAGTTTTTTATGGTAGGAAGACCCGGGGGTTAGCCCTAGGCATTGTATGATAATATGTTATTCCGGACTAAGGTCCGATGTCGGGCGGTGCCCGAGGAATGTTTGCATGTTAGATTATACTTGTTGTCTGTGTGATACGTGTATGTGCCTGGTAGGGAGGTGAGTGTGGGCGAGGTCTCGTATCTCATCACTAGTTGAGTATGGACGGGGTTCCATATCTCATTATTAGCATAGTAGGGGCGGGGCCCGTGATAGGAGAGAAGTGAGTGTGGGCGGGGGCCCGTATCTCACTATCAACAGGAGTGTGGACGAGGTTCCATGACTCATCAGTAGCAGGACAGGGGCGGGGCCCAAGTTAGACGAGGCCTTAGAACAGGAAATACATTTAGAGTATGTTTGCTTTATGTACTAGCATATTTATGTGATTGTATGTGTATAGCGGGCGAGGCCCAGAGACAGGCGCGAATAGATTATACGAACACAAACAACACATGTCTAGTCAAAAGGGTGTGTCTTCTTGCTTCGCCGCCAAATCTTGAACTAAAAAGTGGGAATAGATTATACGAACACAAACAACACATGTCTAGTCAAAAGGGTGTGAATGTTGAGAAGGGAAAGAAGGGCAATTTCGTTTTGTTTTTTCGGTTTCTTATTTCTCCATTTTTGGGACTGCAAAAAGCCAACACAACCCTGGTTCTTTCTTTCTTTCTTGATTATCTCTATTTTTTTCAATGTCGGTTTGTTGAGATTAAAAGAACGATTTAACAAGAAGCAAACGTTAAGGATTTCAATAGGATCTAGCTGACTAGAGAATGTTTCAATAACTCTTATGCTTAAAGAGTATCATAGCATTAAATATCTAACAAAAAAATGATATATACACTAAAGTCCCAATATTTTCAACGATTTGACAAGAAAGTCCTAAACTTTATTTTTTTGACAATAAAGTCCTAATTGACGATTTGACAAGAAAGTCTTAAACTTTATTTTTTTGACAAAAAAATCCTAATTACCGGCTAACCGGGAAAAAAGGGTAAAAGTGTCAAAAATTGCCGGTAATTTGGACTTTACTGTCAAAACAATAAAGTTTGGGACTTTCTGTTCAAATCGATGAAAATATTGGGACTTTAGTGTATATATCCCAGTGATATTTAGTATTTACACCTATTTTTTGTGAATTAATATTAGGGATGTGTATTCAAAATAAGGAGTTTGATCTCGGAGGGGAGGGTTATCGTCTCAAATTTCACGCTTTCTCCTCTTTATCCATCGACTCAAAATTTCAACTGAAGTTATCGTATCCTACTCCTTTTCTTCTTCATGGTTATCATCGGATCGGCTAGCTTTCATAGCTATATAATTATCATAACCCATTGGCATTGCTTTTTATCACACGTACCTCGATTTTGTCTCATCATACGACTTCTCCAACCATCACGATTAAGGTATGATCTTAATTTGTCTCATGTTTCTTGTCTTTGGGTTTGTGCTTTTATGGGTTGGAAACTATGAAGTTTTGGTTTGGGTTATCGATCGTCAAAAAATTTGGCTGTGATTAATTATAGGGTTCTTGTTCACGATTATATACACCTCCAACCTTTTATATATATATATATATATATATATATATATATATATATATATATATATATATATATATATATATATATATTTTGGGCGGTTTGTGATTCTAATGGCTGAGTGATTAATTGATTGGTTTGCGTAGTTTTTGTTTTGGGATTTAGAGTGGTATAATGATACAAAAAAGAAGCGGGACAATTGGTAATATACAGTATACTCCAATGAAAATAAGGGAATATTGTTTGCCCAAATCAATGCTGACTGAAAATTCTGTAAATAAGTAATTTTCGATTATAAAGTTCCAAAAACGGAATTCAATTCATTATGTTAGGCTAACTGCATGTGAATCTTAACAGGTGTCTCCAAGAAACTTGACTGATAAAATGGTTGGGCTTGCACAACGACAACTCAAAGAGAGTACTCTCATGATGGATCAATCCATAAAAAACACCGAAAAAGTAAGTTGTTACACTGAATTGAAATTTGTTACTGTTACTATCAATGTCAGTAGTTGATTATAAGTTTCGTGTCATTGGATTGCAGATTCTTGATTCGACAGAGCAATCTGAGGAACATGGCTTAGCAAGCACAAGGCGAGCCAATTCACAGGCGATGGATGTTTATGCGGAGACTTCAATGACTTCATGCTTCACAACCCTTGTGATGCTTCTAATAACATTTATCTTTTTCATGGTTGTTCTTATTATCAGAATCACATGAGATCCATCTGCCTTTTGTCAAATATTATTTTATCTGCTTGAAAAATATTTAATATTTGTATCTTGCAACAAAGCATAATTTTATTTGAAGGAATGTGATCAACGTTTATCATGCATGTTATTAATTTTTTACAAGTTTACGTGTCTTTTGAGTGTTTAATTTAAATTTGATGATGAAATTAACAAACTAATTGAAAACTGATTCCATTATCTATTACTATGCTAATTGTTTATGGGTTTTGTGTGACCTTTTTTGTGAAATATATAAGGTCATCCATATGAGTGCAATATCATTCATCTTTCAAATATTACACATCATGTTTGCAAATAACACTACACTTTCAAAATAGACCCCATTGACACATCAACAATTAATTTATACCCTTCAAATATAAATATTAATTGATAATAATTAATAACATAATAATATACACTTTACAAATTTATTAAATTTTATTATAATTATTATCAAATAAAAAAGCAACAAATATATAAGAATTTATAATATAAAATATTTGGTTATCAATTTATATTTTGATATAATGTACGCAATATTTTTTTATGTTACTACGTATGTTTATCATATTTATAATTACAATTTCTATTTCTAGCTATTAATCATCTTAAGTAGTTATACAATTGAATATGTTAATAAAATTATAAAAAATTAGCTCAGGATTTGTAATATTAAATAGAATAAAAAAAACGAGCATTATTAATTATGTTTGCAAGGCTTTCATATATTGAAATACTATTCCAACGTGGCTTGTAAAAAACAACAGATGACATTGCAATTTAAGTTGAAAGAAGCGATGCGGAAGGTCTAAGTCTTGCTTTGCTTAGCCAAGGGCAAGCGGTATATTCTTCTTTGTTTACAAGACTGGCCAACTTTCAATTTTACAATTTTAACCATTTTAATCTTTCTTAATTTTTTACAATATTTTTTCTCCTTTTCAAACTTTTTCTTACAAAGTTGCCCAAATGTATTTAAAACTTTGTTTTGTTTTAGGGAGTGCTTGCCAAACTAGTTGGAAGTTGGTATAGAGTTGTCTAGCTGAAAGTTGTATTTTTATTCGTGAATAAGTGTTCAATAATAGTATTTGTTAGTTTTTTAAAATGTAAAATTAGATTAAAACAAAAAGTTAAAAGATCCGAAAAATAAAATCCCTAAGAAGCATTTCCTAATTTTTTTTATTAAACCCCACAATACAATACTACTAATGTTAAATTAGTGTCGGAACTAATGTGAAGTTTGAGTTTAACACAAGTTTAACCAAGATAGTTAACAATCAATTAGATATGGATTCATTTTTAATAAAACATAAAATATAACTGTAAGAATCAAATTTAGTATTGTTAATATTTTATAATGATTACTATGGATGAGATTTTTCAAAAGTTGTGTTTTAAAATTTGGGGAAAAAGAGATAAATTTGACAGAAATAAACTAGTTTATTGTAATTTAGCGTTTGCTAAACCGTATAATTAGCTTATCGTAGTTTCTAAGATAGATTTTGATAAACTAACTTGATATATCTTATTGATAAACTACCTTATAAGCTAAAAACCAGTTTTTCAGTCAATGTACCAACCAAAGCATAAATCAAATAATATCGTTGATACGGTTTGGCCAGATGTAGGTGGTAATTTGAACTTGTAGTTATTAAAAATGTATGTATTGTTAATAAATCAAATAAAAAATAGCTATAGGGGATGTGAGTATAAACAAAATATACACGTAAAGAATAACCTGAATTCTTTTTATATTGTAAATATAATTTTTATCTATAATATAACTTTTGTTACAAAACCATTATATTATATATTGAAGTTTGGAACACGGACAAATCAGAATCCGGTCATAAGACAAAATTTTAGTTGTTCGAAAGACAACGAGTATCATTCTATAAAAAATCTTAAATGCTCATGGCTTTCAAATCCTCATCCGTACATTATGTAGAATCAACCCATAAATAAGTCGTCCCCTGGTGTTGCCAATACTTCTAGTCAATATCTAAAACATTTGCGATCAAATATTGCTCGACGTTCTACTAATAACCGATCTAAGACACCACTTACATGACCGACGGTTCCCACAAGGTTCAGCTGGCCACTGAAATTCCTGTTAGCATGTTACAGTAAAGCAAAACAATTAAAATTAACACTCACCAAAATAAGTAGTTTACCTTATATGCACATGTCACTTTTGTTGTTATTTTCATAACATACTTGAAAATACCATTTTCTCAAGTAAAATCTTGTGATTATGCAAACGCGCCTGCGAGATTGAGATTTTTGCATGTTTTATATTTTTAAAGACGTAGCCTATGGAAATTCAAAAAAATATCTCCGCCATTTTTTTCTATAAGAGCTTGCAAAAATAGTCTTTTGTCGACATAGCCTATGGAAATACACAATCTATATGAGTGGAAGAAAAAATTTATTTTCATCCGTTAAAAGATTTGTTGGTTATATTGAAAAATTCTTTAATTTTTGTCGAACTCTAAAAAAATGTTAGTGTAACAGCCCAAAAACAGTAATAAAATTTTTCATTTTAAAACAAAAAATTTCAAACATCAAATTGTTCCAAACATTCACAATACACCATATCAAATCATTAGAGTAATAATATCCAAAAAGTGCGGAAAACATGAGGGGAGGATGATGTGCTATCACGCCGGACCCTTCCATTTCGAACCAGAAGTACCTGAAACCATAAACATAAACTATAACCACAAAGTTTAGTGAGTTTCACAAAGTATAACATACCAAACATACGAATATGGGCCCCGCCATGGGGTGTATTTCACCCCAATAAACAAATATGGGCCCCGCCCTGGGGTATATTTCAACCGGAACATGCCATAGTGGGCCCCGCCCTGGGGTATATTTAATGGATAAAGTTTCCAACTTTATCCATTAGGACCTCACTCCAAGGAAAGATCTACAACCCTAAGTCTAGTAAGTCCTTAATATGTCCAAAGCTTGCTCAAGAACACAAGATAGACTCAAACATGACTCTTTTCTCATTTTTAGAAACCTAAGTCACAACAAGCTTTGGAGTTCCTCAAACTCCAAGAGCATCCATGGAAGGGACCAAAATCATCCAAAATGAACTCAAAATTGAAACAAGAAGATCAAAGGTCAAGGTATGAACTTTATACCTTCAATAACTTAGAAATCAGAAGAGGGTGATGGATCCAAGCTAGCTCCTTGCTTCATTAGATGAATATAAACTTCCTCCTTCCTCCAGCTTTACCAAAATACAAAAACAAACTCTTCAATCAAGCAAATAAGCTCTTAGTCATGCATGGAGGCTAGGGTTTCGAAATGAAGAGATGAAGGTTAATGGAGGAGACCCGATCAATGAATTATGATGCTTAAATGTGGGAGAAACTCTAAAAATCGTGGGCTTGGGCTGTTACCGCCACCACGTCGTGTCACACTACTTGCCACGTCGTGGTGTCCATCAAAACACGTGCATAAAACAATCCATGCCACGTCGTGACATGGTTTTCCTCAAAATCCATACCTTTGCCAACTTTAGGTCACCAACTGATCCATTATCAGAATTGGGTGTTACAACTCTTCCCCACTTAAATTAGATTTCATCCTCAAAATTTATCCATACGAATTACTTTAAAACACCCTTTGAACCCCTGATGGGTTCTTACAAGTCCACTTCCTTCTTGCACGAGTCGGTGCTGCTCAGAATGCCCGAAACTGTGACTACAATGACAAGGATCTCCAAAACATGGCACATAAGCCAAACCCAAGCAAAAACTCCCAAAGGTCGAAATCATGTTGGTTGCACAACTGGAACAATACTCTATACGGACATTTCCTTCAAACCAAAAATCTTATTCAATCCTTAATGGAAATTACGCGACCTAGTGAAGAAAAGAACACCAACGCATCACGACTAACCGACCTCAAGAAAAGCTAATTTCCTCGTCCATAACTTGAAGACTCCAAGATCAAGCTTGAATTCTAAGCAGACGGAGCCACCCCATGCCTCAACCATGCTAACCAAAAAATCATGGATCCAATCCGGCCAAGACCTCCCCGACCTCACGCCACCTACTGATAAACTGAAGAATGGAATCCACGACCAACCCTTAAAGCCAGCAACCTCACACACGGATGCAAAAGAAAATCCTAAACAAAATCCTAACAAACTTATAAACACGTCTTGATCACGAGCCTCACCCAAGATAACATATATAAATGGGCCTCGCCCACAGGTCTCACCCAAGATAACAAATACAAACGGGCCTCGCCCACGGATCTCACCCAAGATAACATATACAAACGGGCATCGCCCCACCATCAAAAGTTATACATGCCTAAACATCGACACGACTCTAGCAACCCTCACGTTTGAACAAGGGGCAACTAAACAAAAATGAATGGGTTGACTCAACCCAAGAAAATGATGTGGTCCTCCCACAATCTTACAATCACCCCTGCAACAACCTATTTCATCCAAGTGAATGCTACGGTCCATATCGTAGTCTTACAACACTCATGCGATTGCCATGGGCTCCCTTATGGTCTTTCAAAAAACCTTCAAAAATACCAAGAAAAACTTACACAAGACAAACCCCTTGTCTACTAGACCCTATCAGGTTTTCGGGTCGTGCTTCGAACCCCAAATCCTTCATCAAACAAGAACAGGCATAGAGGCTCTCACACAACCCTCGACTCGAGCTTAATCACTAACCTTGATTTGCGCTGCCAAAGATGCTTCAAGTCTTCAGACGAGATAACCTTGAATCCTCAACATCTGCTTCCTTACTCACAACTAACTGTTGGACAACATTTCTTGCATAAGCTTCATTTTTGACAACAACCAAAACCTATTTGTAACACCCGTTTCAGGTACAAATTTAATTTTCAAATGTCAATATTGTTTTGGGTGGCCACGGCGTGGTGGAGCCTCACCACGACGTGGCATTATTTTACGAGTCGCCGGTTTTAATGAACCACGACGTGGCCATGAGGTGTCACGGTATGGCAGCCAGTTTTGGTGAAACCCTAATCCTTTGGGCTTTGAGCCCTATTTAAAGGACATTATGGATAGGGTTTCGAGGTCATTCAGCCTCCATCACTCTCTCAAGCATTGAAACCCTAACCCTAGTCTCCATCACTCTTGAAAGTTCATTCTTCATAATTTGTTGGCATTTTTGAAGGTGAAGGAAGCCTTTGGTGAGGATTATCATCTTGCAAGCATCATATTCATCTTCTAGCTTCTCTTCTGGACTTGGGTGATTGTTCAAGACATAATATTTTCTTTGCTAGGTTTTTAGATCTTGGATTTTGGTCCCTTTTCTTCATGCTTGGTGGATTTTGGAAGGTGAGATCACATAAAGCTTGCAACTTTATGAATCTACAAGCCATTTGGAGCATTTGACTCTTTGGATCTGAAGTAGACTTGAGTTTTGAGGCCATGCATGGAATCTTGGCCCTTTTTGCCCTTGTTTTTCCCTAAAAATGAAAAGGACATGCATTGGACATGCATGTCCCTAAAGCTATGATTTTTATGATCCAGAAGGTGTTGGGAACCCTTCTGGAAACTATGGAGAAATAACTCAAAGGATTAAGTGCTTAATGAGTAGTATGTGCTTTATGCTTCTATTAAGGACTTAAGGCTTTGGATCTTGACTTATTGGACAGGCGTAAAGGATAAAGTTAGAAACTTTATCCATCTAGGTTATGGTTTGGACCTAGTTTAAGCTTGGAAACTCATGGAATGGACTGGAAATCAACTAAAGGAATTAAGTCATTCTGACTTATCCCCACGACATGACATATGGCTGCCACGACGTGGTGGTTGGGCTGAGCATGCCTGTTTTTTCGTATTGCGACCACGACATGGCCAAGGATGCCCACGACATGGTGGTCAGTTGTAGGTTGACTTTTACCGTTGACTTTGACCCATTTTTGACTTGGGGGCGTTTTGGGTATTTTGATTAGTAGTTTGAGCTTAAGTGATTGTGATTGTATAGGTGGATGGTAGAGTCAACATTTGGAGCAGTGATCTGTGTAGCTATTTCTTTAGACTGTGAGGTGAGTGTTCCTCAATGTACTTGTGGGGCGAAGACACCAATATAGGCCCACTAGGTTATGTATCCTGGTATATAGGATGATGGTATGCTAGTTATATGATAGATTAGTACATCTGTATGATGACCTGTATTTGTTGGATATTTGTTCATGTTTATCTGTTGTATATGTTAACATATTTTGGAGGGGTTAAGGCGGTCCTGATTTGTGCTAAAGGCCAAGATACCCACGGGGTCTGGATAGGTTGTAGGCCCTGCATGGCGGTCCAGTCATGCCGAAGGCCGGAGAGCGGTCCAGATAGGTTGTAGGCCCTTTGAGGCGGTCCAGTCAGACTGAAGGCTCATATTTGCATGCTATTTTTTGTTATGTTGTGTGATGGTGCTTTGGGGGAACTTACTAAGCTTTGGCTTACAGTTTCAGTTTATTGTTTCAAATACTTCAGAGGATCATGGGAAAGCGAAGGCGTGATCGTACACATCTTCCTGTTTTTATGATATTGGGTCTTGGGATACTCTGATTATGATTACACTTTTGAAACAGTGGTTTTGTAAACACTTTATGGTTAATGGGTTGTTTTTTTTTGAAAAATTTAAATTTCCATGATTTTTGGGATGTAACAAGTTGGTATCAGCGCCTTGGTTTTTGAGAGAATTGGATGAACATTTGTGTGAATCCAGACTCAAACTAAGGAACTGCAAGATTTTTAAAATGGTTTTAAAAATTGTTTTTAAAATTGTTTTCAAAAGTAACCAAGGAAGGATGCGATGCATACGATCAGTCGGAACAAGAAAGTATACCCTACGTTACCCACATTGTTATTTGATATAATGTTTATGGTAGAACAGCATGCTAGTGGTAGGATATGGATCTTCAGGAATCGCATGATAGAATTTCCTGGTGTATGATGCCTGATAGCCTAGGAATGCTTCTTGTATGAAATTGACATCATTACTGTAGTTGCTTAGTGTGTGCATCATAGTTGTACATAACTAATATTTTATAGCCTGAGAATGTTTGATTTAGCCTTATTTCCTATTCTTGTCTGATTAAGGGCTTAGGATAGGATAAAGTATTCGACTGTCTATAGGATCCATTGTTATGTATGATTAGCATGCACAAGTGGTTGCATGGTTGGTGGAAGTTTCATGAGTGAGTATGTGTGTGAGCAGTTGGTCAGTTCAGGTGTGATTAGCCACTCTCTAGGGAGTGAAGATAGGACGTATGTGTATCCTAGTTGTTGTATCTGTTTTGGGCAGCTGTGATGATCTTTAAGACAAATACGGGTAGGTGTGGAAGGTAGTATGGGCCCGTACTACTGAAAGCAGAGGACCCGTATACGTAGCAAGGAAGTCACTAACCCCAAGGGTTTCGTTTGTCTGGAATGGTTTTTATGGTATGAATTGCGGAATTTCTGATATATTCTGCTTTATTTTCACTAGGGTGTTCACGAGGGGATCAGGTTCTGGATCTAGGGCGGGTGGCTAGGATAGACCAGGATTGATCGATGATCAAATTCGAGAGATGATTGTTGCTGAGGTGGCTACTGATGTCTGGGGATTGATTCCGAAGTTGTTTGGGTCTATCAAGACCGCCATGATTGAACTTTTCAATGATCGATATGTTGCACATTCTGAGGATGTTGTTGCTGCCACAGGGCTTCGAGGGGAGAGAGCTTTCCAGTATCGGTACATTGAATATACAAATCCCCTAAAGTTTGATGGGGTACAGGACCCGACTGTGATGATGAGGTGGTTGTCTGATGTGGAGGGTTGTTTCTTCACACGTTCTTGCCTTGCTAACCAGAAGGTCAAGTGCGCCCTGAACCTTCTCCGATTAGGAGCGAAGGATTGGTGACTGGCTCTTACACACCTGAGCATAGAGCTGCTGTTTCATGGGAGCAGGTCTCGGAGATGTTTCGCTCGAGGTATGTTCCCTTGGTGGAGAGGGAGAGGTTGGCCAGGAGTATCTGGATATGAGGCACGGGACTGAGACGGTGACTGAGATCACCAAGATGTTTACTAAGAAGGCTCTTTTCTACTCTGAGTTTACTGCTTCTGAGCAGGCTCAGATGACCCGGTACTTGAGCATGCTCAATATGGATATCCACCAGTTTGTGTCCACACAACGCTATGGTACTCTCGTTGATCTACAGGAGGCCGGGAGGAGGCGGGAGATTGAGATAGAGCTCTAGGAAAGGGAGCTGGGGTAGGCTCTTGTGCAGTCACAGCCTGCGGCAAAGTGGTTCAAGTCCGCTGATTTGAGATCTGGGGGACAGAGGGGCCGCACTTGTGGCAAGTACGGCAAGGTTCATGATGGTGCTTGTCGATCTTCGTCTAGATGCCACAAATGTGGCAAGGAGGGGCATTATGCCAAGGATTGTCATCAGCAGGCCCCAATATCGAGCACCTGGATCTGTTTCCACTGTGAGTCTAATTGGCCATATTAAGGCCAACTGTCCCTTGCTCACTGCGAGGCCGGCGCAGGCTCCAAAACCAGCTACCTTGAGGATCACATATGGGCGCCCAGGTAGGTCGGAGCCCCCGAGGGATCGAGGTCGTGATTTCCAGCTCACTGCAGATGAGGCCATGGTGGAGGTTGATATGCCTTCACAAAAGAGGAGTTTTTCTGATCAGAATGATCCCACGACATGATAGGTTGTTCCTCACGTCGTGAGAACTGGGCACCAACACCATTTTTTTCTTCAATCTTCATTCTATTTGGCTGTGGATCTAGCTACTTCAAAGCTCTATCATTGATCACTTTAGGCTTTGAATGAGGGTCTTCTTCAGTGGATATGGCGATAACATTTGGTTGCGTCTTCTGATCGTGAATTTTAGGTGGTAATCGTTCATTCACAAGCTTTGTTAATTGCCCGAGATGGGTCTCGATGTTATGGATAGAAGCTTGTTGGTTTATAATAGTAACATCAGTCGCATCGTGACGTTTTTCAGAAGCCTCCATGAACCTATTAAGCATTTCCTCAAACTCCATCTTCTTCTCGGGTGGTGGTTGTTATTTTTGGTAGTAGCCTCGTCCAGTTTGCCAATATCTTTCTTCTTTTTGCTTCTTATATTTTTCATAAGGCAACCATTTTTTTTCCTTGGCTTTCTCCAATCTTCATCAAATCGCTCTTCACTAGAATAAAAAACTTGAACCTTTCTATTCCCCTTTTCATCTAAATGGAAATCCCTTGTCAAGTGTGTCCCATTGCAATTGTCACAACTCACACGTATTGCATGTATGGATTGATCCATCTTTTTCATTCTCTGATCCATCGACTTAATTGAGGCATCTCGTCAACCAGAACGAGATTTTGGTCGATTCGGCCAAGATTGAGGCCGTGATGCAGTGGGAGGTTCTGAAGTCTCTCTCGAAGATCAGGTTCTTCTTGGGATTAGCAGGGTATTATCAGAGATCTATTCTAGACTTCTCCAAGATTGCGGTACCCCTCACTTGTCTGACGAGGAAGGGTGTATATTTCCATTGGGTCCTTGAGCAGCAAGTTGCATTCGAGACCCTGAAGCGGAAGTTATGTGCGGTGCTTATGCAACGGGGGAGAGTTATTGTTTACGCTTCTCGGCAGCTGAAGCTGCATGATGGTTGTTATCCGACTTTTGATTTGGAGTTGGGAGCAGTGGTGTTTGCTCTCAAGATTTGGTGACATTATCTGTATGGGGCCCGTTGTACCATTTACATTGATCACAAGAGTTTGAGATATCTCATGGATCAGCCGAATCTGAACATGAGGAAGCGCAGATGGCTTGACGTGGTCAAGGATTATGACTGCGAGGTTCTATACCATCCGGGGAAAGTGATGTGCATAAATATACCTACCAAATTAAATTTAAGTCCTAACTACTTATCTACTAATGCACCTATGGGCAGTGTACCTAGTCAGTTTATATTATAGTAAATGAAGTTGGGTTTCGAACACATGGAACAAATTCAGTTTATTAAAAGAATTACTAAAAATTAATCTAAAAGAAATTAACTAAAGTGGGGGGGTTTTATCTGATTTTGCAAGTTCTGATTAAATTAAAACCAAACAAACACTTCACTAAGAACGGATGTTATCAAGATATTAAAAGCACTTTCGTTTAGTTTTGATCAGATCTCCTAATATTTCCTCAATTCATGAACTACTATGTAATGATCATACACAAGCAAACACAAAATTGATTATTAATGATAATTTAGCTATGTAAGATATATCTAAGGTAAATATCTATGATCAAGACGATTTACCAAACACAATTATGATCAATTAATGTTCTCTAACACAGTTAAAGTTGTTGTCTTTATTACCTAATCTAAAATTTGATGAATCCTAGCTCTAATAGTTTAATGATCATAAAATACTAAGTGATCAAGCTCATGTAATCTAAATTGATAATTTAACTACACCTAACTTGTATGTAAGCAAAAAAGATTAAAGCTTTAACATGCTAGGAATCGATAATCAAACACAAACTAAATCCAACTTCATGTAATCAATAAAATAAGAAACTAACTCATAGTTTTAGGTTTCATCTAACTAAACGAAAGTCTACTAAATCAGCTACTCATGACTGAAAGAAAGCACACCAAATCAAAAGAATTCGACATGATTGAATTAATGAAAACCAAATGTGATGTGCGATCTTCAAATCTTTAATCTTCAAATTTTAATCTTCAAACGTTCTCTCTTCCAAAAGGTTGTTTTTCGCTCTCCTTTAGCTTCTGATTTCGACTATCTCTCTAGAAAATTATATCCAACCTCCTCAAGTCGAATGTGGCAAAGGCTATTTATAGTTTCATGAAAATCGTCCCTCATGTTGTGAGAATTAGGATCTCATGTCATGACATTAGTAACAATATGTATCTGACAAGGAAACTTGGCTTCCGCGTAATGATCTTCTAGAACCTTTACTCCTCACGTCTTGAGGTTATAATGCTCACATCGTGAGCTTCCTGCTTTTGTAATTCATCGAGAATTTCCTTATAACCACGTCGTGGTGCTCAATTGCCACATTGTGGGGAGTTTTTTTGCTTGGTTCTTCTTCCTTTTAAGCTCCATTAATCTCCTGGTTCAGCTCCAGTCCTTCCAAGTTCCAATATTTGTCACTTCTGGTCCTTTTTCTTCAAGAATGCCCTATTTGGATGCACAATGTAATTTAACTCAATAAATATCAAATATCTTTTCTATTAACCAAAATATAACTTAAAATGTATTAAAATAATGCCTAAATATATGTATAAATATGGCAATATCAGAAAGCGAATGTGGTCGTCGATGCTTTGAGCCGCAAGACGACTAGCCCTGCCATTAGGAGCCTTTGTATGAGGATTTGGATTGATTCAACATTATTGGATATGATTAGAGAGGCCCAGGCTGAGGGAGTCAAGAAAGAGAACTGGAAGTAGGAGCGAATCATAGGAGAGATTGGCAGGTTTATTGTCAACACCTGTGGATTATTGACCTGGTATGGACGGGTGTGGGTACTAGATTTTGGTAGGTTCAGACAAGCTTTGCTGGAGGAGGAACACAAATCCAGGTTTTCGATACACCCTGGAGCCACCAAGATGTATCGGGATTTGCAACTTAGCTATTGGTGGCCATGCATGAAGATGGAGATAGCCTGGTATGTTGAGAGGTGTTTGACCCTTCGGATGGTCAAGGTTGAGCACCAGAGGCTGCATAGCAAGTTGCAACCACTGGAGGTTCCCATGTGGAAATGGTAACATATTACTATTGATTTCATCACCAAGTTTCCTGGGACGGCTAAGGGATTCGATGCGATATGGGTTATAGTGGACTGTTTGACCAAGAGCGCCCACTTTATGGCCATACGAGAGAGCTCTTCGCCAAGAAATTGGCCAATTTATATGTACGCAAGATATTGCTCAGCATGGTATTCCAGTCTCTATTATATCTGATCGAGATGTTCGGTTCACATCTCATTTTTGGTAGAACTTCCATGAGGAACTGGGTACGAGATTGCATCTTAGCACTGCTTATCATTCACAAACCAATGTCAGAGTGAGCGAACCATTCAGACACTCGAAGATATGTTGTAGGCTTGTGTGATTGATTTTGGTGGGAATTGGGACTCCTACCTTCCCCTAACTGAGTTCTCATATAACAACAACTACCACACTAGTATCAGTGCACCACCATTTGAGCTCCTCTATGGGAGAATGTGTCGTACCCCAGTCTATTGAGGAGAGGTTGGTCACAGGGTCATGGGAAGAACTAAGGTAGTCCTTCAGACAATAAAACTTATTCATCAGATCAGGCAGAGATTGTAGACAACTCAGAGTCGACAGAAAAGTCATGCCGACAGGCGCCAATCAGAGTTGGAGTTTCAGGTTGGCGACATGGTGCTACTGAAGGTATCACCCTGTAAGGGTGTAATATGCTTCAGGAATAGGGACAAGTTAGGGCCCTGGTATATTGGGCCATTTCGGGTGATTGCCAGGGTTGGCGAGGTAGCATAAAGGCTGGATTTGCCTGAGGAGCTCAGTCAGATCCACAACACTTTCCACATTTCGCAGCTTCGAAAATGTATAACTGATGATTCAGCAGTTGTCCATTTGGAGGATATTCAGGTGGATGATCGCTTACATTATGTTGAGAGGCTGGTAGCGGTTTTGGATAGGAAGATGAAGACCCTACGGAACAAGGAGGTGCCTTTGGTAAAGGTCCAGTGGCGTCATCAGAATGGTTCCGAGTGGAAATGGGAATGAGGCAGAGATGCGTGAGCATTACCCTAAGTTATTCGTAGTTGAGGACTTTGAGGCCAAAGTCTGATTCAAGTGGGGGAGAATTGTAACACCCGTTTTGTAACGTCCCATTTTCACGAAGAAAAAAAACTATTTCATTTTATCTAAAGTAAAACTTCCCAATTATAAAACCATTTTACGAAAACCATCTTTTCCCAATTACACTGATTAAAAATCAGAGTATTATAAAGAACGAGAAATCCTTAATGTTGCTGATAAGTGTATACAGTCTCGCCTTCACCTTCCCATAGCCACCAATGATACCTGAAACAATAACAACCGGGTAAGCATAAAGCTTAGTGATTTTCCCTTAAAATAATCCATATGATAAAAATACAAGCATGCATAACGACCCACAACCTCCCGATTGGAATACCCAGGCTCAATCAGTCCTTGGACTGGAATGCCAACATGCAACGGGTCCAATCAGCCATCGGGCTGGAATACCCAAGGTTTGTTGGCCTACCGCCTCAACCCAACCGCTCTTCCCGAGACTCCATTCCTACGGCTTACAGTCGTCCTGCACCGAGTATCTTGGCCTATAGCACAAAGCAAGATCGCCTTAAACCACTACTACCATATGTCGACATATAAACAATCAGGATCGAATAGGCACATAATACATGCAAACATTAATCATACAGCTCACTACCGCCTACTAGTCCTCTCACAAAACAGAGTCCCACTACCAGCTAACCTCCATGAAATGTGTAACCATAAGTACCCAAAGGTGAGATAGCCACCCGAACAGATGATCCTAGTCTAGAGCCACAACCAAACAAGGAACATGCAAGAAAGCCTAGATCAAGAGTTCTCAGGCTATCCTACATGACTACATACAGCCCCTAGGGCACTCCACTAGATGATAACCAATAAGTACAAATAGACACATAGATCTAACAGATCACTACAACATAGCAACATCCTATATACCAGGATACAGATCTAACATATCATTACAACATAGCAACATCCTATATACCAGGATACAATTCTAACAGATCACTACAACATAGTCACATCCTATATACCAGGATACAGATCTAACAGATCATTACAACATAGCAACATACTAAGTACCAACAATCCAAGGAATACATGACCGTATATACTCAGAGGTGAGATAGACACCCGAACAGGTGATCCTACTCTAGAGCCACAACCAAACGAGGAACATGCAAGAAAGCCTAGATCAAGAGTCCTCAGCCTATCCTACATGACTATATACAGTCCATATGGCATCCTTCTACTAGAAGATAACCAAAACTAGTGGGCCGACATTGGTGCCTTCAACCCACGGGTACATTGAGGCAAAACTCACTTGAAACGAATGAACCCGAAAAACTGAGACGCGTTTCCTTTTCTACACTGTGTGCTCCCGCAAATTCACTAATCACCAAAACCAAGTAAAACCTTAATCAACAGTCCAAAACTCTCAAGTTTTACCTAAAGTCAAAGTTCGTCAAAAGTCAACGGTCAACAAAAGTCAACAAAGTCAAAGTACATGGCAGCTACGTACGCGACCTGATCTTATTTCTCCATTAAGTACTTTATCACTTAAGACCTTTTGTGTAGAGCTTAGATCTAGACTCAAAACATCGACTTAAGTCATAAAGTTTCCACCTTTATGACTTTCCATGGCTAGAAAAGGTCCAAAAGCCAAAACCCTAACTTATTAATCCATTAAGACATCATAACTCTTGCATGGAAGGGATAGAAGGACCAAAATCACATTTTTATGGTTCCTAATAGCTTCATAATGGATAAAGTTTCCAACTTTATCCATTATAATGGTCCCAACAAACAAGATCTAGTCTTTAAGTCTCAAAGGGACCAAAAGTGCATCTTTTTCCAATTTAATCCATTAAGTCCAAGTCTCCAACCTTCAGATCTGAATCAATATGATGTTTAGATGGATAAAGTTTCCAACTCTATCCATAACAAGGTCACAAACTTTCAAGATCTAAACTTTATGCACTTAAAGTGACCAAAAGCTCATAACACCCAAAACTAGCTAGATCTAACAATTTCATCATCAATATTCAAACTTTATACCTCCAGAAGAAAGATCAAAGTGAAAAGGGTTTGGATCTACAAGATCCAATGCAACCAACACTTCTCCAATGAGCACCTTCTTTTCCAAGATTCACCAAGAACACTCCAAAGCACTTAAAAACATATTCTTTTTGCTCATAAGGCTCAAACTAGGGTTAGGGTTTCAAGGAAGGATGTTGAAGGGGTGGAGGCTGAGAATGGAAATGGTTTGGGGAAGTTAAGGAGCTTAAATAGATCTCAAACCACAAAAATAGGGTTTAGGTTTTGATCGCGTACGCCCAACGTACTCCTGGTACACCCAACGTACCAGGGATGCCTAGTACGCCCAACGTACTCCCCATATGCCCAACATACGCGGCTAACCTAAAATCATCCTAACTTCAAACAGTCGTAACTTCTTTGTTCCAACTCCGTTTTCGATGTTCTTTATATCCACGGAAAGGTATTAAAGAACACCACATTATTATCAAGATATATTGGACTAAAAACTTCTCGAAAAAAAATCCATATTTCATGCAAGAACCCGGACTATAACTTTTCCCTTTTTACCCTTTGGCTCAAAACACAATTCAAGGGTTAGATCTCTCAACCATCATTACCTCATTCCAAAAGGTCTAATATTTACCTCATTAAGGCCCAAAGAATTTACAAAATCAACTCCGGCCCACAACCTTGGAATAAGAAATGACAGGAAACAGGATGTTTCATGTTTTAGGTATAAATTTAATTTTCAAATGTCAATATTGTTGTGGGTGGCCACGGCGTGGTGGAGCCTCACCACGACGTGCCATTATTTTATGGGCTGCAGGTTTTAATGAACCACCAGGGCGTGGTAGCCAGTTTTGGTGAAACCCTAATCCTTTGGGCTTTGAGCCCTATTTAAAGGACATTATGGCTAGGGTTTCAACCTCTATCATCCTCTCAAGCATTGAAACCCTAACCTCCATCACTCTTGAAAGTACATTATTCATACTTTGTTGGCATTTTTGAAGGAGAAGGAAGCCTTTAGTGAATATTATCATCTTAAAAGCAACATATTCACCTTCTAACTTGTCTTCTGGACTTGGGTGAGTGTTCAAGACTCAATATTTTCTTTGCTACGTTGTTAGATCTTTGATTTTTGGTCCATTTTATTCATGCTTGGTGGGTTTTGGAAGGTGAGATCTGATAAAGCTTGCACCTTTATGAATCTCCAGGCCATTCAGAGTATTTGACTCTTTGGATCTAAAGTAGATTTGATTTTTGAGGCCATGGATGGAATCTTGGCCCTTTTTGCCCTTGTTTTTCCCTAAAAATGGAAAGGATATGCATGTCCCTAAAGATATGATTTTTATGGTCCAGAAGGTGTTGGAAACCCTTCTTGAAACTTTGGAGAAATAACTCTAAGGATTAAGTGCTTAATGAGTAGTATATGCTTTATGCTTCCATTAATTACTTAGGGGTTTGGATCTTGACTTTGGCAAGACCTAAAGGATCAAGTTGGAAACTTTATCCATCTAGGTTATGGTTTGGACCTAGCTTAAGCTTGGGAACTCCTAGAATAGACTGGAAATCAACTTAAGGAATTAAGTCATTCTGATGGGTTGAGCATGCCTGTTTTGTCGTATTGTGACCACGGCGTGGCCATGGATGGACACGACGTGGAGGTCAGCTATAGGTTGACTTTGACCAATGACTTTGACCCAAGTTTGACTTAGGTGCATTTTGGGTATTTTGATTAGTAGTTTGAGCTTAAGTGATTGTGATTGTATAGGTGGCTGATAGAGTCAGCATTTGGAGGAGTGATCTATGTAGCTATTTCTTCAGACTGTGAGGTGAGTTTTCCTCACAGTACTTGTGGGTCGAAGGCACCAATGTAGGCCCACTAAGTTATGTATCCTGGTATATAGGATGATGTTATGCTAGTTATATGATTGATTAGTAGATCTGTATGATGACTTGTATTCATTGGATATGTGTTTATATTTATCTGTTGTATATGTAGAAATATTATGGAGGGACTGACGCGGTCCTGCTTTGTGCTGAAGGACAAGATACTTAGGCAGTTCGGATATGCTGTAGGCCCTGCGAGGCAGTCCAGTCAGGCCGAAGGCCGAAGAGCGGTCCAGATAGGCTATAGGCCCCGTGAAGGGGTCCAGTCAGACCGAAGGCTCCTATTTGCATGTTATTGTTTGTTATGTTGTGTGATGGTACTTTGGGGGAACTCACTGAGCTTTGTCTTACAGTTTCAGTTTATTGTTTCACGTACTTCAGAGGATCATGGGAAAGCGAAGGCGTGATCATGCACATATTTCTGTTTTTATGATATTAGGTCTTGGGATACTCTGATTATGATTACACTTTTGAAAAAATTGTTTTGTAAACACTTTATGGTTAATGAGTTGTTTTTTTTTTGAAAATTTTAAATTTCCATGATTTTTGGGATGTAACACTGTTATTCTCTTATCCTTGAATATGAAACTCCAAGATGACTTGCACTTTGAAGTCCTTCCATATGACAAGGCGATTCTCCCACTGTCCCACACTTGGAATTGACTAAAATCCGCTGACTTCATAACCATTCAAATTTCCAAACCAACCTAATAATTTCACCACATAGTTCCTAACAACCACGTCGGACATCACCAGGCATAAGAGAATCCAAATCCTTCAAACAAAACAAAAGAGCTGCAAAATACACCCACAACCTTGCAATAACAACAATCCAACCATACATAATCATTCAAAATAGAACTAGAGTTGATTAAGATACTATCATTTAGCATATCATTCAAGATTACAACGGAAACATCAAAAACATAAATGAAAAGAAACTGAAGACACCAATGAACATTGCACCCGATGGTATTGAAGAATTGAGAACTCAAACCTTGGCCCTAAGGACTCCAGTTGCCCTATGCCGACCATCTGGTAGCTTCCAAGCTAGAGGTGTTGGATCCAAAACCGTCTCATCCGCTCTCAGAGGACAATCAACTTTAACATGGCCTGACTCCCTCCGACTACAATCCAAGCTGCAGCGACCTTCCTGACCATATCTGAAACGTCAAGAAACTGGTGTGCGTCAAATACCCCAATGAGATAGACAACACCTGACACAAAACCCACGACTCTCTCGATCTCCTGATCGAAAGTCAGTCACCATGGACTTCTTGATTGTGGCTGTTGATGCATGAATCTAATCATGCTTCCTCTTCTACCGTTGGGTCACCACATCCAACTCTCTTTCCCTAGCTGCCTCCATCAAACCAGAAAGATTCTTATTACTCGAGATACTCACGCGCTCCCGGATCTCCGTTCTCAGCATGTCTTGGTAGCAAGTCATCCTCATCTCCTCCGTAGCCACATACTGAGGGTAAAACAATGCTTTCTCTCTCTATCTCTCTAAACTTGGCGATGATCTCAACCATTATCTTTATAGTCTGCTCAAGTGTCAAATACTCCCGGGCCAACTGTTGAACCTCAACCGCTAGCACGAACTCTTTCTCGAATCTAGTGACAAAATCCTCCCATGTCGTAGAATCGAATGCTCCTGGTTTCAGACCCTCAACCACCTCGCACCACCAATCCCTAGCTTCATCGTCCAGAAGACATGTTGCAAATATGACCTTGGCCTCTGTTGGACAAAAATTGGAGCGAAATGCATTCTCCGCATCGGGAATCCAACGCATGCTGATGATCAGTTCCCTACTCCCAAAGACATGAGGAGATCCACAAGCATCAAACTCCTTGAAGGTAACTCCTTGACCCCATGGCCAACTATCCTCCAACTCGACCTGCAGAATCCTAAGGCACTCATTCATCACTGCGATCAACTCTTCCCTAGTAATGTTGATCAACCGAGGAAAATCCTCTCTCATGAACCTCGAAATCTCTGCAGTTATGATGTCACAGACATCCCTCTCACTCAGATCTAAATCTACAACACGAAAGGTAACCATCCTGAATCTATAAGATAACGAGAACACAACAAAATTAATGCACAGTGTAAACCCACACAATGCATACCCACCTTCAAGTTCCCTGGTACTCTTGTAACCCTTCCTTGACCCGAGTATGGATCATGTGCTTTCAGTAGTACGGGCCTAATACTACCTTCCAAACCTATCCATACCAGTCCCAAGGACTATTCCAAGACTCCCAAGTCACTTCGCATAAATCTATTAAACTCCTCACACGCATGCACACGTCTAGCCAAATGCATAATACTACATTTCCTAGACTCTATCTAGGATTCCACCCAACCCACATACTCGCAGTCGAACAAATCCTTCCTTGATAACAATCAAGGATTCCACTACACATGCAACAATACAAAAAAAGACATACGATCCATATATACAACTCAGACAGTTCTAGCATTCAATTCCTGAACAAACCCTTAGTCTACAATCTAGCATGCATAGAATTTCATAGCACAAATACATATCCATATGGATACACTGGCAATCACTTACTTCCTAGCACAAATACATATCCATCTGGTAGACTGTACGTATCGCATCATCCGATTGTTATATAACCTTTTTAGAAAATCGTTTTCTTGAATAAAAGCATTCTTCTTCAAAAAATTATTTAGAAAATCTCTCAGTCCTCAGTTTGACTTCAGACACACCATAAGGCGTGCCCAAATCCCTCAAACCAAGGAATTGATACCAACTTGTAACACACCAAAATTTCAAAGAGATTTTTGTTAATAAACATATTAACCAATTAAACATTTCTTTCAAAAACCATTGAATAACATTTGATTGATTGAAAACCATACAAGCATACATTATTAGTGTTAAGTTTACAAAAATGCAGAAACGAATATCTTCGATGCATGTGTATAGTCCCTCCGAGCTCTTCTCACGACCAAACCACAAAATGTTTAATCCACGACTGTAACCATAAAGCTTAATGAGCCCCCTAGTATACCATACATTCCTCTATACACACAGTGCATCTACATACAATCCTCAACTTTACCGTCAAGCAACCAAAACTCATTTCCACATACATATATCATATGCAACGAGCCCAACCCAAGAGTTCACGATCCCAACCCAACTCATATAATAGGCCCCACCCAAACATACATATTGGGCCTCGCCCAAACATACATAATAGACCCCACCCAAGGAGTAAACAGGCCCAACCCAAAATCCATTGCCAAGAGCCACATCATGGTCTTTCGTGCTATTTCCAGGGACCAAATCCTAGTCTTCCATAAAATTCTAAAGCCATACATAGTCAGAATCAAACAGACATTCGAACAGATGATACACCCGGAAGCAATAAATCAAACATGAACCATGTAGTCGAGCATTAGACCAAAAGTTCTCAGGATATCCAACTTGACTGCATACAATCCCTTACGATAAAAAATCAACAAACAATCAATACAATCATCACCCTAACCAATCATAACACCAATCAATATCATATAAACATCAGAGAAGATTCTATCAGTCTAGCATACCATGACACCAAGTGTCCTATACTGCATAAGCATAACAAGGAGTTAACCTAGTAACCTAGCGTACTTGTACTTTAACAGTACATCTATCCTACCATACAAAGGATATACAATGGTATACGTGGCATAGTGGAAAATCACTTGAACCGAAGAAGCACAAAAACACTTTCATGCCTTGCACTGCTCAATCCTGCGAACCGACTAACACCAAAAGAGATAATTCCTCAAACAACAACCCAAATCCTCCAAGTTTGACCCAAGTTAAATTGGCCAAAAGTCAACAACCAACCAAGTCAAGAACCACCACCGCGTGGAGACCTGTTGGCAACGTCGTGGGGATGACATGACAAAATAGACGACATGAAGGACATCGCCACGTCATGGACCCTCCATGTCCACATTGCGGGCATGTCTGGACAAAACAATTATGAAGTTGGACTCCACCATGTCGTGGTCATTCCTTATCCACGTCGTGGTTACTGGCAGATTCTATAATTCTTCATTAAGAGCTTATTTCTTACAAATCAAGGCTCAAAACTTCAGATCTAATCCTTCTTATTGACTTAATGCATAAATTTTCCAACTTTATCCATTAGGACCTCACTCTAAGGAAAGATATACAACCCTAAGTCCATTAAATCCTTAATATGTCCAAGGCTTGCTCAATAACACAAGATAGACTCAAACATGACTCTTTTCTCAATTTTAGAAACCTAATGACCATTTGAGAGTCACAACAAGCTTTGGAGTTCCTCAAACTCCAAGAGCATCCATGGAAGGGACCAAAATAATCCAAAATGAACTCAAACTTGAAACAAGAAGATCAAAGGTCAAGGTATGAACATTTTCCCTACAATAACTCGGAAAATCAGAAGAGGATGATGGATGCAAGCTAGCTCCTTGCTTAATTGCACGAATATGAACTTCCCCATTCCTCCAGCTTCACCAAAGTCTAGAAAAAGCTCTTCAATCAAGCAAATAAGCTCTTGATTATGCATGGAGGCTAGGGTTTTTAAATGAAGAGATGGAGGCTAATGGAGAAGACCCGATCAATAAATTGAGATGCTTAAATATGGAAGAAACTCTAAAAAGCATGGGCTTGGGTTGTGACCGCCACCACGTTGTGGTACACTACTTGCCACGTCATGACACACTTCTTGCCACGTCGTGGTGTCCATCAGAACACGTGCACAAAACAAGCCATGCCACGTCGTGGCATTCCATGCACCACATTGCGACATATGATTTTCCTCAAAAATCATATCTTTGCCTCCTTTAGGCCACCAACTGATCCATTATAGAAAATGAGTGTTAAATATACATTTGATTGAGATTATCTTTTGATTAATAAATTTAAATGTTTCTTGATGTGGTTAAAATGCTACAAAGATTCCACACCTATTCGAAATGAATTTATAACCAAGATACTACAAGCACTGCATCATGTACTGCAAAACGAATTGAAAGAAAGATCAAAAGCTCCGATTTCATATTTTTCAATTAGAAAATTCTTTATGAAGCAATATATTAAACACATAGAAGGCATTGGTATCAAGATTTATGATTACTGTTACAATAGATGATTTGTTATTACCATAAAATCCCTTGAAATCTAGGTTTGTTAGAAAAGAAAGCCTCACAAATTAGTATTGTTTTCATCAAAATATGATTATGATGCATGGTTCAATCGTGGAAATGTAAAACATGGAATGAAACAGATAAGGAGAGGGAGATATTGCCAGATAAACGTAAGATCTAGGGACTTGAAATAGAACGAGCTCAGTCGGTTCAATGTATCTGATATCATCTAAGCTTGGAGGATCATCATTCTTGTTGCTTGTACTATCCAATTGCTTATTCTCTTTAACCATGATACATACTAGGACATGCGTTCGATTGAATAGATGGAGATGGAGTTTAATTTGGAAAACAAATTTTCTAGATGAAACAAATCAAAAAGATGGTGGGATTATTTTGCTAGATGGATACCTAAAATCGAAGGTTGAAGAAGAAATCCCTCACTTGCAAAAGTTAAAGGAAACAATTAATTAACATCATAGGGAGGTTAGGACTTCATGGCTCCGTGATTGAAATCAAGGGTTGAAGAAGAAAGTCCTCGTATGAGGAAGACGACGACATGGTGGAGGAAGGCGATGTCGAAGGAAGGAGGTTGCAGGCTAGGAAAGGCTGATGGAGGAAGAGAGCGTTTGTGATGTCATTCATGATTTGGCATTCAGAGCTTCATCGCAAAGTGGGGAAATTTCCCAGTCACTCTCTTTTTTACACATGATCGAATCAAACGATTTTACATGACCGACTCAGATCATTGGACCAGGTCAAACACGATTAGCTCTTTATCAAACGGGCTGACTGGACCGAGACAACCAAAACAGCTGACCGGACCCAGTCAACTACATATCAAACAGATCCTTCATATTTTTTGTTATACTCTATTTAATTTTTGTTTAAATCTAAAAAAGAGTACTGTAACATTCCGTTTAAAAATGAAATAAATAAGGATAATAATAATAATAAATAAATAAATAAATAATAAGCCCTAAAACCCCGAGATGTATTTTATATTTTATTTTATTTTAACCCTAAATCCGTAGTAATTTATCAGTGTTAGCGATAAAGAGTTAAATGATATAAATTCTAGAATTTGGGGTCTATATTGTAACAGTAAGACTTGAAATGTAAAGAATTTAGTGAAGCAAGGGTTGTTTAGTAATTATTGGATTTAAATTGAATAAATTTTTGGAAGTAGGGGCTAAAGAGTAAAATATGGACTTGGATTGAAAATAATTGAGGGGGGAGGGGCCGGAAGTGTCAAAACGATATGAAGTTTCAATTGAGACGAGTTAAAACTCGTCACCCTACTCATCCATGTTAACCCTAACCCTAGCAATCTTTCAGCCGCCACCACCTTAATCTCGAGCATCCCCAGCCGTCACCGCCCTGCTACTGTGAACGACCGCTGCCGCCACGTTCATTGCTGCACCGAACCGCCGAAGCCAACCACCATTTGCTGTTGTCGGCGATAAAAGAAGATCAACGGAGAGAGTGGCCATTGTTACCTCATCCTCTTCGATAATGGTGCCATCCTTACCCACTAATTTCGCTCTTTCGTTTCTTTACTCCGCTGTTGCCACCGCGGTTCCATCGGTTGTCACATTTGACATCGATCTTACGAACACCGCCTGTCACCGCGTGGGTGGCAGTGTTGTGTGTGCTATATCGTGTGTATGGAGGCATGTACAGTTTAGGTCGACGAGGGAGTGTGTGTTCGGATGATGGGTGTGTTTAGGTGGCTGGATAACATGATAACCACCATGGCAGCCAACAATGGTGGCTGTCGCCCATGTTACTTCTTCTACCGCCACCAACCACCGTAAGAGGTGGCTGTGTGTGTGAAATGGTGTTTATGTGTGTGTTTATTTCATTTGAAGTTGTTTTTGGGTGTTACTTGACCGGAAACTGAAGAAAAACCACCACCACCACATGCCGCCGTTCTGCCGCCACTTTGGGTGTGTGTGTGTGTGTTTGGTCGAATGTTTGAAATGCCTTTTCACTGTTTTGCCCTAAAATCATAACCACCACCACCACCGTGAGGTGGTGGCTGCCGCCGTGAACCACCGTTGAACACCACCGACCGGGGTGTTAGTGGGTGGTCCCCAGCTCATTAAACTCAAATTAACCTAATTGGCTAGTATTTGGGTTGGAAACCCTAATTAGGGTTTAGAAAACCCTAATGTCATGAAACCCTAATTTTGGAATTGATCGGGACCCACACTGAAACTATTTACTAGACTTAAAATATTAATTAATAATCCTTTGCAATTAACTTAATGCAATATTGGAATTAATGGATTAAGTCCTTAATGGGTTAAGTGTTCTTACTTAACCCTAATCGTCCTTTTATGTGAAAACCCTAATTTTGTCTGGGTTTTGAGTTGGGCCTTCCTTTTGGGCTTAGGTGGTTGGGTTCTTGTTGGGCCATCTGATAACAGTTGTATGGATAAGATATGTGGATGGGCTTTAGGGTAAGGCCCATGTAAAGGGTTTGGGCCCAATTTGGAAAATTGGGCCATATATTGGGCCTTGATTTATTATTTGGTTTTTGGGCCTCCAAAGTTTGAGTTTGGGCCTTGGCTTTGGACCAAGATAGGTTAGGGGAAAAATAGTCTCTTTACCCCAAGTACAGAGTTATGGTTATGTATTGGAGCCCAATTATTAATTGGGTGTTGTTTTGATATTGACAGTTCGGGGATCTGTCAGCCAACAACCATAGTTTTATCCGCGGTACGTCAACAGCGCGAGGTGATCTCCTCACTGTTTGTATGGGTCGAAGGCACCAATGCCGGCCCATTTGATTTATGTATGGTAGGAAGACTCAGGGGTTAGCCCTTGGCATTATGTATGAAAGACTAGGAGGTGGCTCCTGGCACACTGTATGCAAGACCAAAGTCAGAACTCTGGCATGTAATTGGTTAAGTAGTATAGTTTGTATGCTAGTTGTCTTTGTGATGCTTGCATGGAAGACCAAGAGGTGGCTCTTGGCACTTGTCTGTAAGACCCAGGGTTGTGGCCCCCGGCCTGTGAAGTAAGACCACGAGGTGGCTCGTGGCATAATGGCAAGACTATGTGCGACACATAACACCTTATTTGATTATGATATATGAATGATATGTATGGCTCACGAATATGTATGGCATGTATGGTTCAGTTGATATGTATGGTATGTGGTATTTGGGAAAATCACTAAGCTTCGTGTTTACGACTTTCAGTTTTTGTTTCATGTACTCTGGTTTTTCCAATGAAAGAGCTCGGGGCGATCGCAACGCATACAACTGTGTTTTCCGCAATATGTGATATTTGGGATTAGACTCTGATATTTGTTTTATTTGAAATGATTTCCAATGTCTTAAACAAAGTTACAATAGTGTTTTAATTATATTAAAAATGAATTTTTTACCTTGAATTTTTGGGATGTTACAAGTACTTTGGTGTATTTGTTTTTTATTTGACAAAATTGCAAAAATGGTCCCTATGGTATGTCGAAAATTAGGACTTTGGTTCAAAAAGTTTTGGACTACCACCACCAGTCCAAAACTTTGATTTGTTACGAGTTTGGTCCAATTTGTTTTATTTTTTTAAATGGCGAGTTTGCCCTTTAATTTTTTTAATTTTGTTTGGGAAAATGTCACATACGACCTATGAACTCTCTAGGGTTTACCCTTTTAGTCGCTTAACTTTTTTTGTGGCTTTATAAGGGAACAAAGTTGTGAGCAACCTGTCTTTTTAGTCTTGTTACCTAAACTAGCAGGTAGATATGCCACATGGCACATATAAAAACTAATTTTACTAATTTCAAAAGCCAAGTCAGCCAAATTGTCAAAATTAAAAGTCAAGTAAGCCAAACTTCCCCATCTTGTCTCGTTCAGCGTTTCACACAATCAATTGAGAAATTCAATCGGAATTTGAGTACAAAATCTGGAAAAACACAATCGTTGATTTGTCTTAAATATGGAAAAACATTAACCATGTGATTTGCAAAAACCTTCAAGACTTCATTAACAATGACATCCAGTAAATTGATTTGTAGAGAAATGTCCAAATAGCTCCAAAGAAACGACAATGGTGGTCTTACCAACAACAACAGGAACGGGCGGTGGTGGGGCTGAAATTGCAGCGACGGTAGAAGGGCAAAGGCGACGGTAGGTGGTGTTGGAAACGACGATGGAGACAACGATTGGCGATGACGGAGGGTTGCGATGACAATGGCAGATTTACTGCTTCGCTTCCAGTTGGCTGATCGAAGAGGTACCAAGGGAAAATAGTGGCGGCGATAGAGCATTTGCGGTGGTGGGTTATGAAAAGAGGAGATAGAGAGTCTGCCAACGTCGATTGTGGTGGTCCTCTTCGCTGGTGAAGTAAGGAGACGAGGGAGAGTGGCGTATGGAGGTGCCGCGTGGCTAGCTCGATAGAATCAGGAAATGAATGATGGTGGGGCTCAACCAAGACTAAACATGGTGGTTTTTGGTGGGGCTGCGGTGGTCGGTGGCTCCACAACGGTGGTTCGACACTAAGACCGGAGGAAGGCAGATTTTTACATTTTCTCCGATCAACAGAGGAGGTGTTGATGCTCGTGGTTTTTTCTCCGATCAACAGATTTGTGGTGGATGGGTACAAAAAGAAAAAAAAAGTCAAAGTCAATATAAAAAAATTGGTCAACAAATATCCATGTGGCAAAGGGGTAACCGGATAACCCCTTCGTTTTAGCCAAAAGGACGAAATTGACCTGACAAAAATGAGTTCGTTCCCTCATAAAGCCACTAAAAAAGTTAAGTGACTAAAATGGTAAACCCTAGAAAGTTCATAGGTCATATGTGTCATTTTCCCATTTTGTTTTTATTACAACAATTACAAAAAACAAAATAAAATACTACCCCCCCCTCTCTCATACCACTACCGATCAATATCAACAACACCACCACCACTGTCGGTCACCGCCGCCACTGCCACTGCCACCTTTGATCACCACCAACACCACCACAAGACAAATTTTCCATATCTGAGTAACAAAACACTCAGATATTTCCAGATTTACAATTTCAAAAAAACAGTCAAGAACTACAACCACCATATGATGAATTCAAACATATTCTTTTTCCAGATTTGATAAATAAAACATTCCATTTTTCCTGCTCTGTAACCTTAAAATCAAGAACAACCAAAATTTTAAACCCACAAGAACAATCAGATTTGTAACAATAATACATTAGTAGATTTGAAAGCCATAAGAACAAACAAATTTGTAAAAGTACAAGAAAGAAATAGATGGTCTCGGCGAGTTCAAACCCTAACTAAACCAGAACATCTCTTTCTCTCTCTCTCTCTCTCTCTCTCTAGCGAGTTTGATTCTGGGTTTGGAAAGATGAAGAAGTAGGGATGAGCATCAGAACATCGTACCCGCTTTCGAAACCGGAACTACCTCGGAATCGATGGTTCTGGAACCAGAACTGCCTTAAGTGGTTCCGGTTCCGATTCTCATTTTTTCAGAACCCCTAACCACTGGGTACTCGTTGGAACCAGTTCGTATATATATATATATATATATATATATATATATATATATATATATATATATATATATATGCCACATGACACATATAAAAACTGACTTGGCTTTCGTGTAAGACTCGTGAGAGGTACGGCTATACGAGAAAAGTCTTTAATGAATCTCCGGTAATATCCCATGAGACCTAAGAAACTACGAATTTCGGAAGCATTACGGGGCACTTCCCAATTTTGAATGGCTTCGATTTTGGTAGGATCTACGAATACACCGTCACTAGAAATCACATGGCCGAGAAATTGAACTTGACGAAGCCAAAATTCACATTTTGAGAATTTAGCATATAGTTTCTCCTTTCGAAGAAGTTCTAATACCGCACGAATATGAATGGCATGATCAGCTTCAGACTTGGAATAGATTAGAATATCGCCAATGAATACGATGACAGATTTATCGAGCATTAGGCGGCATACCCGATTCATCATATCCATGAATACAGCAGGAGCATTTGTTAAACCAAACGGCATGACAAGGAATTCATAATGCCCATATCGAGTACGAAAAGCAGTCTTCGGTACATCCTGCTCGTGAACTTTCAACTGATGATAGCCAGATCTTAGATCAATCTTTGAGAAATAGCTAACACCCTGAAGTTGATCGAACAAATCGTCGATGCGAGGTAGTGGGTACTTGTTCTTGATAGTCACCTTATTCAGCTCACGATAATCAATGCACATCCCCATCGATCCATCTTTCTTCTTGACAAACAGTACCGGAGCACCCTAGGGAAAGGTACTCGGTCGAATGAAACCTTTGTCAAGTAGTTCCTGCAGTTGGATCATCATTTCTTTCATCTCAGCTGGCGCAAGACGATAAGGAGTCTTTGCAATCGGAGCAGCACCAGGCACAAGGTCAATTCGGAATTCTACTTGCCTGTCCGGAGGAAGTCCAGGCAATTCTTCGGGAAAAACATCTGGATATTCTTTAGCAATGGGAACATCATTCACCGTTTTCTTCTCCTCTTTTGAGACATCGACTGTGTAGGCCAGATAGATAGAACACCCTTTCGATATGAATTTACGAGCTTTGAGGAAAGATATTATTCTTAAGGTTCCTTATTCACCATAGACATAGATAGGATTCTCCCCTTCAATGGGAATACGTACTATCTTTTCATAGCACAAGAGTTCCGCGTGGTTCTTTGACAACCAATCCATGCCGAGAATAATATCAAAGTTAGGCAAGGAGATAGGGATCAGGTTAGCAAGAAAATTATAGTTTTCAATTTCTATAATACAATCCCTATAGACTTTATCAGCAAGTAATGATATACTTCCCGCAATATCTACGTGAAATGGTTGCGCGAGTACATAGCAAGCAATTTGAAAGGAATGCACAATTTCATAAGACACAAAAGAATCTGAGGCGCCAGAATCAAATAAGATGTGAGCAGGTCTAGAGTTAACAAGAAATGTACCCGTCACAACATTCGGGTCCTCGCGTGCCTCCTCTGAGGTAATCTGGAATGCACGACCCTTAGCTTTTGGCACCTCCTCCTTTTTAGTTGGAGCACCCTTTGATTGTTGAACAGGGGCTTGACTTCTCGCCGGTTGTTGAACAGAAGCTTGACTTCCCGTCATCTGACTAGTAAGAGTAGGGCAAAAACGCTTCTTGTGGCCAGTAATACCACATGCAAAACAAGTAACATCCTTTCTTGGGCAAGATGGCTTTATATGACCCTTTTCTCCACATCCATAACAGACAATGGATTCCTTGTTTATTTTGCATTGGCCCGGATGATTCCTTCCACAAACACGACATGAAGGCGATTGAATAGAAAAAGATTGTCATCTACCGCGTCCACGAGAGGCATTTTGAGTTTGCACTTGATTACCAGGCTCAGTCCGAACGGATTGAGCTGGTAAAAAAGAAGGAACAGGAACAGTTCTTTCAGTACGTGGATGCTTCGGTACAGTAAGAGTGGCACCACGTAGCTCTAAGTCATGCTCACGTCTTCGAGCATACTCAACGGCTTTATCGAATGACAGTACTTCCCGATTGGCAACGAAATCGTGAATTTCGTGCCGTAGTCCCTCCATGAATAACTGAATCTTCTCGTCTTCAGTTGGAATATACTTTGTAGCAAACCTTGCTCTTTGATTAAACTGAGTTTCATACTCATTCACAGTCATTCCTCCCTGTTTAAGTTCGAGGAATTCCTTCTCCAATCTCCTCCTCATGTCTAGAGGACAATACTTCTCTAGCAAACGAGTTTTGAACATTTCCCAGGCTAAATTCTCCTGGTCAAACCCGTTTAGAGCTTCATATGTTGCTTCCCACCAGACCAAGGCTTCTCCGATGAGCATTGCGGAAGCATAATTAGCCTTGTCTTCATTATCCACATGAGAAATACAAAACACTTTCTCTGTGTTCTGGATCCAGGTAAGAACAACAATGGGATTAAGAACACCAGAAAACTCTGTAGCACCACTACTCTTGAAATCTTTGAACGAGGGACGCTTCACCTCCCCTTTTGAAGATTCTCCAGTGGCTTTCTCTTTTCCTTTATCACCATTCTTTTTGTGTTCTTCGAGAGTCTGTCGAATAACACCGGTAAGTCTACCCAAGAGTCGCTCCTCACGAGGAGATACTGGAGTATTCACTTCCTCAGGTTGAGGACCTCCACCAACCTCAGGGGTATGGCTACTAACCTGTTCATCCATTGCTCTGCAATATGGAGTAACATTGTATTTTAGAATATATTAGGGTTTATCCTTACCTAATACTTTTACTTAAGTCTTTCCTAAAGTTTGTATCCATATACTTACAATGATTCAGTTCATATATTGAACTTCCAATAGTTTAAGTCTAAATACCAATCCGTGGAATTTGGTTCACTTAACCACTGCTCTGATACCATGATTGAAAGACCCACACTTTCATACATGACAATTGTCACTCCGAAACATGCTACATGCATATTCATAAAAACAATATTTTATATTGATAAAGTGATTACAAACTACTGGATACAAACCAACTATTTCAAAGTGTTATATATATTACATAACTTCCCAGGATTCTATAGTTTTATACATATGGGAGTGCAAAATACAATAGTTTCAAACTATTCGAAAATCTTCTATCAGTATATAACTATACTGGATGCTTATCTCCTGCAAATTAGTTAAACATTGAGAGGGGTAAGCGGTGACGCTTAGTGAGTTCAATAATAGATACAATATAACGTTATGTCATATATATACTTCAATATGGCAGAGGCAAAGAGGATCAAGGAACAACAAAGGCATATGTGAATCATGTGACAAACTTTCCATATCAATCATTGATTTGATTCAAAGATATACAATCAATGAGACATAACAATTTCCATACTTGATATACATCAATAAAGCTTTAGCCCAAATGGCACAGAAGACATACAACTTCAGATTAACCTTTTGGTAGATTTCAGGCTTATAGCCCTGTCTAACCTTCTGCCAATACCATAGAATAGAAATCATTCTCTTACGGAGACATGTTCTACATGGCCAGAGGCTACATACCAGCACCAATATGAATCTAAGTCCTTTCACTGATCACATGGTTAAAGGTATTTCTTTTGCTATTAAAAATAACGAATAAAAATAACACGGGAAATAAACCGGAATAATAACACTGAAAAGCACGTAGCACATATAACACATAACATACAATTGTTCCTATATATTAAACTCACCGTGAAATAACCGGGGGTTAAAATAGTAATTTGGGCAGCACTTCGGCTCTAAATATGACTTCCTTCGTTGAAAACCGGGCTCTGTGAAGGTATTGCTTCGAAACCGAAAAGATAAATTTTTCGGGCTTCTCGGGAATTTTGGGGCGTGTTTCGGGCGTTGGAATTAATACCGGGGCTTCGGGGGAAGTCGAAATGTAAGAAATATAGGCTAAGGGGTGAAATTTGCCAATTTTCTAATCTTTTCTCGGGAGGGTTCGCAGCTACTATATATAGTAGGGAGGTCCGGATCCGAAGCGAAGGGAAGAGGGTAGGTGTCTGCGAGGCTCGGAACAGGTGGCTGCTTGGGCGAGGCTCGGATGCGAGAAGGCTGCGTGCCGGCTTCGGATTGGTCCAGCACTTCGGACACGGGGTAGTCAGCAGCGATGCGCGTCGGAAGATCAATGGACCGCACCCTCGGTCGAATCAGCATGCGACACGCGAGTCGGGCACGAGGTAAGCATGCGAGGATCACGTGACCAGCTCCATTCCATGCGAATTTTCTCGAAAATTGCACCCAATCCTTCTAAAATCCATAACTTTCACATATGGGCTCCATTTTTGACGTTCTTTATATGCACACGTAGAGAAAATTATGCTCTACGACTTTCGTTTAGACTTCGTTGGCTAATTTTGATTTTATTTTTAATATTATTATTTTTAACAGACCGGGACAGGAGAATCCGTTAAAAATTCACAACTTCTTCATCCGACGTCCGTTTTCGTCAGACTTTTTACCGTTGTACTACTATTGACGATACCTTCGATTATCGTTTAGGTTGTGTCGGCTAAAAATCACTCGATCTAAAATTCGAGTTTTTAGTTGTCTACTGCTAAGCTGAAACTTAGAAAAATCATAACTTCCTCATACGAAGTCAGATTTTGGCGTTCTTTTTATCAAAATTCTCGGTTTAACGAATACTACGACTTTCATTTAGATCACTAAGGCTAAAAAGTAGTTTATCAAAAACTCACTTTTTACGTCATTCGGCACCGTGTCGGTTTTGTCGCGGATCTTCGATTGGTCATAACTTCTTCGTTATAACTCGGATTTCGATGAGGTTTTCGCCTAAATGTTTCTAACGAGATTATATTCAACTTTCAATAATAAAATTTTACTTATTTCAAATTTTATATTTTCGTTAAATTTCGATATTTTAACTTTTAATTGGAATCTCATAAGACTTCCAATATTTTCCGAGTGATTCTAAACATAGTTTTACCTTATATCTAGTAAAAACTATCTGTTAGAACTCAATACTCAATATCACATAATATTTCATAATATTATTTACTTAAAACACAATTTCAAAACGTGTATGTTACATGTAATAATCCAAAAACACAATAGCTAAAATTTCTAACATAGCTTTTGTGATTTATTGTATCGCTAATAGTTAACGGTTTGTAATGGTTGATGTTTAATGAAAAAAATTAGTAAAAAAGCTTAAAACAACCGGGTATCCGGTACCGGAACCGGTTCCGGCGGTTCCAGTTCTGGTTCCTACATCCCAAGAACCGTCGGTTCCGGTTCCAAACAAACAGGGCGGGTACCCGTCTATGCTCACCCCTACGAAGAAGAGAGGTCTGAGCTCCTACAACGGACATATATGTAGCTCTAGCAACAATATATGGTTTGGGCCCTTTGACGTTGCTGAAAACCTTTCATCGGAGCCGCCGGTGATATCAAACCCTTCATTTCATCAAACCCTAACGTCGCTATTCAGATCTGGAAAGACAAAGCTTAACTATTAGCGAAGAGCCGCTATTCAGCAAATGTTAGATTCGCTGCAGCAAACCCTATCGAAGATCTGGAAAAACAAAGCTTAACTATTAGCGAAGAGCCGCTATTCAGATCTGGAAAGACGTTGATGAAAACCTTTCATCGGAGCCGCTGTTTTTTCAAACCCACAAATGTTAGATTCGCTGCAGCAAACCCTATCGTCGCCATCTTCGTCACAACAAACCTAGTGTCGCTGACATCTTCATGTCTAAATACCCCAAACATCATTGTCGTCGGAGGAGGCTAGAGTTTCAGATATGAAAAAACAGCTAGGAGTTTTCAAACCTTAAACCACGTTGATTGGACGACAGAGGACGATGGTCTCCGGTGAAAATGGGCTACTCCGCGACTATTCAAAGCTTCTATCATCAATGAAGATATATATATATATATATATATATATATATATATATATATATATATATATATATATATATATATATATATACTAGGTTAAAACCCGTGGAATCCACGAGTGTTAATTTTAAATAGAACTAAAAAATTGATTATCTAATAAAATAAATATTACAATCATGTGGGTTGTTAAAGGAATTAGGTGAAATGGATGATACCTGTATAAGAAATGCATTTTTTTAACGGCTAGAAATCAACAGATGTCTTGAAAACAATATTTCTAACCGGTCAAAATTAGCAGATGTCTTGAAATTAGCCTGGTTACCTCTTCCATAGGGAGTCATCAACACAATTAATGGATGTATATTTGTCTTCCGATAAAGACTACCAACAGTCAGTTTTTATAATGATTTGCACTTTTGGTACAACATTTTTCATACAAAAATTAAAAGCATTTCCTCCATGTTGGCATGTCTTTTCCTCTGTAGACACTCATAATTCATTTTATCAGTCTCTCTAATAAACCCTTCTGTTGCCATAATTTTGCAGACTCTGAAAGTTTCAAAACAGATTCAGCCAATAATAAACTATGGCTAATCCACTTCCATCGGTATTATTGGCTATTTCACCTTTTATGAATTTGAAATTTACAAATTAAATCAAAGTGAAAATATAAAACTAAAAAAATCTAAAACCGAAATTATAATATTAATATTTCATTACAACTGGTAGGTGTTTCAAATTACAATGCTACAACAGGAAGACATGAAAATAAGATGGATAACTAAAAAAATAAATGAATTTACATTGCCATTTTTTGCATTTGAAAGAAATATTTTAACTCAAACATAAACATAGCATAACGTTTCTTTTTCCATAATATTCGTAATCAAATGGTTGTTGTCTTCAAGGAAGTACAATCAAAGGAACATATCCACACGTATATCATTTATAGCAATGCATTTTTTTGACATTCTACATATAGCAGTGTACTTTGGAAATTGCTCACAATTAGTACCAAAAGCAACATGAACCGATGTTTGAAGTAAACTACAATCGTCTTAAAACAATGTTTAAATCTAATGCATTTTTTCCAAGATATCAAAATTCATAATGTTAAAAAAACAACTTTTTTTGCCAACTTAGCTTTTTAGCTATTGTTTATAATATGCACCGATGTTTGAAGTAAACTATACAATCGTCTTAAAACAATGTTTAAATCTAATAGCTACCTCTATAACTGCCCAAAGATGCCCGCTTCCCTACTGATGATTGTACATAAAGCATGCCATATACCTCTATAGTAATTTACAGTTTTCTACAAGAACACAACATAAATAACCATTAAAGATGCATAAATTCAATAGCATACACTAATAAAACTAAATAATGCATACAAAAGATTCTTACCTGTAAGGAGAGTTCTGCATAAAACATAGAACCATTCACTATCTGATTACCGAAATAAAATCTATATTCATGTCATTTTAAGAATATTCAACCAAACCATCCTGATCTTGAAGATTTTAAACAATACCACCAAATGGTGTTGACTGTAACAGAGAGAATGAGGGAACTTATAGCTTCATTTTCATAGGCTACAATACAGTTGCTCTTCTAAGAAGATGAATGGTAATAAAAAACCATGTGAGTTAACTTCATATTCATGATCATTGAATAAGATTACTGTAATTCTACAGAAGCAAATGATCACAAGAAAAATTACTTCATGTATCTTTGTATGATCGTCTTCCGTCACAGTATATATAAAATAGTAAACATAAGGAGATCAGTAACACATATTTCCTTCTCTTGTGTGCCTAGGATGTAAGAGTTTGGGTTCAATACTAAAACACACCAGAAACTGTTTTGTTCTTCCTACATATTTTTAACTAAGCTCTCAAATATACTAAAACCTAAAAGTAGAGAGCAAATAATGATAAAATACAATGAAAGAAATCAGTTCATGGAGCTTGCTCGTGTGAATATGCATTCAAGTGTCAATATAATCGGATGAGGTTATTTATAACTAATGAATAAGATGAGTAGAATTAAGGAGAAACTTGGCACTCCAGTGTAGTTCATTAAGCTCGGCACCATATCATTCAACCCTCCATCAATTACGGCAACACTGATAGGTTTCTAAAGATACGTATTCCAAAATTGGGTAATTGGGGAGATAATTTTAAGGGTTCCTAGGGTTTCCGATGGAGGTAAAAGAGGAGGTGGCAGGGGAGTCGTTAATCATGAGGGGCTTTAGAGAAAAAATGAAAAAGCTCTGATATAGATATAGAAAGGAGAAAGAAACACGTTTAAGAAAACATGTCTCCTTGAAGCACAGTGTAAGAAGACCGTTCATTGATTTGATCTTAAGAATAGTAGACTAACATTTGATAAATGTTGTTTAGGATAAAATCTGATGCGACTGGAGAATAAAGAAGATTGAAGCTGTAAATTAGAACTTCCAAGCACCCTGACAATTTTGGCCAGCATAGTTTTCGGCAACGACAACACCACCCCTCCTAAAACCACCACCCTCATTAGCGTCGATGTGATGTTCTTGATTCCACATCTTTATTCACTCGTATCTGTCCCTCCATCGCAAGTAAAAGATCTAGATATGTGTAGGCAAGAGAGAAATAGAAGAGAGAGGGATTTAAAAAATGATATACAAATTTCACGTCTACGATTTAGGGAGTATGAATGATTGATATACAACAGAAAAAGTAACCCTAATTTCATTTGGAAATACAATCAGCTTCCTTAAATTGAACGCATTTGACGAGCAGGCCTTATAAATTAGCGAGATTTAAGGATCACGTATAAACAACTGAGATAAGAGGGAAATCTGATTTCAAAGCATATAAGGGTATTTAAGTAAATAAACTTATTGTGAAATGAGCGGGAAAAATGTTGGAGGGTGGGCTGAACAATTGAGACTTGGCATATTTGTACCGTTTTATTAGGATAGAAGATATATATATATATATATATATATATATATATATATATATATATATATATATATATATAGAGAGAGAGAGAGAGAGAGAGATAATGATGGAGTTGGTGTGGTAACGGGTGGGGTTGGGTGGGTTAGTAGGAGTAGGTGAGTATTTTTTTTTTTATTATTATAAAATTAGTAAAGTAAATAAAAACATAATTAAAATACATAATTAAAGGGAATATTCATCATTTTAAAAAAATTCAAAATAAATTAGACAAAACTTGCAACATAATCAAAGTTTTGGACTAAAATATTAATTTTCGCCTGACCATTTTTGCATTTTTAATTTTTTTTCTCTATATTTAAAAAGTCAAAAAATAATTAATTGACAAAACTGCACAAATGGTCTCTGTGGTTAGCTGAAAATTGCCACTTTGGTCCAAAAAGATATGGATTAGCACCAGAGGTCCAAACTTTTCATTTTATTGCGAGTATGGTCCAAATTGCTATGAACTTTTTCTTAATGACGATTTTGCCCTTATTTTTTGTTCTTTTGCAAAAAAATTATTATTTAATTGTTTTTTTATTAAAGGAAAACCGCATAATTTTTGACAACAACAGGAACCATTTTTGGACCAAAGTGGCAATTTTCAGCTAACCACAGAGACCATTTAAAATGAGACAAATTCGCAAAAATGGTTCCTGTGGTTGTCAAAAATTATGCGGTTTTGGTCAAAAAAAAGGTTTGGTGGTGCACCAGTGGTTCAATTTTAGATACCTTGTGCGGATTTGATCCCTGTGTCATTAACTTTAACAGGTTGAGTATTAACTTTTTTAAAATGACTATTTTACCCTCAGAGACCATTTCTGCAATTGAATTTTTTTACCAAACCATAGGGACCATTTCTGCATATATTCTTTTTAACTTTATTGAAGTATTATATATTCGTTTTTTTTTAATTAATTTTTTTAATTTCTTTTTATTGGATTAATTCTTTTTATTGGATCATTATATATTAATAAATATTATTTTTAATATATAATATTTAATATACTAATAATATTATTTTATTGGAGTATTGATTTCTTTTAAGTAATTTTTTTAATTTCTTTTTTATTGGATAATTCTTTTTTATTGGATTATTATATATTAATAAATATTATTTTTAATATTAAATATTTATATATATTAATAAATGTTACTTTATGGGATTATTAACTTCTTTTAGTTATTTTTTTAATTTCTATTGTATTAATTCTTTTTTGTCGGACTGAGTTTTGAGACATATTTTAGACAAAATCACCATTTTCGGACCGAGTGATAGTGGTGATGTTGTCCAAAATATGTTATCTCTCATATATTTAAAATAAATTAGAGGATGTGAGTTTTTGGGTCTTGTTCTTGAAATTTTGTTGGATTAATTTCTTTTAGTTAATTTATTTTTTGAAACTTTTTTATTATATTTTTTTGAATTGTTATAATATTAATATAATAATGAATATTATTTTATCGGACTACTGATATTTATAATTATTTTTTTAATATTTATTTGAATTATTGTACATTAATAAACGGGAAATTAACTAATCTAACAACATTTTAATGTGTATTTGAAGAAAATAACAAATTTCTTAGCAAAAATAACCACTTCGTCCGGAATGGGCATTCCGGACGATAAAATATTTTAGACAACACCACCACTATCACTTGGTCCGAAAATTATGGTTTTGTCCAAAATATGTCTCAAACCCGGTCCAACAAAAAAAGAATCAATATAATAGAAATTAAAAAAAATAACTAATATTCATTAATATATATATATATATATATATATAAAATATTAAAAATAATATTTATTAATATATAATAATCCAATAAAAAGAATTAATCCAATAAAAAAGAAATTAAAAAAGAATTAATTAAAAGAAATCAATACTCCAATAAAATAATATTATTAATATATTAAATATTATATATTAAAAATAATATTTATTAATATATAATAATCCAATAAAAAAGAATTAATCTAATAAAAAGAAACTAAAAAAATTAATTAAAAAAAACTAATATATAATATTTCAATAAAGTTAAAAATAATATATACAAAAATGGTCCCTATGGTTTGGTAAAAAAACTCAATTACAGAAATGGTCCCTGAGGATAAAATAATCATTTAAAAAAAATTAACAGTCAAATTGTTAACGACATAAGTATCAAATCCGCACAAGGTATCCAAAATTGAACCAATGGCTCATTATCAAACCTTTTTGAACCAACACTCCATAATTTTGACAACGATAGATTATTTTTGCAATTTTGTCTAAAAATAGATCACAATTTTAATCATTTTTACCATTGGTTTCGATCTAGAGCTCACCGCGCCACCGTCTGCTGGCCCCTCCACAGTCCTCACTCCTCTCTACCCCTAAATACCAATAATCGTCTTTGCCGATCAGATTACCATTTGACATCAAGAAGCACACGGCATACTGATTTCACTTGAGCATCAACCAATTACATCCAAACCCGATAGGTGGGTGGATCAAAATATATCCCAATTTTTATGAATTTCCTCATCTATGATTCAACATTTTCAGTCTTTCAGTCATATCCTTTGTGTGTGTGTAATTTTTTTTATGTCATACGCTAACATTTCGATTTCTACGCATGATCGTAATGAGAGAAATTGATTATGTTTTCTAGGGTTTTTTTTGACGATGGGATTGAGTAAAACTGAAATCAATTTGAGGCGATTGCTTGCAACTGCCCCTCAGCAACAACATCAAGCCAAACTTATTCATGTACGTCATCTATACATTGGTAATTAGTTTTTTTTTTCCTATCCAATTGTCACTTACATTTATATGAATCTTCTTCGGATTTGATAGTTATTGTTGTAAATCAGGTTCATATAGATCTGAATCCCACCACCAATCAGTTCAACTTTTGTGTAAATGATGCTTGATCATGCTGATTTTGCAGTATGTTGGCACTTTAAGAGAGCAGTTGGAGCAACTCGCTGCAGAAAAAACTTCAGAAGGATTACCAAGGTCTGAATCCGATTTCCACTTTTCTCTGTAGGAATTTTTATGTGACTGGATTTCTGTAACAGTAATTGAGGCATCTTGATAAAATCATGATTTTCTTTTGGTTCCTGTAGAGTTTCAAAAGCTACAGTGAGTGATTACTCTGAGAAAATTGAAGCTATTGCAGCTAACTTGGCTTCTCAAGTGGTGCGTATATTTCCATTCCTTATCTTGGGCATGTTCATGTTAGATAGAGCATCATTTTTCAGTTGAATGCTGTTGAAGCAAGTTATTAGGAGAAAGTTTGAAGCAATTATCTCTCACTTATGTACATTCTAACATGCGATTTCCCCTTCTATTTGTTAGTTGAACACCATAGAATCTCCAGAGCTGCCCACTGCCGACACTTCTGTCAGTGAAAATACAACAAAAACTGAAGCGGAAAGTATCTCCACTGGCACTTCTCAAGGGTTGAGAAGAAGAATTGTGTGAGTAGAGGTCTTGCCTATGTTATCTTTTTATGTTGTTTCTTTTTGACTTAATGGGAAAAAAGAAACATGAATTTTGTTTTTCTTATGAGTTCATATTTATCATCGTGATTCAACAGGCCCACATCAAGTGTTGAAGACAGAGGCCAAAATACTACTATTGATGCAACTGATTCAGCTCCTATCAAATTGGATGCTGGAGCACAGGCTCATATTTCAAAACACAGGTACTTTTTGTCCTAATCAATGCTAATAATTCTGTCAGTGATGTTATTTGGTAAATAAGTAATTTTCGGTTATAAAGATCCAAAAAAAAAAGGAATGGAATTCATTGTGTGGACCTACCTAAACAGGAAGCTTCAAGAAGACTTGACTGATGAAATGGTTGTCCTTGCACGCCAACTCAAAGAGAGTACTCTCATGATGAATCAATCCATAAAAAACACCGAAAAAGTATGTTTGTCTTTATCACTTTGTCTGTGACTGTGACTGTGACTGACTGACAAGTTTGGTGTAATTGGAGTGCAGATTCTTGATTCGACAGAGGAAGCAGTGGAACATAGCTTAGCAAGCACAGGGAAAGCCAATACACAGGCAATGGCTATATACTCGGAGGCTTCCAAGACTACATGCTTCAACATCCTTTTGATGCTTCTAATGACATGTATCTTTTTCATGGTGGTTTTTCTTATCAAAATCACATGAAATCATCCATCCTTTGTCAAATACATTTTACGGTTTTCGACTTTCATCACTTGAAAATATCTGTATCTTGTAGTACAAAAAAGGTTTTATTTCAAGTAATATGATTGAAGTAGATAGTGACAACTAACTTGTGCCATGTTATTAATTTATTTTTTACAAGTTTAAGTTTTTCTTTTTTTTTTTTTTTTTTTTTTTGTTGATCAAATTAACAAAGTAATTGAAAACGGATTGCCATTCTGATATTGACTAGTGACTATTATTAAATTAGTGTTGGAACTAATTTGATGTTTGAGTTGGACAATGGACACAAATTTAACCAAAGTAGTTAACAATCAGTTAGATATCCAAATTCCTCTTAAATATAACACAAATTTCATCTGTTGGAATCAAATTTAGTATTGTTAAGATTTTATATTGATTACAATAGATGTCATATACTCATTATCCATTACTAGAGAAGTTTCAAAAGTCGTTTATAAAATTTTGGGAAAGAGTATAACCAAACTACCAAAGTAAGTCAGATAATATAGTAGATAGAATTTGAACTTATGTAGGTGGTAATTTGAACTTATAGTAATTGAAAATGCATTTTATCTATACTATATTATAAAATAGGCAAAAGCCTCCAAAGACAGCACATGTTATAAAAACTACTTGCAAAAAAAATCTTCTTCTAGTGTGTTAAGATGCCAATCACTAATGAATGATGATATCAATATCAATATTGTTCAACATATCTTTTATATAAAAGATATAAATATATTGTATAAGATAGTTGAAAACATTAAGATAGCAATATACAACTCTAACTAACTCCAAAGTTTCATCATAAGTTGTTATCTTATTAGGCAAAGTGATTTGTAACTTTAACAATGTTTTTTTTACGAAACATTGCAACAATAATAGCAATTATGATAATAAAGTAACTAGTAAGTAGTAAAGTTACAAAAACACCTTAAGATCGAAGTTTGGACCCTCCAAGTTGATATCACTTTTTTTTTTTCCGATTTTTTCATTTATCCTTCGAAGTTTATTGTAACATTGAATAAACAATAAATTAGAACTCATTACTAATCGGAATAAATTGTATTCGATTCCATAAAAGTATAAACAACAACAACAATAAACCCCTGGAATCCCATTAGAATGGGGTAGGGGGAGAATGTCAAGAGTCATGCATCCATAATGGGAGGAGTGACTCCGTCACAATGGATGACCTCCAACATGTGCAAACCGATAATCCTATAACAAAGGTACAACATAAAGAACCATATGGACTTGATAACCTGCAAAAAGTGGCAAACAAGTATATGTAAGCCCATAAGAGAAACAAGAGATAAATGAATGATTATAATACAAGCATATGCACAAGAAACACGCATCGACAATAACAAACAAAAAACAAAGATATAAAAGGGAGGAGACGACCCGTCAATCCTAATGTTATGCTTCCACAAGCCCCTATTTGAGGCCTGTCTTTTGCAAGAGAAAACTCTTCCACATCAAGTCTCACATTATTCTAGGACATCCTTTCTTGCTCTTATCATCAATCATCTTTGATTCTACACTCCTTACTGTTGATGATGATAGCCTCCTTATGGCATGTCCATACCACCTCAAAGGCTCAAACTTCATTCCCTCAATTTCTCGATGTTCTGTGCCACTCCTAAGGAGTTCTTTTTATAGCCGCATTGATATAATACCCAACAAAGTTCGATCGTAAGTTCACCTTAACATCCTCATTTATGCTACTTCCATCTTCCACCCGTGAACTTTTTTGGATGACCAACATTTAATCCATACATCATGGCATGCCTAATAGCCACCTTGTAAAATTTTCCCTTCAATTTCAACGTAACCTTCCTCTCACACACAAGACTCTTGAGGTCGTCCTCCATTTTAACCAACATGTCTTTATGCGATATGTGACGTGTGTTGGAATCTTAATTCCTTAATCCCTCCACTCCTGTCTTCCACTCCTAAAAGCTAACACAATTTCTGGAACAAAGTAGGGGACATCATCAAAGAGTGGTTGGGTCTCTTTACTTGTTTAATATTATAAGCTTACTCCAGCTTATATATATATATATATATATATATATATATATATATAGCATATATCGAGTTATGAATATGCAGAGCAACACAAAACACATTGTAAACCAATTGGTTTTTGAGTGATATTTCCAATTATAAATCAAAGAGATATTTTGATATATTTATCTGTGTTTTTTACAATCTCTATACTAGAATTGGTATCAGAGCTTTCGAAACCAGTCAAGGGGAGCTGTGAAAGCTTTGAATTACCTGGTGATCAAGAAGGACACCAGTAAAGATGTCAGACAAAGAAGGAGATGGTGGTGATGCTGGTCCGGCTCCGGTGAAACTCAAAGAGATAGGATCAACCACAGTGGCTTGCCCGATGTTGAATTCCACAAATTACACTGTATGGTCCCTGTGTATGAAAGTTGTACTTCGAATTCATAAAGCCTGGACCATAATCGATCCAGGAGAAGAGAAGAATGATGAAAAGAATTACCTTGCCATGGGATTGCTGTATCAAGCAATCCCTGAGAGCTTGATAATGCAGATAGGGGACGTCGATGAAGCGAAGGTCCTCTGGGAGTCGATTAGGGCTCGACATGTTGGAGCCGACAGAGTAAAAGAGGCTCGACTTCAAACTCTCACCGCCGATCTAGACCGACTGAAGATGCAGGAGACAGAGACGATAGACGCTTTCGCCGGAAAGCTCGCTGGAATCGCCTCGAAGTCAGCGTCACTGGGAGAACCCATCGGAGAAACGAAACTCGTGAAGAAACTCTTGACGGTGGTACCTCATCGGTTCATTCAAATCATTGCCTCCCTCGAGCAAGTGCTTGACTTGAAGACAGTATCCTTCGATGACGTCGTAGGGCGTCTGAAAGCGTATGAAGAAAGAATCAAAGCAGATGAAGGCGGAGACGGGCAACAAAGGGTGTTGATGGCTACAACGAGTGGTGGTGGTGGATGGAGAAACGAAGGTGGTGGCGGTTCTGGAGGATCATCGGGGAAGAAGGAGTCGAATAAGGGAAGAAAAGGGGGTTCGGGGGGTTTTAATCGAACCGGGTCAGGTGGATCCGGTGGAGCCGGGTCTTCAAACGGATCTGGGTCAAAATTAACCCAACCCAATAATAAGCCCAAACAATACAACAACCGGCCCAATTCTAATTCGGACTCGAACCGTAACCCGAAAAAAGATCTGTCAAAAATTATTTGTTACAGATGCGATAAATCGGGCCATTACGCATCCAAATGTCCGGACCGAAGCCAAAAATTCCAAGAAAGTAATTTTACTGAACACGACGATGCCGATGAAACAGTATTTCTACACGAGTCCGTATTTTTGAACGAAGAGAAGGTGATACCGTCTCGATACAACTCACAAGAAAACGATGTGTGGTATTTGGACAACGGGGCAAGTAATCACATGACGGGAAATCGTTCATTTTTCTCCGAACTCGACGAAGGAATAACCGGAAAGGTCAAATTCGGTGATAATTCGTGTGTCGAAATAAAAGGGAAAGGCTCAATTGTTTTCCAAGGAAAATCGGGGCAACAACGATTGATAACGGAGATTTATTTCATTCCGGATTTGAAAAATAATATTTTCAGTCTCGGACAAGCAACCGAAACCGGGTGCGATATTCGGATGAAAGACAACTATTTGACAATGCATGATGCCGACAACTGCTTATTAATGAAGGTACAAAGAACTCCAAACCGCCTTTATAAAATACAGTTGCCCATTGGAGTACTTATTTGCCTTCATTCAAGACTAAGTGAAGACACGTGGCGCTGGCATGCAAGACTTGGACACATCAATTTCGAGTCAATGAAAAAGATGTCCAAGAAAGGTCTAGTCAAAGGGTTACCCTATTTTGACAGTGAGAATCAATTGTGTGAATCTTGCTTGGTGGGCAAGCAAACAAGAAAGTCATTTCCATTAATGACGACGTACAAAGCAACACGACCATTGGAGCTAGTTCACGGTGATTTATGTGGTCCGATAACACCGTCAACGAAGGGTCAAAATCGATACATTTTCACACTAATTGACGATTTTTCACGGTATATGTGGATTTTTCTCTTAAAAGAGAAAAATGAGGCGTTTTTACACTTCAAAAAATTTAAAGCTTTGGCGGAGAATGAGCTCGGAAAGTCTTTAAAGGTGTTTCGAAGTGATCGAGGAGGTGAGTTTACTTCGCTCGAGTTTAATTCCTTTTGTGATATAAATGGAATCAAACGCCATCTTACCGCCCCATATTCACCACAACAAAACGGTATTGTGGAACGAAGAAACAGAACACTTATGGACATGACACGAAGTATCATGAAGGCGATGCATGTTCCAAACTACCTATGGGGAGAAGCGGTAAAACATTCCACAAACCTGATCAACCGTGTTTACACAAGAGTACTTGGTGATACAACTCCGTACGAGAAGTTGTATAAAAGAAAACCTAATTTGGAGAACGTACGCATCTTTGGGTGTTTAGCGTATGCAAAAGTTGAACCGGTAAACGTGAAAAAATTGGATGCAAGATCAAGACCATTAGTTCATCTTGGTTCTGAACCGGGTACAAAAGCCTATCGGTTATTTAACCCGGTTACACAAAAAATAATCATAAGTCGAGACGTTATTTTTAATGAAACCAAAGGATGGAATTGGGTTAACGAAGCTACACCTGACAATGAAGAACCAGGATCATTCATAGTACCATGGGATTTACCGGAAGATAAGGCGAACAACAACCAAGGAAACGATGTAAACAACGAACCAATTGAACCAAACGAATCGGATCACGAGATTGAAGACGAAGTGGAGGTACAAGAAAATGAGCAACCAAGTCCGGTCAACAACAACGTAAACAATGTTCAAAACCAAAGGCCCACAAGACCAAAGGTGCTTCCAATTCGATTACGAGATTATGTACTTTATGTTGATGACATTGAAGAACTTCTCCTAGCAACCAATGACGAGCCGGTATCGGTTGAAGAGGCGAAGAAAGAACCAGAGTGGGTCAAAGCCATGAATACAAAGATCAATTCGATCAATAAGAACAATACTTGGTCTCTCGTAAACAAGCCTATGGGGGTGAAGCCCATTGGACTCAAATGGGTGTTCAAGCTGAAGAAAAATGCAGATGGCACCATAAACAAACACAAGGCAAGATTGGTTGCTAAAGGGTACGTACAACAACCTGGTATTGACTTTCAAGAAGTATTTGCTTCGGTAGCTCGCATCGAAACCATACGGTTTCTCATTGCCTTAGCCGCTACCAATGGATGGGAGCTTCACCACTTGGATGTCAAGACGGCTTTCTTACATGGAGAGTTGAGAGAAACCGTCTATGTGTATCAACCAGAAGGCTACATAAGGAAAGGCGACGAGCACAAGGTGTACCGTCTTTCAAAAGCACTATATGGTCTTAGACAAGCACCAAGAGCATGGAATACAAAACTTGATGGGATTTTGAAAGGAATGAAATTTCACAAGTGCATGAAAGAACCATCGGTGTACCGGAAGAACGAAGGATCCAACTTGCTAATTTTAGCAATCTATGTTGATGATTTGTTTGTCACAGGTACAAATTTGAGCATGATCAAAAGGTTCAAATTTGAAATGTCCAAGAACTTCGAGATGTCTGATCTTGGAAGATTAACTTACTACCTGGGCATTGAAGTCAAACAGGATGAATCGGGGATTACAATAAACCAAGAAGCGTATGCACAACGCATTCTGAAGGAAGCCGGTTTACATGATTGCAATCCTACCCACATTCCCATGGATCCAGGAACCAAAATGTCGAAGGCCGAAGATGAACCCGAAATCGACCCGACACAATACCGAAAGTTGGTAGGATGCCTTAGATATCTCTTGCAGACAAGACCCGATATGGCATATGCGGTTGGAGTTGTTAGTCGATACATGCAAGATCCAAGAGAATCACATGGTGTTGCAATCAAACACATCCTAAGGTATTTACGAGGAACAACAAGATACGGAATCAAGTACAAGAGGATGGGACAAAATCGAATAATTGGTTACAGTGATAGTAGTCATAATGTTGATCCAGATAACGGAAGAAGCACAACTGGTCATATTTTCTACTATGGGTTGTCTCCAATAACATGGTGTTCACAAAAGCAAGATACTGTTGCTTTATCATCTTGTGAGGCAGAGTTCATGGCAGCCACTGCGGCTGCATGTCAAGCAATATGGCTTCAAGATTTGCTAGGCGAAATCATGAACAAAGCACAAGAGAAGGTGGTCCTAAGAGTTGATAACAAGTCGGCTATCGAACTCACGAAGAATCATGTTTTTCACGGAAGAAGCAAACACATTCACACGAGGTTTCACTTCATTCGTAAGTGTGTTGAAAAAGAACAAGTGGAGGTGAAGTACATTCCAGGTGAAGAACAAAAGGCAGACATTCTCACAAAACCGTTGGCTCGAACCAAGGTCAAGACAATGCGGGACTTGATCGGGATTGAAGACATCTCTAGAAGGACTTAGAGATTCGGGGGTGATTGTTGGAATCTTAATTCCTTAATCCCTCCACTCCTGTCTTCCACTCCTAAAAGCTAACACAATTTCTGGAACAAAGTAGGGGACATCATCAAAGAGTGGTTGGGTCTCTTTACTTGTTTAATATTATAAGCTTACTCCAGCTTATATATATATATATATATATATATATATATATATATATATATATATATATATATATATATAGCATATATCGAGTTATGAATATGCAGAGCAACACAAAACACATTGTAAACCAATTGGTTTTTGAGTGATATTTCCAATTATAAATCAAAGAGATATTTTGATATATTTATCTGTGTTTTTTACAATCTCTATACTAGAACGTGATCTCTACACCCTCCTTTATGAATTACAAGCCTTAGATATTTGAAGCTCTCTTCGATGAAAGAGGTTGCTCTCCTATACTAACATCTACTCATTCTTCATTTGTCTCCTTGCTAAAATCACACCAAAGATACATGTTTTAACAATGTTGATTTGTAGCCCTTTATCTTCTAATGTCACCCTCTAGGTGTTCAACTGAGCATGAGCATTCAGTTCAACCCCAGACTCAACTACCAAGACAATGTCATCGACGAAAAACATACACCAATACACTTCCCCTAGATCTATGTAAAGTGTAGACATCTAGTCTAAGATCAAGACGAAAATATATCGGCTGAAAAATGAGCCTAATGTAGCCCAATCTCTCATTCAAAGTCATTGTCTTAGTCTTACATATGAAAATTTCATTTTTGACAAGTTTACAGTTTGATATAAAGCGAAAACTTGAAACAATGACAAATACAAATTAGCAATAACAATTTGACAAAAAAAAAAAAAAAAAAAAAAATCAATGGGGGTATGTGTTGCTGTATAATTGCCCCAAATCACAAACAAATTAACAATGTAATTCCAATTTGACAAATTCCTTTTGAGTGGTGTAGGGCTGTAGGCGTGTACAAAGAAGAGGCATACCCATTATAAATGACTGCAAAAAACAAAACAAAAATTGTGTTTGCACCAGCCGGGAATCGAACCCGGGTCTGTACCGTGGCAGGGTACTATTCTACCACTAGACCACTGGTGCTTTTGTTTTAGGATTTGAGATAATCAGTTATATAATATCATTGTTTATTTGTTTAACTTTAAAATAGTATCTACATACTGTGTTATTTTGAAATATTTTCAGCCGCTACAATAAATTTGAAAGGCGATGACATCTTCTATGTTATTATGAGAAAGTTTATCTACAACCATTTTTTAAATTGTAAACAATGACAAAAACCATTATATTTTGTCCCTTTTCTAGTTCTTTTTTGTAACAATTGTCGGTGTTTTTGTCATTTATGTTTAAAAAATATATATATATAAATTACGGTTTTACAATTAATAACCCTAAAATATAAAGACTTTGCTCACGATTTTCCTTGTTTTTTTGGTAGATTAGTTAAGGTTAATTAATGAAATGTGGAAAAATCACAAGGTTGATATAAACTTAGTTATTCAAAAAAATTAGTTATATCAGTTCTGAAAATAAACTTAGTTATTCAAAAAAATTATGTATATTTATATCAGTTCTGAAAATAAAACTAATCAGTAGGACTCATAAAGTCAAAGTAAGACCATCAATAGAAACAAGGGAATACGTCAAGAAATAATTGATTGAACTCTTATTAAAAATCACAAATTAAGATGTGAAACGATTATCAGCTATTTCTTGATGCATCTATGCCAACTCAAGATAATATACGAATTAGTTCTTTATTTAATTGAGGATATAAAAAATAACATCAAATGATAACCTCTCATATCTAACATTTATTTTCAAATTAAAGTTTCCTCAATTTCTAATAGCATTTTCCCTACATCTTTCGGATGAATTATGCAAAAGGTAACAATCTTTTGGGTGTTTTTGCATCAAAAAACTTGTGTGTGTTTATGTATAATTAAATGTATATGTATATGCGTATATACTACCTTAACAACTTATACAATGCAAGTAGGCACAAATATTCTCCGAACGCTTTCATGGATCATAGCCAAGACGAAGCTCCAAATCCAGTTCATCATCAGCTTCATTTCCCTCTTGAATACTTTCTCCTTCATGCGACAAACCAAACTGTAAGCTTAAACTTAAGCTTAATCTCATCTCCTCTCTAATTGGACTCGTGATGATCAATCCATTAGGGTTTTTATGTTTTCCATGATTGTTATCATAGATTATAGGACTAGATCTTGACATGAACTCACGAGTGATCAAGCATGGCTGGTGGAGTCTAGTGTTGCTCTTTGAAGGATTAGATCCGCTCTTGGCTCTATCTTTCCTGTGGACATTCATATGTCCACCCAACGCTTGAGCTGTAGTGAACCCATGCTTGCAATACATGCACTCATAGGATCGGCCATTTTGTAAATCCATCTGTTCATCAACTTCTTTGTGATCTAATATTATGGAATCCATTAAAGAAAGCACAAGTTTTATGTGATTAAAAAGGGAAAGGATGGGAGTGGGGTTAGTCCTTTGATTAACAAGACTTGTTCAATTCTTTAGCCGGCTGTTTTTTAATATATCTTTAATGGTCACTAGTGCATTGTCCTATGCTTACCTGTTTCGCGACACTTGTGCGTCGTGTGGAATTATATGCGTATAATTTGTCTTTCGTGCTTGGATTTATATGGAATACGATTGTCGTGTTTAGACGACCACTAATCACAAGGACTAATGACTAATGACTGTTCAGACACGACGTGTTTTGGAAGATATATTTTAAATAACTTTCATTGATCTTAGTTTCGTGGAAGGACCAAGGTTGGAATTAACAACGACGTTAGTAACACGGATTCGAGTATTATATGTATGTGTATATATCAATGTATTTATGTATATATGCCATATGTGTGTAGACATATATGTATGTATATTCTATTTATGAAGGGTTAAGAAACCGAGCTATCATTGATGAAAATAGAAATATAGGGTACTTTTTATTTCATTTTTAGTTTGATCATTTAATTTAACAAAACATTGGTAAATTGTTTTAATTTTTTTAAACTATAACCATCTTATCTTTTAAAATCGATTATTTTGAATCCAAAAAAGTTGTAACGCGCTAATGAAATTAAATGGTTTTTATAAAGGTTTTGAAAGTTACATGATTGTTATAATGGACCGAGCATTGTTTTTTTTTTTGTGGAGCGAGTTAAACTATGATAAATGTTCAATGGCTTCAATATAATGTGTGTCTTGACTTGAGTAGTGCCAATTACGAAAGTAGTAACATGGGTGGGTTAATTTATGCTGTAAATTAAATATTCTAAGAAGGGAATCATAGGACTTATTGAAGAAGTACATAATATGCAAGAACTTTTGAGTATAGTAATCCATCCGACTTAGTTTCATTTTTAACTAAATTCCTGATTTCATCAATTTGATTTGTTAAACATAAATAAAAAATCATTCATATTACTAAACAATACCAAAAAAAATTTCTAATATCTATTGATAACTAAATAGGTCAAACCCACACATGCATCTTCTATTTAACTGTGAGTCACACTACCCAATCTCATGAAGATAAGTGAACCACATGTTGGAAATAAACTGTCAAATAGATAATAATAATTAAAATATAAAACATACATCTGGAGAAAGGCTATGTGTGCCATATTTGTCATCCCAATACATAGTACTGATTCTGTATAGCTGTTGTATGCTAAGAACAGGGCACAGATCATGACTTATTTCATCCAGTGTCTTTTTGGGCTTTTGATGCATAACCTAAATTCAAGAAACGAAAAACCAAAAGTTGACTAATTGATAAACAAATTAGATGATTGTATAAAAAAAAATGCAATACCATGAACCCGATAGCTACTCTTGTGTGCTTGAGCTGATCCCACATACTGGAATTTGATTTTTTTTTTTCTTCAGAAGTCAGATGAAGAAGTAGCAACACCTACAACATGAAAGAGTACAAAGAAAAAAAGAAAAAAAAAAGTTACCTCTTCAGTTACTTTGTAGCACCAATGTTCCAATTCAGACAACCCTGCCTTTACATATTCTCCATTACTGAAACAGCAGCATTCTCGTCTCAACAGAAGGCTGCAAGTATAGATTAAAAAAATAAAAAAAGATTAAATGAATAAGCTTTGGCTCATGTAAGTATTTCAATTTTCAAATAGGCATGTGATGTAGTGAAAGATTATTGTGTAAGAACCTGTTGAATAATTGTACATTGATGAAAGAAAATATTTGTGTGAAGATTTTGCAAACAAAAAACGGTGGCACCTACAAGGACAAATTATGTGAATGAGGCGAGTATAGTTTTTTTGCATTGATATTAACCATGATTTTATATGAATATAAATTTATGAGACAAAATTGGTTTAATGTTATGCAAGTTTCCAAAAGCATACAATGAATAACATGGTAGTTCATAAAAGGAATTAGTAGAAAGTGAATAGAGCTGTGGCACAGCTTAACGGCATAATAATAAGGGCTAAATGCAAGACTACTTTCATTTATTTGTGTATTACTGCCTTCTAATTTCATTTATTTCTATTACAGTAGGAATTAGTAAATATAGCTATTTATAGGTGTTTAGTTTGCACTGTTTTCCTTAAACCTTATGCTCAAAAAAGAATGACACAACTATCGTTGTGTCTCAGGCTAACATTACCTTCACATGTTTTGCTAACTGTAAACGCCAAGTGAGGCCCTCGACTTGCTTTTGAAGCCTATCATTTGCTTCTTGTAGTGCACCTGTTTCCCTTGCAGCCTGTATGTATATGTTGAAAATGAGCAGCTAATAACATGTACATTGACGCATGGGAACTTTTCATGTAACTATATGGTGAAAAAATATAGAGGAACTAGATTTCCAAAAAATCACATTAGCACCACACCTAAGAAAAACCAAAGGAAATCTAACGGGTCGATACATTCACTAAATCAAAGAAAAATTCAACGGGTTTTAGGGCACAAGAAATCTCAATATTTTTGATTTGATAGGTAATGATAGAATTCAACTATTTAATCTCTAGCAGAATACACAGAAAGTGTATAAAAAGGGGAGAGGGAGGCGGAGAGAGAATATCTAGAAAACCAACATTACCTTCAATTTTTCCACTTCTGCACTTAATTTGTCAATCTTTTCAGTATCTTCTACATGGATTGGGGTTGTTTCTTGAACAATATCAGATGCTTCTTCGACTGCTTTCTGTGCAGATTCACGTTCCTTATCCTTGGTAAGCAATGCATATGTTTCATGAACAATAGCATGTATAGATTGCAGGGAGTTTTGTAACTTCAGGATTTCATGTCCTTTTGCTTCTTCCAAATCAGTCTGCATGATTAGTGATTCTCAATCGTCAGGATTCAAACCTATAGCTTTCGTGAGAACAAAAGTAAATACTGTCCAAGTTAATGGTAATATCTAATAAGTATTATGAGTTCATGACGTGTTGTCAATTCAGAATAGTTATGTAATCAGCCTGTGTGTTAGCCCATGGTTGATGTGTAGGTAGCAAGAAAATTGAACTAAAAGGGGAAAACATCTGGCTTTGATCAATTCATCAAGGTTCCCGATTGCAATGATTTTGTTCGCAAATCAAGCTCAATACATAATATGGATTGATTCCTACAAACTTATAAGTAGATGTTGCAAAGTTCAAACGCATCTCATACGCAAGTGGATGCATTCAGAAGATACGAGCAGAGTAATGTGGGAGAAAGGGCTAAACGCTTGGTTCAGTAAAAAAAATGGTGGTGTTCGGACTCGTATACTAAGATTGCAAGTGAGGAAAGTGGTGATTTCGGACCATGTTATTCCAATAGCAAATAAAATTATGTATGGCAGAGTGCATCGAAAGTAATTACCTGGAGCTGATAGGCATTGGGGAAGAAATCGCTATTAGGATCACAGAAGTCCGATGAGACTTTCATTTTGGAAAGTTGAAGAAGTCGGATGACTTTGAAGATGAATCTCAGTTGGAATTGATGGAAGAGGAACGGTTCTCTACTAAACTTTTTTTTTTTTTTTTTTTTGGTGAGAAGCATGTATGTATGAAAAAAAATTCAAAGCAGTTCGATACATATCGCAAACGGGCAACAAGCTGCGCCGCTAGTCCTTTCTGGATGGCAAAATCAATTCTTTTGAAAACAACATTTGTGGATCTAGGAGATATAACATTAGAATGCATGACCCGTTGGACTCTATTGAGGAGATCCACCGCCTCTGGTGCGAGAAAACCAAATGTATCGAATGCAAAAGGTACAAACACATGTTGATTTTCTATACATGCATTCTCGTGCTTTACCACTTTGCACGCAACGGCTTTCAAAGCGGCATGCTTAGCTGTGAAACCCCCGCTCCCCAAACCAACGAGAGGAGAGACCCCAGTAAGATAAGATCCATGCACGCATGCTTCCCTCCTATCCATCCAAAGACCAAAATGTCAGCCGGTCTAAGTGTGGACAATTAAAAATCAAAAGGCGAAGCTTTGAAAAGCCACAATTGTTTTCCAGCAAAGGAAATAAAAATCAAAACGCATTCTCCGACTAGTTCTGTAAAAAAAAGTCGCATCAGCAACCGCTTCCCGAGAAGATGTATTATTACATAAAATGTCCGACTTTGATTCCTATCATTTTGGTGAATCTATTGCCGTTTCCGATAGTTAGGTTATTGTGCTATTGAATCATGATCAAATCAAAGGTTTGCGGTATCAGTTACGGTTTACCGGTCTATTTATTTTTTAATTTCATGTTCACATTGAACCCAACCCGCCAACCGAATGAAAAACTCCAAGTTTGTAGGTTTAAAAACTTCAAATAAAAGTCGAAGGAAAGAAAAAAAAAACTTATATTACATATTTTATAGAACCAAAGGCAGCGGTATCCGGTGTTGCTCTCCCTTGTTGATGTTGAGGGTTCAAATCTCGCAGTGGACATAGGTGAAATAATTTAGGTGTAGTTTACTATATTTGCCGTTTAGAAAAAAAAACATATAAAATATTTTATAGAGTAAATTACAGTTTTGGTCGTATACATCTTTCTGCAGGTTTTGCCCTAGTTTTGAAATCTGACATCAACTGGTTGGCAAATCTATTAACAATGGTCCCTCATTGTGTGTTACTGTATGTATAAGTCCGTTAAGTACACATGAAAAAGACCAAATTGTCCATGTTTTTGTCTTAATCTATTTTTTAGTTTTTGGATTTTAGAACTATTATTATAATTTCTATAAAGACAAAATTTCACAAATGGTCCTTATGGTTTTCATCTTGTCCTTAAAATAGTCCTTATAATTTTTTTGTATGAACGGTCCCTATGGAGCAAAACATTGCACAAAAATGGTCCTTATAACTAACATCGTTACTTTTTTGTTAAATATAATATGAAAAGACCACATTGCTCCTCTTTTATTTAATTGTTAACCGGTGGGCCCCTCTCTCATACACACAAAATCACTTTTACTTTGACCCACCCTCAATGGTAATCACATTATTTTGTTTTCAAAGTTCTAAAAAAATTAAATCAAAATCCAAAAGCTAAAATTTTAAATCAAAATCAAAACCTAAAAGATCAAAACAAATTGATGTACAGAGGCGGGTGAGTAGATCTTATGAGGCACATATCCGATTTGAGACAGAGGAGGTGGTCACATGTAATGGAGAGACGTAGGGCGGCAAATATAAGGTGGTAGTCGGCAATAGAAAGGACATGGTTGGTGGTAGATGAGGGGCGGATAGGCGGAGAAAATGGTGTTCGTCGGAGCTCCAATAGCGGGACACTCAACCCCTTTCTCTTTAATAATATCTTATTTTATCCCCTTGATTTAGTTTTAAGTATTTATTGTCTATCTAAAGTTTATAGATAAACAAATATATAATATATAAAAATATATACTATAGTAATATGTGAATCGTTTGTACGTGAGTGAAGTGTTTAAAAATGATTAGTTAAATGCAGGGGTTTTATATATCGTTTAGATAGATAAGAGTAAAGTAGTAAAGTTAATAAAAAAAATCATAAAAGAGTTGAACCATTGGCAAAACAGTTTAATTAGATGTCAATATTACTAAAATAATGACATGACAATATTTTTGACCTATAATATAGGTTTAACGTTAGAGATGTTCTAAATCAAAAGTTAGACTTAAGAAAAAAAACAGCCACAACTAGGATCTTCTTATTTAACTTTAATCAGGTACACGTACATAATGAATCTCCAAAACAAATAGGGGGATGGGTGTTATTTTTATTCGGTTTGGTTTAATCGATTTTATAACTTTTAAACTGATAGTAACCAAATCTAATAAAGTTCGATTTAATTGGTTTTGGGTTATTCGATTTGGTTTATCAGGTAAACAAAATATTCCAGACATCATTGGAGTGGAAAAACCATAGGTCAACACGTTAACTTAACTTGTAAATATTTTCTTGTCATTTTTTCAAAAAAAAAAAAAAAAATTTATAGTGTGTAAAATATGATTATAAATTAAGACTATATTATAAAAAATATCATAATAACAATATAAATCTATGAATAAAATAGTAAAAAAAAATTATGCATTAAAATACACCGTCTGAGTTTCTTTCTAGCAGTTTATTCCATTCTGACTTGTTTCATTTTTAACTAAATTTTCCGATCTCATCAATTTGATATATTTAAAAAAAATAACTCATATTACTAAACATTACCGAAATTAATCTATCAATTACTAACTAAATAGGTCAAGCCCACAAATCTTCAATCTAATGTTGATTCACACTACCCAGTCCCATCAGGGACAACTTAAAGATAAGTGGACCATAATGAGCACTAGTGAGCAAGCAGCAATAAGAATGAAACCAAAATCCAAAATCCAAATGATCATATGATTCATGATTCATCTCGCCCCTTTAAGAAACTGAAACCTGAATCATCACAAATAAGTGGTGGGGGCTCCACATCTTCTATATTCATCTCATCCATTGATTTGGAGAGATCATCAACAGAGAATGGTATGCTGTATCACAAGACATGGAAATGTTTGCTTAGATATATACAAGCTCATATTAAGAGAAAAAAAAAAGCCAAAATAGAAAACAATTTGAAGTTTGTTCTGATACGTCAAACCTTGAGTCATCATCCAGCAAGAATGAGCTTCTCTCGGAATTATCTGAATCCATGACCATTCTCATGTTCTGAATTACCTGAATTGCACAGGAAATTAATGAGATGAGATTAGTAGTTAATAATATTAATAAATATATTAAATTTCTGTTAATTAAAACTTACATCTGGAGAAAGGCTATTAGTGACATATTTGTCATCCGAATACCGTGTACTAATTCTGTAGAGCTGTTGTATGTTAAGAATCGGGCACATTACATGACTTATTTCATCCAGTGTCTTCTTTGGCTTTTGATGTATAACCTAAACCCAATATATAAAAATCGAAGGTTGACTGAGCAAAGAATTGATAACAATTAGATAATTCTATAAACTATTAAGAACATAAGTTGGAATACCAGGAACCCAACAGCTTGTCTTATGTGCTTAAGTTCATCCCAAGCTGATCCCACATACTAAAATTTGATTTCTCAAAAATCAGATAAAGAAGACAGAAATAACATGAAAGAAAGAAAGAAAGAAAAAGGAAGAGAAATAAAAGGCTACCTCTTCAGTTTCTTTGTAACACCAATGGTACAGTTTAGACAACCCTGCCTTCACATATTCTCCATTACTGAAAGTTGTGCATTCTCGTCTCAACAGAACACTGCAATCATAGATTAGAAAATAAAAAATTAAATGAAAATGGTTGCCTCGTGTAGATAAATAGGCATGCACGGAAATCTTCTTGTCTCACAACCTGTTGAATAATCGTGCATTGATGTAAGAAAAATTTTGTGTGAAGATTTTCCGAACCAAAAATGATGGTACCTACAAGGACAAAATATGTGAAGGAGATGAATCTAGTTTTTTTATGGAAAATAGTCTAAAATTGAAAAACAAGATCATGACTTGTTAAAACTGGGGATTATAAGATCTAGCACTAGTCCTTTTTCAAAGCAAGTTTTGTTACAGTTAAAAAGAAAGATGGTTCATGGTGTTTTTCTGTTATTGTAGAGAACTTAATGTTGTAATGATCAATGATAGATTTCCAAATCCAACTTCTGAGGATATGTTCAAATGTATGAACAGAGTAAGAAATGTAGAGAGAGATATTGTCATTCCCAACTAACTCTTTATATATATAGTTACAAACTAAGTTGCTATAACATTACAACTAACAGCTAACTTAAAACAAACTGTAACTTTCTATTTACAATGCTAACGTGTGATTGCTAATGTGTCATAATCCCAACATCCTCCCCTCAAGATGCACTTTGATGGATGTCATTAACATGCATGTTGCCTATTAGGCTTTCCACAAGAAGAGTACATCATTAATTGTGATAGTCAGAGTGCTATGGACCTGAGCAAGAACTCAATGTACCATTCCCGCACAAAACACATTGATATCCGTTATCATTGGATTAGAGAAGCAATCGAGGGACGAGAGTTGAAGTTATCAAAGATCAAAACAAATATCAAATCTCACAGAGAGTTGTTCCTGTTGTGAGAGGGTGTTAGTGATGTTGGAGAAATCCCAAACTTAGAGTGAGAGTGTTAGTGAGAAGGTTGGTTTTTTGTAATAGTTGAGTGTGACAGTTGCTCTTACTATTGTAATTCTATTTTCGTGTTGAATAAAAGAGTTTTCCAACCCCAACAGCAGATTCTTGATTTTCATACAAGAGATTATCACTAGTATTGTGGAAAAGTTGCCTCCAAAATTAGCAAGTGACAAATAGTTCAGGGGTTATTTCAGTAACTTATTATTTACTATTCATAGTTTGACTATGAATAGTAATATATATGTTAATTGAAATGAAATTGGACGTCTATCTTTCACTATTCATAGCTTGACTATGAATAGTAATATATATGTGAATGAAAGAATGGACGGTGAACTCTTTTGTTAGGCGCATTCAAAATTTGACTATGAATAGTATATGTGAAATTGAATAATTTGAAGGCGCAGATATAATTAATAGGCGCCTACAATTGGACGCCTACAATTTGGACGGCATTTTATTTTGCAATTGGTATTCTCTTTGGCTATAAATAGCCTGAGCCAGAGAAGTTTCATAACAACCAAAAATTATCCAAATATATATAGAAAAGTATTACATATATATACTGATACACCACCGTGTATTTTAGCTCTCCCACTCTATTTGTAATCTCTTTCATAATCCCTGTAAACACTTCAAATTATAGTGAATTGTTTCTCGGCTTCCTCCGCCCGTGGTTTTTTCCCGATTTGGGTTTCCACGTAAATTCCTGTGTCTCTATTCTATTTATTTTATTCGTATTTCGTTGTGATTATTACGCTTTGATAATTTTTGATCCCATTCCGCATTGAGCTAATATTATTTAAGTCAATTTGGATCCGTCGTATTTTACAACCATTGGTATCAGAGCATCCGGGTTGTGATATTAGCTCGTTGGGATCATTTTATCAAGTAATTAATCATGTCTTCGGTAAAATACGATATTCCACTACTGGATCGTAACACCCGATTTCCGTTGTGGCAAGTAAAGATGAGAGACATTCTCATTCAGATGGATTTACACAAGGCGCTCTTGGGTTTCAATATGATGCCCGATACATGGACCGAAGAAGAAAAGGAGATGAAAGATCTGAAGGCTTTATCCCAAATTCGTTTGCACTTGTCAAACGATGTTTTGCAAGATGTTCTAAAAGAAACGTCAGCGGCTTCTTTATGGCTAAAGTTGGAACAACTGTTGATGACCAAGAGCTTACCAAACAAGTTGCATTTGAAGCAACGGTTGTTCAATCTCAAGATGATTGAAGGAGGCTCTTTAACTGAACATATATCCACATTTAAAGAGTTAGTAAATAACTTAGAGAATATGGATGTTCAGTATGAAGATGAAGACTTGGCTCTATTCTTACTATCGTCGTTGCCAGAATCCTATAGCCATTTTCGTGATACTATTATCTATAGCCGTGACACTCTAGTTTTAGATGAAGTCTATACAGCTTTGGATTCAAAAGAGAAGATGAAGCATATTACTGGTGGTGGTTCAAGTGATGCTAAAGCCGAAGGTTTGAATGCCAGAGGAAGAACAACAGAGAGAAGTAGAACTTCTCAATCTTCCAACAGAACCAGATCCAAGTCAAAAGGCAAACGAAAGTTTTGCAACTATTGTCACAAGAAGGGACATGTGCTTGAAGAATGCTTCAAGTTGAAGAACAAAGAAAAAGAGAAGACGGCAGCAAATGGTAAACAAGCTAGCACTTCGGGTGAAGCCGATCTAGCTGAGGTCGAAGGTATTGGAGAACTTTTGACAGTTTATTCAGATAAACTGGATTCCACTGGTGATTGGATACTCGACTCTGGTTGTACTTTTCATATGTGTCACAACAAAAGTTGGTTTTACACATTTGAAAAGGTTAACCAGGGCTATGTGTTGATGGGTAACAATACTACATGTCCAGTTCTTGGACATGGTTCAGTCAGGATCCGTATGTTTGACGGAGTTATTCGAACCATGGGGAATGTTAGATATGTTCCTGACCTCAGAAGAAACTTGTTATCTCTCAGTTCCTTTGACAAAAAGGGATACGAGTTTGCTGGTAAAGGTGGAGTTCTCAGGGTATTCAAAGACGGTTCCGACAAACTGAGAGCCGAACGAAAAACCTCAGATCTTTACTTTCTTGACGGGCAAACAATTTCGAGTGATGCTGCTGTTGTGTCAAAGTTTTTTTCTGATCCAGATCAGTCCCGTCTTTGGCACCTTCGACTCGGCCATATGAGTTTTCAAGGCATGTCAGAATTGAGTCGAAGAGGTTTACTTGGTCAACAAAAGATTGTTGATTTGGATTTCTGTGAAGACTGTGTATATGGCAAGGCAAAACGAGTAAGGTTTGCAAGTGGTATCCATACAACGAAAGGACCACTTGATTATGTCCACTCGGATTTGTGGGGACCGGCTCGAGTTGCTTCAAAAGGTGGAGCTATTTATATGCTCACTATTATTGATGATTTCTCCAGGAAGGTGTGTTCTTTCTTCTTAAAACATAAAGGAGACGTTTTCTCTACCTTCAGAAATTGGAAAGTTCAGGTTGAAAAGCAATCAGGTCTGGTGTTAAAGTATCTTCGTACGGATAATGGACTTGAGTTTTGCTCAGAAGAGTTTAATGTCTATTGTCAAAAGGAAGGCATTACTCGACATCGCACAGTAGTCCATTCACCTCAACAAAATGGTGTAGCTGAAAGGATGAATCGCACCATTATGGAGAAGGTCCGGTGTATACTTTCTAATTCCAAATTGCCAAAGTTTTTTTGGGCGGAGGCTGCTTCGACTGCTTGCTATGTTATCAACCGATCACCGTCACGAGCAATCGAGAAGAAAACTCCGTTTGAGTTATGGTCCGGTAAACCTGCCAATTATTCAGATTTAAAACCATTCGGATGTCCAGCGTATGCACGAGTTGACAATGGGAAGCTAGAACCAAGAGCAATCAAATGCGTTTTTCTTGGGTACAATCAAGGTGTAAAGGGTTACAAGTTATGGAGCTTTGATTTGAAGAAAATTATCATCTCAAGAGATGTTACTTTTGATGAGTCTGCTATATTTCAACCAGTTGCTGACTCTTCTAAAAGAACAGATGCATCAGATGTATCATCCGAAGCAAATAAAGAGAATGCTCAAATGGAGGTGGAGCTTCCTACTTCACCTACCACTAATCAGAGTACAAATCAGCATCAAGATTCTTCTTCGTCGGATGAGCATGTTGTTGGTGAAGATTCAACACCTTCACAACCACAAGCTACTACTCCAAGCATTGCAAGAGATAGACCGAGAAGACAGATTATTCCTCTGAAGAGGTATGCTGAATCTAATTTGGTTGTCTATGCTTTTATTGTTGCTGATAATATTGAGTCTGCAACGGAGCCTGCAAATTATGACGAGGCTATCGAATCTAAAGACTCAAATGATTGGATGCTCGCTATGCAAAATGAGATGGAATCTTTGCAGCGAAACAATACTTGGAATTTAGTTCCTATTCCGAAAGGGAAGAGACCAGTTAAATGCAAATGGGTCTACAAGATCAAGGAACCTGTCAACCCAAATGATAAACCAAGATACAAAGCTCGGTTAGTAGCTAAAGGCTACAGTCAGATTCCTGGTATTGATTACACTAACATTTATTCCCCAGTTGTCAAACATACTTCCATTCGTGTATTGTTGGGGTTGGTTGCTTCTAACGATTTTGAGTTAGAACAACTTGATGTCACTACAGCTTTCCTAAATGCTGAGCTTGAGGAAGAGATTTTTATGCAACAACCTGAAGGTTTTGTAGTTCCTGGAAAGGAGAACTACGTATGCAAATTGAACAAATCTCTTTATGGCCTCAAGCAGTCTCCTAGACAATGGTACAAGAGGTTCGATTCTTTCATGACCAGTCACAAATTCAGCAGGTGCACCTATGATAGCTGCGTTTATTTCAAGAAAGGTGACAATGGTTCAAAGATCTACTTACTCTTGTACGTGGATGACATGTTGATTGCAGCAAAAGATATGAAGGAGATTCAGAAGTTAAAAGACCAGTTGAAAGCTGAATTTGAAATGAAGGACTTAGGAGCTGCCAAAAAGATTTTAGGTATGGAAATTATTCGTGACAGGAAGTCTAGGATCTTGCATCTTTCTCAGAAAAGTTATATTGAGAAAGTCCTAAGACGCTTCAGTATGCACGAAGCAAAGTCTGTCAACACACCTTTTGCAGCTCATTTTCAAGCTATCATCCGCTTTGAGTCCTACTAATGAGACTGATATGGCTTACATGGCACGTGTTCCATACTCTAGTGCTGTTGGATCTTTGATGTATGCTATGATCTGCACGCGCCCTGATTTAGCTTATGTTGTTAGCATGGTTAGTAGATACATGGCGAACTCGGGGAAAGAACACTGGAAAGCAGTACAGTGGATTTTTCGTTATTTACGTGGTACGTCTTCTATGTGTTTACGTTTTGGTAAATCTAACACTGGGGTGTTCGGATATGTTGATTCAGATTATGGCAAAGATTTGGATAAACGAAGATCAATTACAGGGTATGTGTTTACTCTAAATGGTTGTGCTATTAGTTGGAAAGCCCAGTTACAGTCTACAGTTGCCCTGTCTTCTACCGAGGCAGAGTACATGGCGATTACAGAAGCAGTTAAGGAAGATATCTGGTTGAAGGGGTTATTTGGAGAACTCGATGATAGAATAAAGGTGACCACAGTTTTCTGTGACAACCAGAGTGCTATCTTCTTGAGTAAAGATCAAATGTTTCATGACCGAACAAAGCATATTGATATTCGTTATCATTTTGTGCGGGATATCATTGAAAAAGGTGATTGTGTTGTGGACAAGATTCATACAGATTATAATCTCGCTGATATGTTCACTAAAAGTCTTCCTATAGCCAAGTTCAAATTATGTTTGGACATGATGGGTGTTTCTGATCGCAGTTGAGCCTGAAGGCTCGTAGGTGGAGGAAGTATTATTTATTTTTCGGAAACAATTTTTTCTCTATATAAAATTTGCAGGTTCTTATGGAAGTTTTAGAGTTTGATGAGTTATAGGTTTTGACTAATCGTAAAGCATGACTTGCTTAATTTTGATGTCAAGGTGGAGATTGTGGAAAAGTTGTCTCCAAAATTAGCAAGTGGCAAATAGTTCAGGGGTTATTTCAGTAACTTATCATTTACTATTCATAGTTTGACTATGAATAGTAATATATATGTTAATTGAAATGAAATTGGACGTCTATCTTTCACTATTCATAGCTTGATTATGAATAGTAATATATATGTGAATGAAAGAATGGACGGTGAACTCTTTTGTTAGGCGCATTCAAAATTTGACTATGAATAGTATATGTGAAATTGAATAATTTGAAGGCGCAGATATAATTAATAGGCGCCTACAATTGGACGTCTACAATTTGGACGGCATTTTATTTTGCAATTGGTATTCTCTTTGGCTATAAATAGCCTGAGCCAGAGAAGTTTCATAACAACCAAAAATTATCCAAATATATATAGAAAAGTATTACATATATATACTGATACACCACCGTGTATTTTAGCTCTCCCACTCTATTTGTAATCTCTTTCATAATCCCTGTAAACACTTCAAATTATAGTGAATTGTTTCTCGGCTTCCTCCGCCCGTGGTTTTTTCCCGATTTGGGTTTCCACGTAAATTCCTGTGTCTCTATTCTATTTATTTTATTCGTATTTCGTTGTGATTATTACGCTTTGATAATTTTTGATCCCATTCCGCATTGAGCTATTATTATTTAAGTCAATTTGGATCCGTCGTATTTTACAACAAGTATCTTGAGAATTCAGATTCACCATATGTGTTGCATTGAAATTGTCTTTCTTCTCATCTTTAAACTCTTTATACCATTTAGGATATCCATTCAACTTGAAGCATGCTTCTCTTGTGTTTCCACTGATTTTTACAGAAATTAAAATAACGATCTCCTTCATTTTTATTTTTGAAATCTTGTTTAGACTTATATGATGATTGTCTCTTATCATTGTAACTCTGATTTGGATTCTTTACAAACATAACCTATGAACAAAGATTCGAAAGATTAGGTGTTTTTTCAACTTCACTATTTATTTCGTAGGAATACGATTCAAAATAGAAAATTTCAAGAAACTTATTTTCTTCCCAAAAGTGGATTCAAAATTAAAGTAAGGAGTGGGAAATATGAAAATAAGAGCTTTTGTTCGTAAAATTTGTGAAAAATGTCGACTAATCCGTCGTCAGGGACGAATTAGAGTAGTTTGTTCCAACCCAAGACATAAACAAAGACAAGGATAATCAGCCTTGTTAACGACCTGATATAAAAATTATAAGAAGGGGATCTGTTTTGACATGAAATGGATATATCCATATATCTCTGACTCAAATTTATGAGATGATAAAATATGGCAAAAGCTATACCGAAAAAAGGTTCACGTGGACGTATTGGTTCACGTAAGAGTACACGTAAAATGCCAAAGGGGGTTATTCATATTCAAGCAAGTTTCAATAATACCATTGTGACTGTTACAGATGTACGGGGGCGAGTGGTTTCTTGGTCCTCTGCCGGTACTTGTGGCTTCCGAGGTACAAGAAGAGGGACGCCATTTGCTGCTCAAACCGCAGCAAGAAATGCTATTCGTGCAGTAGTAGATCAAAGTATGCAACGAGCAGAAGTCATGATTAAAGTTCCCGGTCTCGGAAGAGTTACGAGCTATTCGCTGAATTGGTACAGTAGGAACAGAAAAATTGATTTGAACTTCCTTTTGTTTCTCAACATTTGGGGCCATAGAATATGCTTTATGACCTGATGGAAGAGGAATAGAGGATCAAGAACAAGAATCTGATTCCTTAGGCTTTCATATGTATCATTAAGCCCCATGAGAAATTGCATGAGTTGTGTAGAGGAAGTAATATCAGAAATGGCTTTAGCAGATCCACAGGTGCAACCAGGTAAAATGTACAAGGCAATTTAATTGATCCCTTAATTGCTTCAATTTTGTGTAGTATTTAGAAAGAGAGCAATCACCTTGATTAATGGAAGCAATTTGACGTTGAAGTTGATAGATCAGTGGACCATTGCTCTCTCCAAAGTGTTCTTCAATTTCAAGCCATAATTCACGAGCAGTTGTGGAGAAGACAAAGGCTCCAACAATTTCTTTCGAAATTGCATTCAACAACCATGATCGGACCATACAATCAATAATAATCCAATCATCAAGCTCATTATCTTCAGATTCAGGTTTCTTCATGGTACCATCAATGACACCAAGTTTTTTATTCTCTCCTAATGTTATCTGAATCAAGAATAGTTTTCATTTCCATTCAGATGAGTAGATACCAAAAACATGTTAGTTTTAATGTTTTTGGGCAAAGAATTACTAGAAGAATTGGAATTACGATCGATAATAGGATTTGTATTCATATTGTAGAAGAAATCAAGTAGAAATGCGGAAATGATTAAGATAGAATACCATTCAAACACATGAACAACACATGAACAGACTAATAAATGTAGAGAGAATTGATAGAGAGAGAGAGGTTGTTGTAATAAGATCTCTTAATCTGTTTATTCCCAACTAACTCATCATATATAGTTACAAAGTACGTTGCTATAACATTACAACTAACAGCTAATTTCTAACTACTTGTAACAAACTGTAAGTAAGTTTCTATTTACAATGTTGACGTGTGATTGCTAATGTGTCATAATCTCAACAATATGCTTGATGAGCTCCATGGAGCTACTTACTTTTATCAAAATTGAATTACGAGCGACATACCACCAAGTATATATGAATACGCCCTAGAGATATTCATAAAACTGCTTTTTGGACTAATAATAGTCATTATGAGTATTAAGTTATGTGCTTTAGTCTAATGCTCCCTCTACCTTCTAAGCCAATTTGAATCCGATATTTTGCTCATACCTTTGTAAATTTGTGCTAGGTGAAATTTGAATAATAACCTCAATTGGATCATCTTCAAAAAAAACTTTTGAAATATTAAGGCAATGTCTTTTTTTTAATCAAATTACTCAAAAAAAAGGGCATTTGGCTTGCAAGAATTGAAACCGTTTCTAAATGTTGAACAATTAAGGGTCAAACAACGTAGAGGTGTGCAAAATAACCGAAATCATAACAAAAAACTGTTTTAAAAAACTGACAATTTGGTTTTCGTTTAAAAAAAAGAATTTTTTAAAGTTCGGTTTGGTTTCTTTATATATAAATGTTGCAAAAGTCGTTAGTGAGATGGTCCACTAGGGACTAGCGCTAGGTTGATCAATCGAATTACCTAAGTTGTAAATCAATTAATTTAGCAAAATCATATATAACCAATATTATAGCAAAATAAGCTAATGAAAAGCTCAAAGAAAAATATGCTCAAAGTGTTAAACAACTTATAAGCTAGCTTTCTAAAACTCTACTTAGACTAGCGTTCTAACAAGCTTATGAAATTTTTAAAAAATTCTCCCAAATATACCATTTGTTAATAAATAATAGTTATTAGCAATAAATCAGTAAACAACAGGGAATTTTAATCTAGTAATTTTTTTATCAATTTCTTGGCTCTCGGCCTCACCTCACCCATAATGGATTTTTATTTATTGCTATTTTTCCGTAACTTTGGCACATTAACTAATTTTACAACTTTGTAGTAAAAAAACTAACTATTTTAAAGTCATTATTTTAAAATGGTGTCCATTCCTTTTATGCTTGTTTAAATTTTATTTTTGCATAAAGATATATCGAGTTATGATAACATTGAGGGTCACTTCATGAGATGCGAGAAATTCATGACAATGTAACAGATATGATATCAGATGCAAGAACTTTCACTTAAACATAAACAATCGGGAGAAAAGTTATTTAGTACTCACTTTAATTTAATGAAATGTATTACGTATTTGTCTTATAATATTGAATCATGTCTCTACATGCCGTTTTATGTCATTTACATTTCCCACTAGCTTATGAGCTGGTTTTTACCAAACGTCATTTTTATCGACTAACTTTTCAGCTAGTCAGTAAAACATAATTTGTTTTTAAAAGAGCTTGTCAAAAGCGAAGCAAGTTCAATGGGCCATTTTAGATGAGGATAAAATTGGAAAGTTTCCCACATGCTGAATCTTCCGAGGCTCTCTCATCTACTAAGTCTCTCATGAGTCCCTTCTAAAGAAGAAATTAGGTGAAACAGTTGGTTGCTTGTACAAAGTTACATTCGTTAATTGAAAATGATGATATGGCCATGGAATCAAAGACAGTATTAGACACTCATTGAAATTGTCAAAGAAAGTTTAACTGAATGTTAAAGACTTCCATCAAATGATGCTACATGGAAAAACGCTCAAGAAATGCACGACAAGTTCATCAAGACTAATCTTGAGCAGTCAAATGAGGGGGTGCTGACAAGCCATGAACATCTCAAAGAATGTCCAAATAGAATCTTAAATATTTCAGTTAGGGGGTTGTCATGTTCAAACCTTGCAAGACCAGTGTGCAAATGTCACTCACCAGCATGCATGCTTCTTGCTTAGGAGTAGGCAGTAGTTGTTATTATGATACTTCTGAAGAATGTGGGATAAGAATTTGGAATATTTGTTTCTTTTCTTCAGTATTTAAATTTTAAACTGAGTTACTATCAATAAAAAAGCAAGCCATGAATATCCCTAAGAAGAATACTCTCACTTTCTTATAGCTTCAATTGGGACCTAACAAGGTAATATGGTTGTGACAGTGGCACAGGTTCATGGCATAATAGTAAAGGCTAAATACAAGAAACAGCAAAACCTATTTTCATTTATTTGTGTATTATAGGAACGTACTTTTATTTATTTCTATTAAAGAATGGTACTTTCAAAAAAGAATCTTATTAAGGCTTAGTACTTTGAAAAATATACTTAATTATAGCATTCCACTTTCAATCTTTTTCTTATTGGGACATTACACTTTGAAAAATCTACCTGATTATAGCATCAAAATTAGCTTTCTATTTGGAAGACATTGCTATAATTGGGTAATTTTTTCTCAAAGTATGATGCTATATAGATGCTTTTAAATTCAATGCTTAAAAGTAACACAAAGGAATTAAATAGTGTGCTATAATAATCAATTCAATGAAAATATTTTGCTGCTTCTCAGCTTCTTGCATTTGACCCTAATTGAAATGAATGCGCTTATATATAGCTTCTATATGTTGAATGGATATCTAATACTATAGAAAACATGATAAATGAGAAACAAGATGTGAGGAATAGTGCACTTACATAGTAAGATTTCAATATGTTTAGGAAGCTATCAAGGTTGTTTTGGATCCCTTGCCAGTGATCAATGAGAATATCCTGAGAATCATTTGTTTCATTTAGGAACTCTGTTTCAAAATCTCTTGGTGCCTGGAACATTCGCAAATAACATGTTAAGAAGTTTCAAAGGGATTTAATTTAAAACAGAAAAGAAAATTAATTTATATAGACAGTAAGTAAAGTAAAGTAAAGTACCTGAATGCACATTTTAAGCTAGGGGGAAATCTCTTTCTGTAAGTTGTCACGTATCATCCCATATAGTTTTTCAACATATGCTGTTAACTTCTGCTTGAACAGGAAAGCTGGGCAATTGGCTTCAGCTTGCTCCAACGTGAACAACAAGAGCAATGTTGATACATTGGATAACCAATAGGCTAGGACATGGTTGTTGTTACCTTGTATCTTCAATAAAAAGGAAGCAAATGTTAAAAATATAATAATGAGATGTAGGTGTACCTCATTAATATATATAGATTTTTTAACAATTCATACCTCGATTGCTTGGCCTATGGTATGAATTATACGATCAAAAAAGCTGGTTTTTTCTACTTCAAAAGATTGCCACTGCCTCAAACATTTGTATATGATGCAAGCAGTGACTGGACGCCCTTTTGAGAATCCAAGGTGTTGGGTGATGCATCGGATGAGTAAATCTTGATATTCCTGTTGTTTCTCATAAAGTGACTTCTGTGGTCTTTCCTCCATATCAGCGACCTTCAACTGCATTGAAGGGCTATGAAGATCCTGTAACATTTTAAAAGAGACATAAGAACATGAGTTAACTCAATTCAAAATATCATCGATGCAGAGCATATCGAGAACTTAGCAGTCTTTTATTCATAAATGGGCATAATTTGATCCCCTTATAAAAATAAATGGGTATATGTCTTTGAGGTATATAATATATCTTGAAATTACACTAAACTTTCTTCCTTGTGAATTTAAACACTTCGTGTTTTATTTACTTCCATTCTTTGTCAACTACAAATTCATGTATATAGCACTATATAATTTTGAAATTATGAGTAAACCGTAAACCCTAATCGAATTTTTGAAAAACTTGGACTTCTCATAGGAGTTTTTGTACTTTTGGTCTTCTGTCATTGTTCCATTTTTTTAGTAGTTAAGATGAAAATGGAGCATCTTTATGAGTACCAAAATTGACTTCAACTGTGCTGCCATTAATAAGGCCTGTTGACGAAGAACCTTATTTTCCGATTCTATGTTGGTGAGCTTCTCCTCGAGCCTAGCAAGCATAAGGACAAGGATACATCAAATTTAAGTAATAAGACTTGATTTGCTTTTAGACTTGTTGTGCATTCAAAGAAAGACAAATAAAAAGTAATCTCATTATGATGAAATTAGCTGTAACATACCTATTCATAGATTCCTGAAGTTGATTCGCCCTTTTTTCAGTTTCTTCCAACTTCTGCTGCTTACTTTCACTTGATTTTTCTTCTTTTAGGTTTCTCTCTGATTCTAACAAACTCTACAAGCCAACAATTATGTAAGGTGAGGCTTATTAATTAGTAGATTCAATTCAGATGTGAGACAAGAACTAAGAGCATCCACAATGCATGGTTGAATGACGTGGAATGCCTATATAGTTGTCATTGTTAAATGTTAAGTGGATTAAACCAAACCACATTGAACTGTTGAATGGGAAAATGATTAACAAAAAAACGATATATATACTTTTAGTTCAATGGAATTCCATTTAACTTTTATAGAGTTGGGTGCATTGTCAACATTACCTTCAATTCTTCCACTGTTTCACTTAATTTGTCAATCTTTTCCTGTGAAGATTCTCGATCCATGGTAAGCAATGCATTTGTTACATTAACTTTAGCCTGCATGGCTTGCAGGGAGTTTTGTAGTTCCAGAATTTCCTGTCCTTTTGCTTCTTCCAACTCAGTCTGCATCATTATCCCTTCTCATATTCATCATACTAATATTTAACACCACAGATATTTAATCACTCAAATTAAGTTTAGTTCACGTTACCTTCAAGCGCTTTTGTAACTGTAAATCCAAAGTGAGGTCTTCCACTTGCGCTTGAAGCTTATCCTTTGCTTCTTGGAGTGCACCCTTTTCCCTTGCAGTCTGTATCTGTTGAAGATGAGCAAAACAATGCATATGTGCAGTTTCACGTTCCTTGGTAAGCAATGCATTTGTTTCATCAACTTTTGCCTGTATTGCTTGCAGGGAGTTGTGTAAATTCAGAATCTCATGTCTTTTTGCTTCTTCCAAATCAGTCTGCATGATCATCCATTCTCATTTTTTCAGGATTCAAACATATCGATTGAGTATATTTAATAGAACAATAATATATACAGTCCAAGTTAATGGTAATATCTAATAGGTATTACGTACGGCACTATGGCAGACTGAGTGTATCAAAACTAAATACCTGGGGTTGATACGCTTTTTGTAAGTCGGGGAAGAAACCCCTTTTAGAATCAAAGTCCGGGGAGATTTTCATTTTCGAAAGCGCAAGAAGTCGGCTTTGGAAGGAGTACGATTTTGAATTTTGAAGACGACTCTCAGTTCGAATTAATGGAAGAGGGACGCCTTGATTTTGAGATACTCCCTGTTTCCTTCTTCAGTGAGAGAATTAAAAATCAAAACACATTAATTCTCCGGTGAAGCTTTGGAAAGTCGAATTCTTTTTGCCGGCAAAGAAATCAAAGTTCAGAAGACGTCCGGCGAGGTCGTTATGTCGCGATCAGCAACAACTTCCCAAGTTGACGCCGCTTATGTCTCTGAGAATTGAGATCATAACTTCACTATATCTTATCTTCACTTTTTGATTTTATAAAATCCTATTATAACTATTCTAAATAATTAATTCTTTTAAGGTTTTTTTTTTCAATTTTCTTTAACAAAGTATTCTTGTCTATCTTAAAAATCTATATCTATAAAAGCCACTTATCTATCTTCATATAATTAAGATCATTTAAAATGTATATTATGTACATGACAAAACTAATTAGAAGCTTGTATCCAAAAACTACTAATTGAAAGTGGAAAGTTGCAGTTTTTTCAATATTTTATTAAAATAGTTTTTATCTTTTTAAATTAGTAAAATCAGTTAAAAGCTCACACAAGCTATTTGAAGTAACTTTTTGAGTCGCATATTTTTTATTAAAATTAAAAAAAAAAATTAAAAGTTTATCCGGTCAAACAAAATTTTTCTCTTTTCGAGTTTTTTCTTAGAATCTAAAAGCTAAAACTTCTCAAAATCTTTATGTCAAACATGTCCTATAAATTTTATGGATATTACTTTACATTCATAATATAATTTTCTATAAAATATATTTACTTTTATTATATTTAATAATTAGATTAACTAGTCATAATATAATAAATATTTAACATGTAAATATTAAATAAAATTAACATGAAATATTATTTGTTTGAGTTTACTAAGGGAGACTCTCTAACTATGACACAAAAAACAATAAAATGGTGTTCTTTTAACCTCAAATGTTTTTTTTAAACTCTAACCAAAAATCAAAAACATCATATTAAAAGCACATATATTTAATAGATATTTGACAAAATATCACATGAATCAAATGTTTTCTCAAGAGACTAACTCTTTAGGGTATTAGGAAAATGACATCTAAGTCCGTAATAGGACACTCCAAAGTCTGCTTTGCATTTCGAATTATACAAATTTGTTATGACTTGACATAAAGGTAGACCAAATATGACATGTATAGTAAGGTACATTTCGAACCGAATAGTTGTACATTTCGTATGGACCTAAATTTAAAAAATTCACATAACATTCATGAAATCGCCATCTACTACTTTATTCGAGTATTATATAAACATATTATGAAACACCCCTCCTATAGGCTTTTTTTTTAGCAACTAAAATATATTAGAATTAACAAGAAAGAAAAAAAAAACAATTACAAAGATAAAGCCATTAGGGGATTTTAGAGCCAGTTACTCCAAAGAATAAGACCATTTTTGTTTCTATTGGCGAACCATAAAATAGAAAAGTCAACTATACTTTGAAAAAGGACATCACGACAAGGGATTTTTATCTCCAAACACCACATCGTTATGAAACCTCCAAATAAACCGGAGGACCACTCCCATGATAGCTTCCAAGGCCAATTTTCTTATTTTCTATAAACGCAAGTTATCAAGCCATTTATACACGTCATGCAAATAGTCACGATATGGCATGGTGATGTCAACCCATTTAAAAACCGTCCACCATATATCAACAACCTACTCTTCAAGTTTTTCTAAACAAACAGGACAGAGAATAGAGTTAAGATCTATAACATCCCAATGATGAGGTATTTTCAATTTTAATCCTTTATATGAAGAAATATTGCATTTTGGCCCTTGTGCATGAGAAAGGTTGCAAAATGACCCATAGTGGCATTTTTGTAATTTTGGGCCGAAGGTTAGTACGTTGGGCGTACGTTCTGTACGCTGGGCGTACGTTCTGTACGTTGGGCGTACATGAGCGGGGCTAGTATGTTCGGCGTACATCGTACACGTAGGGCGTACGTGCGAGGGTTTCAAACCCTAAAATTTAGGGTTTGGACCCTATTTAAGCATCTTTATGGTCTCCAACCTCATCTCTAATCAGCCTCCAACATCTTCATATGATTTTTGCAAACCCTAATCCACTTTTGAGCACTATTGAGCTTTGTGTGTGTGTTTTGGTCATCTTGAAGGAGATAGGAAGAAGATAATATCATCTTGAAGGACTAGGACTCTTTGGATCCAGCATCTTATCACCATTTGTCATTACTTTGAGGTAAAAAGCTTTGATCTTAATGATTCTATTCATAGATCTAAGTTAGTCATGAAGTTTGTGTCCTTGTGGTCCCATTAGTTGGGTATTTTGAGTACGAGCTACTCCAATCCATTTAAGTTGTACTTTCATGCATTTTGTGGTGTTTAGAAGCATAAAAATGTGGTCTTGATCATTTCTTCCCTTCCATGCATGTGCTACAAGGACTTAATGGGCTAAGTGGTTAAGGTTTTTGATATTAAGCACTTATTGGCCATGCAAGACCATAAAGTTGGAAACTTTCAATGGGTTATGTGCAACACATATAATTCCTATGTGTGCATGCAACCTTGATACTTGATCTATGTTTTCTCTAATTAAACATACAACTTTGAACAACAAAATAGAAACCCTAGAACAACTAGCATATTTTCGAAAATACAAATAGGGTTAGGTGAATCATATCTTGATTGCTATTTAGTAATAACAATGAAAATCCTTGTGTTGTTGAAGCCTTGAGAGCAAGCGTCACAAATGTCACGCCTCTAGTGGTTCACACCCAACACTAGCAAAGGAAAATGATTGAGAGAGAGGAGGGATGCTAGAAATTTTGGCTATCTCTTCAAAAGAAAGAGTGGCCGAAATTCTTAGGGTTGGGGTTGTATTTATAGCGCAGTCAAGAAACCCTAGATAAGCTCAAATCTAAGATTATCTTAAACCGGGTAATTATTTACCTTCATGTTTATCTACCAAGGATTATTCTAGAATCTCTTAGGCTCTAAGAAACCATCCAAGCCTTATGGAGGGTTCTAGTTTGCCTTCTGCTCAACTATTGAACAATTGCACTTCAGTCCCTGCACTTTTAATTAATTTATTTAATCCCAAAATTAATTCCAATTAATTTTTGATTAAATATTAATTAAATATTACTATTTCTAATTAATATAATATTCTCATAATATATTAACAAATTAGTTATTTCAATTTATTAATCAAATAATAAATTAACTTCTCTCTCCAAAAATCATCCTGTCTAGTTGCTAGTCTTGAGGCAACCCAAAATGACTGTGTTACTATCAATTTAAGTGTAACGCCCCAAAAATAATGACATAATTTTTTTTAGATTAATAAATCGTTAATACATGTCTTTCCTATAAAGCCAAAGTAATTAAGTTTTAGCAAAACATCAACAAATCAGAGTAATTCACAGAAAGCGGAAACATGTGGTGTATGCTCTACAATCATCCCGAGCCCTTCCAATTGAAAATCGGAGTACCTGAAACATAAACTGAAAACCGTAAGCACAAAGCTTAGTGAGTTACCCAAAATACCATACAACATACAACCACAGGTTATCATGCAACATACAAATAGTTTCCATGGGCTCCCCCCATGGTCTTTATCGGAAATGCCATGGGCTCCCCCATGGTCTTTGTATGGAATGCCATGGGCTCCCCCGGGGTCTTCCATGCAAGCATCACATAGACAACTAGCATATCACATAACAAGTAATGGGTCGGCACTAGTGCCTTCGACCCATGGATGTAGTGAGAAGACTCACCTCGCACTGCTGAATCATACAGAAACACTCTTGGTTGCTGGCTGGCAGATCCACGAACTATCAATAGCAAAACAACACCTAATTAATAATTGGGTTCCAATCCATAACCACTACTTCATACCTGGGGTAAAAAGACCATTTTACCCCTTAACCTAGCCTTGTCCAAACTAAGACCCAAGCTTACAATCTGAAAGGCCCAAAGGCCAATTAATCAACCAATGGCCTAATTTTCCAAATTAGGCCCAAACCCCTTACATGGGCCTTACCTTAAGGCCCAACCATTCATTCTAGTCTAAAAGACTTTGTATTCCGATGGCCCATTAACAAGTTAAACACTCAAGCCCAAAATACAAAAAACCACTCGTGGCCTAAATCATGGCCCAATTTTCCAAATTGGGCCCAATGCCCTTCGTGGGCTTTCTCAAATTCACAATCAGACCAAAACCTGATGGACCAACAGGCCCAAAGACACATAATCCCAACAGATGGCCCACACCAAAGCCCAACAGTGAAACTTCCCCTGACTGAGTACGCAGGGCGTACTCAGTTGTACGCTAAGCGTACAGGCTGTTTGGCTTGTACGCTAAGCGTACAGGCTGTTTGGCTTGTACACTGCGCGTATAGACTTATACGTCCAACGTACTCCTCCATTGAGCCAAAACCTTCATTAAGCTCTTAATGCTTGATCCCTTAAGTCCAAACCACAAATCCATTTCTAAATGAACGTCTAGAACCATAAAGTCACTGACTTGGTGACTTTGCATGCCCCAAGAAGACCCAGTCTCAAAGTGTAGCATTCTACTTTCATGAAAAGGACCCAAACTCAAACATGGATGGTTTTAAACTCTAAAGGTGCCAACTTTATGGAACTTGAACCTCAGAAACACTAAGAGGGGCAACTCAAAGTTCCTGGAGTGGAATCAAGACCACTAGATCTCATTTTTGGGACCAAAATGAACCAAAACTCATAAATGATAGATCTAAGACATCAATGATCAAGTTCAAAGCTTTATACCTCCAAAAAGCTGGAAATGAGACGCATAAGCAAGATCCATAAGCTCTTCCTTGATTCCCATCCTTGCACCAAACTCCATCTTCTTGGAAATGAACCAAACACACCAAAAATGGACACCATGAGCTCAAAATGCCACCATGAAGGCTAAAGGATGATTTGTAGGGTTTTGGGGACTTGGGGGCTGGTATAGAGGCCAGCCAAGAAGACTTAATGTGTTTATATAGGGTACATCCCTAAATATTAGGGTTTCCATCTGCCCCTCGTACGCTCAGCATACCTCCTCATACGCCCCGCGTACGAGGTCTCACACCCGAACCATCATTGCACTACGCTACGCGTACTCTACACTACGCCTTGCATAACCGGCTTCGCATCAGTACGCCCCGTGTACTAGGTTTTTTCCCAAACCCTAATTCTTCCGAAGGCCATAACTCTCTCGATACAACTCCGATTTCGACCATCTATATATCCATAAAAAGGTATCGAGACGATCTGCACTATTATCAACTCATACCAGACATAAGATATTCCGGACGGACATCCACTTTCCATAAAAGCCTTAACTGACAAATTACCGAAATGCCCTTTGATTCCAAACACAAACCGAATACCCAAAAAATCCAAATTACATTATCTAATTCCAACTGGGTCCAAAACTCAATTCCTCAAGGATCCGAAGCCTGCTAATACCCAATCCCTGATCACCATCCCCAACATGGGAACAATTCGAAACAAGGCGTTACATCAAGTATATACCAATTATAGTTATGGGCTTAGACACCTAATCCAACAGTCTCCCACTTGGATAATTCTAATAACTATAATTGACAGTATATTCTTCTAAAATTGATCAACAAATTGTAGCTCTCAAAAGTTGTTGTCGAACTATGACCTAGTCAGCTACGTGTCCTAAGATAAGTGATCATGTAATCCTTCGTTCTGCAATATATCATTTAGACATAAGACATGGAACATAATCAATCTCATTGTCCAATACTTTGTTTCCCGATTTCTGATTTGTAATGACGAAGAACTACTAATCGAACACATCAATTTAGTCATGGTCGGGTCCGACACTATAAGTCAACACCAAATCATCGAGGGGACCAAAGATATCGCTTTTCCCCCCTAAGGGTAAAAAAAGGAACATATAAACTTTGACTTATATTCTTGCACTATTTACTCATCAAATAATGCACAAGAATACATTTTATAACATCAAGTTACTGATACGTTAATGCACAACCAACTTGTAAACAACAACTCATATATCTCTGTTTAAAGATTATAAGATATTATCTTTTCAGAATTACTCATGATAAATTCCATGAAGTAATTCTCTGAGCGTGGGTTAATCCAATATTTAAATCTCCATTTCAAAGTACTCATAAATATTGCAGCAACACTATTTCCATGTCTAAAACTCTTTAGACAATCTACAATCTAATTCATGACACTCTTGATTCACTACTTACTTCCAAAAGTATGATCGACTGTGGATGTTCGAACAATCTAATTTATTCGGGAAGTAAAACATACAAAATGAAACACAAAATAAATAATAAACATAAGGTAGTAATCCAACTCATAAATAAATCTCCATTATTTAATCACCAAAAGTCAATTACATTTATTTCGTTACAAATTTCAAAACTAACTATCTAACTACTAAATCTAATATCATCCTTCAGACCAATTCTCCTGGCATGTTGAATGTGCTTGAACCTACTCAGACCCTTTGTGAAGGGATCTGCAGGATTCTCTTCTGACGATACCCTCTTCACGACGAGGTGACCTTCTTCTACTCTATGTATGATGAAATGGTATTTTCTGTCGATGTGTCTTGATCTACCACGATTTATTGGTTCCTTTGTTAAGGCAACCGCCCCTTCATTATCCTAGAAAATCTCCATTGGCTCCTTGATGGCTGAAACAACTCCAAGGTCTCCGATGAAGTTATTCAACCAAATAGCCTCCTTTGATGCTTCACTTGCCTCTATGTACTCTAACTCACAAGTAGAATCAGCCACCGTCTCCTGTTTGGAACTTTTCCATGTTACTGATCCTCCATTAAGGGTAAACACCCAACCAGATTGAGAACGGAAGTTCTCTTTGTCTGTCTGAAAGTTGGCGTCACTATACCCAGATACTCTTAAGTTATCACTGCCACTAAACACAAGGACCCAGTCCTTGATTCTTCGCAGATACTTGAGAATATTCTTAACTGCTATCCAGTGAGCTATACTTGGATTTCCCTGATAACGACTGACCATGCTCAAAGCAAAAGCCACATCAGGGTGAGTACATTTCATAGCATACATGATAGATCCAACAGCAGAAGCATATAAAACTCTACTCATTTTTGTTATCTTTGCATCAGTACTCATGCTCTGAGTCTTGCTCAGTTTGGTATTACTCTGTATGGGCAGTTCTCCTTTCTTGGAATTCTCCATACTAAATGCTTTAGTACCTTTTCCAAGTATGTGCTTTGACTAAGTCCAATTAGCGTTTTACTCATGTCTCTTAAAATCCTTATCCCCAGAATATAAGCATCCTCTCCTAAATCCTTCACAGCGAAACACTTTCCAAGCCAAAACTTAACCTCTTGCAAAGTTGGAATGTCGTTTCCTATAAGAAGTATGTCATCAACATACAAAACTAGGAAGGTTACTATGCTCCCACTAGCTTTGACATATACACAAGATGCATCTTCACTTATAGAGAAACAAAACTCTTTGACCTTCTCGTCAAAACAAAGATTCCATCTGCAAGAAGCTTGTTTTAATCCATAGATTGATTTCTCAAGCTTACACACTTTATTTGGATACTTTGCATCCACAAAACCCTCTGGCTGGCTCATGTAAACATCCTCAGCCAACTTCCCATTAAGGAAAGCGGTTTTGACATCCATATGCCAAATTTCATAGTCATGAAACGCAGCTACGGCTAGCACTACCCTGATAGATTTTATCTTAGCTACTGGTGAGAAGGTCTCATCATAGTCAACCCCTGGGTTTTGAGTAAAGCCCTTCGCAACCAGTCGAGCCTTGAAGGTGTGTACCTTTCCATCAATGTCGGTCTTCTTTTTGAAGATCCATTTGCACCCAATTGTCTTGCAACCTGGTGCATTATCAACCAAATTCCAAACATGATTGTCATACATGGACTTGATCTCGCTATCCATTGCCTCTTTCCACTTAGCCGACTCATGGCCTTCCATGGCTTCCTTATAGTTAGCTGGTTCATCCAAATTTACCAGTGTACTATCACTGATAAATGTATCACCATCCGTAGTAATGTGGAAACCATAAAACTCAGGTGGCATTCTAACTCTACTGGAACGTCTAAGAGGTAATGACTCGTCAATTGGTTCAACTTGAATTTCTTCCTCGGGTTGAGCCCTAGCATTTTTAGAAGTTCCTTCATCGTTTGACTCTTGAATATCTTCAAGATCAATGGTACTCCCACTGTCCTCTTTGCATATAAGCTCTCTCTCTCTCTCTCTCTCTCTCTCTCTCTCAAGAATCCCCTTCGTGCTACGAAGACCATGTTCTCACTAGGTCTGTAGAATAAATATCCAAAGGACTTATGTAGGTAGCCGATGAAAATACATCTCTCACTTCGAGGTTCAAGCTTGTCGTGAGTCTCTCATCTAAAGAAAGCTTCACAACCCCAAACGTTTATATGTGCTAACGAGGGAACCTTCCCTGTCCATATCTCGTGAGGTGTTTTGACAACTTTCTTTGTTAGGACAAGATTAAGAATGTGGGCGGAAGTCTCTAAGGCATAGCCCCAGAATGAGATTGGAAGTGAAGCTCGACTCATCATGGAATGAACCATGTCTAACAAGGTCCGATTACGCCTCTCGGACACACCATTAATTTGTGGTGTCCTAGGAGGTGTCAATTGTGAAACTATTCCACATTCCTTGAGGTAGTCGTGGAACTCGATACTAAGATACTCACCGCTTCTATCAGATCTAAGCATCTTTATCTTCCTACCCAATTGATTCTCGACTTCATGTTTAAACTCTTTTAACTTTTCAAATGTTTTTGACTTATGATTGATTAAGTAGATATAGCCATATCTGTTATAATCATCAGTAAAATTCACATAGAATCGATTTGCATCCCTTGTGGTGGATCTGAAGGGCCCACACACATCTGTGTGTATGAGATCCAACAATCCTTCACCTCTTTCACAAGAACTAGTGAAAGGTGATTTTGTCATCTTACCCAATAAACAAGACTCACATGTATCATCTGACCTTAGGTCAAATGATTCCAACACTCCATCCTTTTGGAGTTTGGTCATACGTTTCTTATTAACGTGTCCAAGATGACAATGCAACAAGCACGCTTTGTCTATACCATTAGACGAATCAATTTGAAAAACACTATCCTAAATTGTCTACAATCATCACAGTTTCATACCCACCATCACAAGGTAAAGCTTCAAAATAAAAAAAACCATTTTTAAAAGCAGAAATAGAACCATTTTCTTCATTAAAAGTATATCTAAAACCTTGTTTAAATAAAGCATGAAATAAAATGATGTTTCGTGTCATCTCTGACGAGTAGCAACAATTTATTAATTCTAACCCTAACCCACCACTAAGCACTAAGCTATAAACTCCAACCTTGGTGATAGGTGAAGATCGCCTATTCCCCATGATCAAATTCATCCTTCCATGCTTCACATCCTCACTTCTTTTTATCCCCTTCAAACCAGAACAAATGTGAAACCCACATCCTATATCAAGGACCCAAGAACGAGAATATGATGAGTTATTAGATAAGATAGTGTAAATACCTGCCGATGTTGGCTTCACCTTGCCATCCTTGATATCATTAAAGTATTTTGGGCAGCTTCGTTTCCAATGCCCCTTGTCATTGCAATAGAAACAAGTGGCCTCCTTGGGATCAAAAACAGGGGGAGCATTAGAACTAGATTTTCCTTTGGGTCTTGTACTCGACGACCCAACTTGGGACTTTCCCTTCCAGTTTTTCTTTGGAGGACCTTTCCTATTCTTCCCTTTTCCTTGACCTATGGTCAGAACAATTGCACTAGCAGGAGTAGAGGCAATACATTTTCCCTTTATTCTTGCTTCAGCTGCTCGCAGGAGGTCGTGCAATTGAGACAAAGTAGTTTCGTTGTTGTTCAAATGATAGGTCAATATGAACTGATCATAACAACTTGGAAGAGAGTTCAACACTATGTCGATTGCCAACTCTTAATCAAAATTCACGTTGAGCTTGATCAACCTATCCACATATCGTTGCATTCTCTGGACATGGCTACTAACAAACTCACCCTCCTTCATCTTTCTAGCAATGAGGGACTTTACCACTTTGTACTTTTCTTGATGAGCGTGCTTATGGTATTTCTCTATAAGGTCCTTGTTCACCTCGTACGGCCAGTAATCCTCATAGTGCCTTTGCAATTCTGGATTCATTGTCGCCACCATGATGCACACAACTTTTGTGGCATCATTATAGTGTTTCTTGTAGGCAACCATTTCTTCAGGAGTGGCCTTCTCTTCGTCCATCTCATCCAATGATCTCTCGAGGACATGCTCCTTGTCCTCAAAACGAAGGGCCATCTTGATGTTGCGCATACAATCGTTTAGTTCATGTGTTCTGAACGTCATATAGCATGCATACAAGGCATCCTTCCTAGATCATTAGCCCTAATCTAGCATGCAGTTCTCATAATCATATCATATCATAACAAACATGTATGGGTAATTTAGGAGAACTTACTTGAGCTCGACTGATTGCATGCATCACACCCTTTTCTCTTTTCAAAATCCTTTTTATAAAAATGGTTTTCTTTTAAAAAAAATTTATACCAAGTCCTCAGTTTGAGTCCAGACACACCCGAGAGTGTGCCCGAATCCCTCAAACCAAGGCTCTGATACCAACTTGTAACATCCCAAAAATCATGACAAAAAATTTCGTTTTTATTTATTAATAAAACCATAGTTATCAAAATCATCTCATCAAATCATAAGTCATAGTATCTCAAAACATCATAAACATCTGTGATATATATATATATATATATATATATATCAGAGTAACCTCCCAGGCTAAAACATAATGGTGTGTGCAATGCAGTCATCCTGAGCTCTTCCCTTTGCTGCCAAAAGTACCTGAAACCAAAACTAAAAACTGTAAGCACGAAGCATAGTGAGTCGCCCCAAACTACCACATACCATATACATAAGCACATAATTACATATAAACATATCGTGGGCCCCACCCCTTCATCGGGCCCCGCCCGACATCGAACAATGTCCGACATCGGTCCCCGCCCGACATCGGTCCGAAATCTGGCATCGGGCCCCGCCCAGCATTGAGCAAAGCTCGGTATACATAATAACATATCAACAAATACACATAAAATATTCACATAACATAAACATATAAACATTCCTCGGGCCCCGCCCGACATCGGACCGAAATCCGGAAGCATACTAACATTCCTCGGGCATTGCCCGGCATCAGACCGTAATCCAGAAACATACAAATACAAACACTTGGAATAATCACGAAGACATCAAGCATACAAACATTCCTCGGGCATCGCCCGACATCGAACCGTAGTTCGGAACGCATATAAACATTCATCGGGCACCGCCCGACATCGGATCGAAATCTGAAACATACAATCATACATACGGGCCGACATTGGTGACCCGTTCCTACAGGAGGAAACTCACCTCGCAAAGCTGAATGCAGAATCTCACGGTAAGGAATCTCTAACGGCTGCTCTGACGACTCCCCGAGCTATCATTACCACAATAACACTTAGTCAAAATTCCATAATCCTTCTTAGGGTAAAATGACCATTTTACCCCTGATCTAATTTGGTCAATGTCTAAGGCCCAAAACCATAACATGAAAGGCCCAAATCTAGATAGCCTTCCCAAGCCCACTAGTGACCCACCAATGGCCCAATTTTCTAAATTGGGCCCAACTCCTCAAATAGGCTTTCTATTAAGCCCAACATATTCTTAGCCCAAACTAATTGATTTCTGATGGCCCACTATGGCCCAAAATAGCAAAGTCCAAGGAATGGCCCAAACCGAGGCTCAAATAACGTAAAGCCCAAATCCAGTGAGTATGCGGGGCGTACTCCACTATACGCTAAGCGTACAGGCTGCATGGCATGTACGTTGCACGTACATGCTTGTACGCCCATCGTACTGCTCTGTTAAGCCACTTATACCATTAAGCACTTAATACTCTATTCCAAAGGCTAAAATCACAGATCCAAGTCCTCTTCAACGTCTTAATCCATAAAGTCACTGACTTGGTGACTTTATACGACCCACATGAACCCAAACTCAAAGTATAGCAATCTACTTCCATGAAAATGGCCATAACTCTTGCATGAACCCATTAAGACCCTCAAGATGGCAACTTTCTGTCTTAGGGACTCAAATAGCACCAAGGGTGGCAACCCTAAGCCTAGAAACGGGTTTGGAATCATAAAGCTCCATTCTTGGGACCAAAAATGTCCAAAAACTCAACATAAGAGATCTAAGCACTTAAGGATCAAGTTCAAGACTTTATACCTTGAAAAGGTCTGAAATGAAGCAACAATCCCAGATCTACAACTTCTCCTTTAAACCACCACCTTGCTTTGCTCTTCACTTCCTTGGAGAATGGATCCAAAACACCAAAATGCTCTCAAAAGGCCTTCCAAGAACAAGAACACACAAAATATGGATTAGGGTTTCGTAGGAGTAGCTTAAGGATGAGAGGGTGGCTGGACTTTAGGGAATAATGTTATTTATACAGGGATCATCCCTAAATTTTAGGGTTTTGGGGTTTGCATGCGTACGCTGCGCGTACGCGCATGGCATCCGCGTCCATAACTTGTGAGTACTATGCGCGTACTTAGAGTGGTACGCCCCGCGTACGACACTCCTCAACCTAATCATAAGGACCAAATGGGTCCAAGCCCAAACCAATTCAATTAATTACCCCAATATATAAATAAATAATACCTTGGAGAATATTGAGCGTTACAGTCTAAGTCTTAAATCCCGACTCTTAGGATAAAAGACAACTTTACCATTCCCTTACTAGGCCTAAATATGAAATCCCAAAACCCCACAATGGCGGAACTAGCCCAAAAGTGGCCCACAATCGAGGGAGGCCCACAACATGGCGTACACTCGTTGACCCAAAAGCGGGTTGTTGGCCTAATACATGCAGCGTACTAAGGAGTACGCCCGATGTACTGGCCAGAGTCCCAAAAGCTAACCTAGGGTCTTAATCCCTTAAGACCTTAACGTCCAAACCTCTGATCTACTACTAAATAAGGTCTTAAACCATAAAGTCGACAGCTTTACTAACTTGCATGGCTAAAAAGGACCCAATACCAAACCCTAGGTCCAAAACTTCACACAAATGCCAACAACTCAAACATGAATGAACTTTCACTTCCAAGATTCGATTTTTATGACTCTTTGATTTCCTAAATGCCCAAAAGGACAACTCAAATGGTCTGGAGTAGTCCATACTCTATAAGACCATGGTTTTGGGACAAAAAGTGCATAAACATGAACAATATGAGATCTAGAACATAGAACTCCAAGGTGTGAGCTCGATACCTTCTAAACATGCACAACAAGGTGTAGAATCTGAATCCAAAGCTTGAATGCACCACTTCTTCTTCACCAAGAACCACCTAAAAGTGCTACAAGATCACTTCAAAGCTCAAGAGCACTCAAAAGAGGGCTAGGGTTTCGTGGGTTATCTTCTAGGGTAAGGAGGCTGATGAGGGGGCAACCTCAAGCTCCATGGTCCAAACCCTAAAAATTAGGGTTTTCCCCTGGACAACGCACACCCAACGTACTCCTTTTTTCCCAAAAGTTTCACTTTCACCCCCTTGGGACCAAATTTGCGAATTAATTTATTAATAAGGGTCGAAATAATAAATACCTTGGAACCGAGCGTTACACTCCAAGCTTTTGATTTCGCTTATGGGTTTTTAAATCTGTGTTTGAAGGTTCATCCATGACATGGCAGCGTTTTTATTTTTGAAATGGTTTGAAGGTTATCCATGGAAGAAACATGTTCAGGATGTGTTAGTTGATTTATGATATGTGTTTTTTGGTTTAAATGATTTAGGAAAAGATTTAAAATCGCCGGAAAAGTAATGTTCGCCGGTGACTTGTCGGAGAAGATGATCGGAGAGTCGCCGGAGATGACAAAGTTGCCGGAAACCTTCAATAACCGGTAATAAGGGTATTTTTTGAACACATACAATAAGTTCAATGGTAAATGAAATACAAAAAAAAAAAAATGACTAAATGTGAACAAAAACGATATTTCATTACGCTCTTAAATCATTTTCCCAACAATAAACATATTAGTTTAAATTTCATGAAGCCACAATTTAAACTTCCTCAAAAATCCTAAACATGTTTTTATCACCAACAAATATATATATATATATATATATATATATATATATATATATATATATATATATATATATATATATATATATAAACTTTAGCCTAGCCACACCTCTAACTATATCTTCTAAAAACAAAAGCTAAACTCCGAATAAAATTTGTCATATTTGTTTTAATTTTTACGGAAAAGAATTGATTTGTCTTTATAAAAACAATTAACAAAGAATGATTAGACCTGTTCCAACTTTGTAGGATCAGAGTGTTTATGGTCGAAGCAAAACTCGTATCTCCCCCGCCAAAATACCATGAAGAGAGCCACAACCACAAGAAGCTCCCAGAAATCAGCGAATTTCTACATGAATTCAAACGCCTCCGATTCCCTAGGGTTTTCTAACAGCAATGTTTTCCAAATCACACCAATCCAATACTCTCTCGAATTTTCAATTTCTCACTCTTCATTATCGCCGTGCTGTATCTACTTCGCCGGAGACGGTAACCTCATTTCCACACTCCGACTCAGTTTTCGTTTGGCACTATACGATCGCATTGCGCGGTCGATTTTGATTTATGATGTGAAGGACACGAGAGATGAAGGGAGTGGAAGTAATCAAACTCTGATTTCAGTGTTGAGATGGTATGTTTGCTTCTCATTCGATATCAAAGCGTGATTTTATGTTTATTTACGACAGTAGTTGAACTTATTACATGATGTTATTAAGGATTTGGTATATGTTATTGAAATATGAATGAATTGTTGCACTTCTGACTGAAAATTTTGATTCGAGATCTGACACGTTTATCCCTGAATGTAAAGCTTTAGTTACTATCTTATTGGAACATTAAGGAACAAACATAATAGTGTGCAATAAAGTTGCAATTTGAAGAGTATTTTTTGTGTTTATGAACAATGGTGCATATAATTACACGACATGATTAGAAATGCATACAAGTGATTAAATGCTCCATATCTCCTATGAGAGCTGCATGTTTGTATATTCTCCCCTAAACATCTGGCATCTAATCATAATGCAGGCTGAAGCAGTTAATATCATCCTAGGCACCCATGTATGGGTAGAAGACCCAAATATATGCTGGATTGATGGACAAGTTACAAAGATTAATAAACAGGAAGTTGAGGTCGAAACAACTGATGGAAAGAAAGTAAGTTGATCTTATACTCTTTCAACTGAGCATCAGTTTGGTTTTAATCTTTTGAAATCACAGTTTATGTGGAAAAAAAATACACAGTTATCAAGATTAAAGGCAAAAAGTAAAGAACTTTAATTTAGTTTCTAGCTCCATACTTTCTTCACTTTGGGAACTTTCTCCATAACTGTTGACAGATTACTGCAAAATTATCAAAAATATATCCCAAAGATGTGGATGCTCCAGCTGGTGGAGTTGATGACATGACCAAGCTTTCTTATTTGCACGAACCAGGAGTTTTGCAGAATTTATCCACAAGATTTCAACTAAATGAAATTTATGTAAGGAGATCTTCAAGTCTAATTCATTTATCTATTTATTATTGTTGATTATAGCTATGGACTATATAATGGCAGACTTATACCGGAAATATCCTCATTGCCATTAATCCATTTCAAAGATTGTCTCACTTGTATGAGACTCATATGATGGAACAATACAAAGGAGCACCATTTGGGGAACTCAGTCCTCACGTTTTTGCAATTGCAGATGTTGCTTTTAGGTAATTTGCCTTTCTTATTGCAATGTGAAAACTTAACATATATCTATACATCTATATATCTAGATATCTATATTAATATAATTATGTAAACATTGTCACTTGAGATGAATCAGGGCAATGATTACTGAAGGAAAAAGCAACTCAATCTTGGTTAGTGGTGAAAGTGGGGCCGGTAAGACGGAGACTACTAAAATGCTTATGCGATATCTTGCCTATTTGGGTGGTCGTAAAGGCACTGAAGGAAGAACAGTTGAACAACAAGTTCTAGAAGTAAGTTGACAAAATCTTCTATATTTCTCAATGAAAATATCTATTTTTTATAAAGTAACTTATCCGACTCTTTCGATTAAATGTCATAAATTCAGTCAAATCCAGTTCTGGAAGCATTTGGAAATGCAAAAACTGTCAGGAATAATAATTCAAGGTGCAGTAATTGTAAAATTATATTACAAAACCATTTTCAGTGTGAATTTCTGATGTTTTTTTATCCATCTTGCTGCAGTCGTTTTGGAAAATTTGTTGAGATTCAGTTTGATAAACATGATAGAATATCTGGAGCAGCCATCCGGACATACCTTCTAGAAAGATCTCGTGTTTGTCAGATTTCAGATCCTGAACGTAACTATCACTGTTTCTATCTTCTATGTGCAGCACCTCCGGAGGTAGAATCACACGCAATGCACATTCTGTAACTAAGATTCTAGCTATTTTATGAAATAATAGCTGTTTTGAGTTCTTCTCAGGAAGTTGAGAAATATAAATTGGGAGACCCTAAATCGTTTCACTATCTCAATCAATCAAGTTGCTTCCAACTTGTTGGTATAAGTGATGCTCATGAGTATCTAGCAACTAGGAGAGCTATGGATGTTGTTGGAATAACTGACAAGGACCAGGTTACATGAACCTCATTATTTTCATAATTTATTGTAAATTCAAATGAAACTGCAATAACAATATCACATATTCTCCTATTTTCCAGGAAGCAATTTTTAGACTTGTGGCTGCAATTCTCCATCTTGGTAATGTTCAATTTATCAAAGGAAAAGAGGTTGATTCATCGCTCCTGAAAGATGACAAATCCAAATTTCATCTGAAGACGTGTGCAGAGCTACTCATGTGTGTTTACAACTTATACATCGCTTTCTTTCTTGTATCATTATATATACATACGTTTAACCTCACATAACTATTGTCATTATCATGCATTCTCACTAATGCTCATTCATTCTTGTTCAAACGTATCGTTATTCATTCGTTCTCATTCTTACAAAATACGATTATCAAGAACACATTCTGACATAATGAGAATCATAAAAAAAGTCCATACTACCCTTATACACAATTTAATTAGTGAGAATGCGTGATAATTGCAATAGTTATGTGAGGTTGAACGTATTCACATTGCCAAACAACCTATTCTCTCAGTTATTCTCACATAATAGCACTGTCCACACAATAAGTGGTATCAAATCTTTGATTGTATATATATGTGTGTGTGTGTTTTGAAAATCTTTGAGACCATTTTCCCAACAAGTGGTATCAAAACTCCAAGTTTGAGGGAGGTCTTGTTTTGTAGTGGTTTGTAGTATGCTATGTGATTGCAACATTGCCCCTCAGTTACTTTGTGTGTTGATTATAGAGGTTTGTAGTATCTCTGTGGTTGCAGTTGTGTCTGATCTTCCACATCAAAAACGAATTTCCTGGTTGTTATGTAAACAATATATGTGTGTGTATGGATTTATCCTTTCTGATTTGATGTTCATATGATTTGCAGGTGTGATCGTGCTGCACTGGAGGACGCATTATTAAAACGTGTGATGGTTACCCCTGAAGAAGTAATTAAAAGAAGTCTTAATCCTGATGCTGCAACCATTAGCAGAGATGGTTTGGCCAAGACATTATATTCCCGTTTATTTGATTGGTATGTTGTTCTCTGTCCCTTTTTTTAATTAAAATAAGTTGAATTACTACACTGGTTCTAAAGTTGCATGATCATTCAAATCTGCAGGTTAGTTGATAAAATTAATATGTCTATTGGGCAAGATCCAAATTCAAAATATCTGATTGGTGTTCTTGACATTTATGGTTTTGAGAGCTTCAAGCAAAATAGGTAAATTTGATCTTGTGAAATAATCATTAGTTTTAGTGCTTCTTCTTGACTTGATCGTGATTCGTGATGATCACCAAGAGTTTTCCTTGTGCAGTTTTGAACAATTTTGTATTAATTTCACCAATGAGAAGCTGCAACAACATTTCAATCAGGTGAGATTTGACATAAAGGGTCACATATCCCTTTTTTGAACTTATCATAGATGTTTATTGTTTTTTATTTTATTTCCTACAGCATGTTTTCAAGATGGAGCAAGAGGAATATACCAAAGAGCAAATTGACTGGAGCTACATAGAGTTTGTAGATAATAAAGATGTCCTAGAACTTATTGAAAAGGTTTGTGTAACTTGAAATCCAAATAATAACTTTGAAAATCACGTTTTAATGGTTGTGCTACTTTTGCAGAAACCTGGTGGAATTATTGCTCTGCTTGATGAAGCATGGTATGAACTATGAAGAAAATGTTTGATAATATGTCTGTTTACAGTTTACCATGGTGACTCAGATTTTTGTTAGCTTATGCCACTTATTATGTTTTACAGTATGTTTCCCAAGTCAACTCATGAAACATTTGCACAGAAGCTTTACCAAACATTTACTAAGCACCCAAGATTTATCAAACCCAAATTGGCTCGCAGCGATTTCACCATTTCTCATTATGCAGGAGAGGTATATGAAATTTTTTATAATCTATCATGTACTAAGGAGCTGCTAATGTTTATCCAGACCTGAAGTAGCTATTTGCTTTATATTTATATTCAGGTTAATTATCAATCGGAACTATTTCTAGACAAAAACAAAGATTATGTTGTTCCTGAACATCAAGATTTATTGATGGCTTCCAAATGCTCTTTCGTAGCAGGACTTTTCCCTCCACTCCCTGAGGAGTCAAACAAATCTTCAAGCAAATCTGCTAAGTTTTCATCAATAGGTTCTCGCTTCAAGGCAAGTTTTCTCTAAAAAAAAATCCCACAACAGAGAGAAAGAAATCAGTCCTAAAAAGAAAACAACAATATTAAAACCAAAAATCCCATAATGAAATACGATAAGGGGAGGTTATATGTATGTAGTTGTTCCTCCACGCATTGGTAGAGAGACTACGAAAATCACAAACAGGGAAAATGACAATAGGGCCTACCCTGATTTTAAGCCTCCAACTGGGGAATACTCATAAGTCATGGCAGTAATTTGCCTCCCTCCAAAAGGAATAAAAGAAAATATAGATGTTGGGAAAATAGATCTAATATCTTTCTTGATTAATGCAGCTACAACTTCAATCTTTAATGGAGACTCTAAATTCCACAGAACCCCATTATATTAGATGTGTGAAGCCAAATAATCTTCTTAAACCTTCTATCTTTGAGAATGCCAACATCATGCAACAGTTACGTTGTGGGGTGAGTGTATTTGAAATAAATACCAATATTCTAACTCAATTTTGTAATACTTAATCTCATATAATATGATTTTTTTACTAATCATGAAGGGGGTTCTAGAGGCGATCCGTATAAGCATGGCTGGATACCCAACTCGCAAGAGTTTTTTTGATTTCCTTAACCGATTCAGTCTTCTGGCCCCTGAGGTTTTGGGAGGGAAGTAAGTAAAAGTTCTTTTCTTTTATCTAATTCAAACAATGCTGAAAATTGAGGAACATATTGGTTCTTACACCGAGTTTGTTGCTTATATTATCAGTCTTGATGCAAAGGATGCATGTAAAAAGATTCTTGACAAGATGGGGCTCCAAGGGTCTCAGGTAAATATAAGATGTTGCTTAGATTAGCATTCTTAATTTTTACTAAATTTCCATGTATAAATGGTTTGCCAGATAGGCAAAACAAAAGTTTTCCTTAGGGCTGGTCAGATGGCTGAACTAGATGGAAGGAGAGCACAAAAACTCAACACTGCAGCCAAAAAAATTCAAAGAAAAATAAGAACTCATATCACTAGGAACCGTTTTCTTTCTTTGAGGAAAGCTTCCATTTCATTGCAATCTCTCTGCAGAGGTTTGTCTTTCCACATAAATAACACTCACCCTTTTTTTTGCATGTATGATCTGTAAATGATTTCGCTCACCCTCTCTTTTGTTTTTACTAGGAAAGCTTGCTGCTAAATTATTTGATCACATGAAAAGGCAGGCTGCTTCACTTAAAATACAGAAAAATTATAGGCGACACTTATTTTGGATGTCATACGACAGACTTAAGCACTCAAGTGTAGTCCTCCAGACAGGGTTGCGGGCCATGGCTGCTCATAAGGCATTTAGATACAAAAAGACAACTAAAGCAGCACTCCTTGTACAAGTCAGTACAGTACCTACCTGGATATTTACATGTTGCGTTTTAAATTCAATTTTTTTTTTCTTTTTACTCTAACGAACCAATGACTGCAGGCTAACTGGCATCGTCATAGAGACTTTAAATACTATAAGAGACTGATGCGGGCAGCAATTGTCACACAGACCCGATGGAGGGGAAGAGTTGCTAAGAAGGAGCTTCGGAAACTAAAGATGGTTGGCTTCTCTTATATATAGTTACACTAAAAGTTACCATGCATCAATCTACATGTTATTAGTGTTGGGAAAAATGGTCTCAAAGATCCCCAACAACCTGCCCAATGATCTATAGAGAAAAATTTAATATATGACAAATTCTTACAATCACATAGATAACCTGTCTAGCCAATTATCTGACTACACTCACACTCAAGAGAAGTAAAGAAAAAAATCAAATATTTAAAAGTGTATTTTTATAAGCATGAAGCGCACTCCATCTTTTTACACTCTACTAATGTGGGACAAAATGCTTTTTTCATATTAGCCAACTAATCTCAACATTTAATTGCTCATTTTTAACATATACAGGCTGCAAGAGAAACAGGTGCATTACAAGAAGCAAAGGATAAGCTTCAAGCACAAGTGGAAGACCTGACTTGGCGTTTACAGTTAGAAAAACGCTTGAAGGTAATGCATTAATCTACATGTTATTATTCTGTGAACTAAAACTCAATTTGTGTTGTGATGAAATGAAAATGGGTAATGATGCAGACTGACTTGGAAGAAGCAAAAGGACAGGAGATTCTGAAATTGCAGAACTCCTTGCAAGCTATGCAGGCTAAATTTGATGAAACAAATACATTGCTTACAAAGGAACGTGAAGCTGCAAAGAAAGCAATTGAAGAAGCATCAACTATTGTTAAAGAAACTGTCCCAATCCATGTTGAAGACACAGAAAAGATTGATAAATTAAGTGCAGAAGTTGAAGAATTGAAGGTGATGTTGGTTTTCTAATAGTTCTATCTCACATCTCAATTTACTAATAAGTCTCACTTTACATAAATGTTGATTTGCAGAAATTATTAGAATCAGAGAAAAACCGAGCTAATGAATCTGAAAAGAAGTGCAACGAAACCGTAGAAACAAGTCAAGTTAAACAGCAGAAATTGGAAGAAACAGTGAACAGAGCAAATCAACTTCAGGAATCTATGAATAGGTATGTACACCTACAGTCATCATATTAAGAACTGTTTGCACATGGTACTTCAGAAAAAAAAAATGAATTTACTATATTCTTATACTTGATAGGCTTGAAGAGAAGCTTGCCAACATAGAGTCGGAAAACAAGGTCCTTCGTCAACAAGCCTTAACAATGGCACAAAACACCAAGCTACAGGCAGCACGTTCGAAGTCAATTAGGGTACATTCATAAAAACAATCTCCATTTTTCATCTTACAGATAAATTCCAACGCTTACACATATCTCTCTTTCTTGAACAATGACAGAGAACCGAAAGTACAAAAAGTACCAGTACTCCTAGTACTCCTGTGGTAAGTCGAGGTGTCTCAAAATTACTTATAATTAGTATTTTGAATTGATTTTTGTATCTCTCTCTCTTTTAAAATGTTACAGGATCTTCATAGCCCTTCAATGCAAATGAGGGATAATGACGTGGAGGAGAGACCACAAAAGTCACTTAATGAGAAACAACAAGAATATCAGGATTTGCTCATTCGATGTATCGCCCAACAGCTTGGGTTCTCAAAAGGCCGTCCAGTCGCCGCCTGCATCATATACAAATGTTTGAGACAGTGGCGGTCTTTTGAAGTAGAAAAAACCAGCATTTTTGATCGTATAATTCAAACCATAGGCCAAGCAATCGAGGTATGATTTGTTAAAAAAATCTATATATTCATGTGGTATAACTACATCTCATTGTTGTATTATATAGTAAATTACATTTTGGGTCCTTGAGTATATATAGCTGATTTTTTCAGTTTTGGTCCCAAAAAGTTTTCTCCTACAATTTTGGTCTATAGATTTTTGGTCCCTGATCCAAGTGAAATGCCTATGATTTTAGGACCAAAATTGCAAAAATCAGCTTTACTCATGGAACAAACAAGGACCAAAATTGCAAACATCAGTTATACATAACATAGGGACTAAAAATGTAATTTACTCTATTATTAACATATGGTACCTTTTGAATGAAGACACAAGATAACAACGATGTCCTAGCGTATTGGTTATCGAATGCATCAACACTGCTCCTGTTGTTACAACGCACATTGAAAGCTAGTGGCGCTGCTGGGGCCCCACAGCACCGGCGAACCACATCAGCTACCCTTTTTGGAAGGATGACTCAGGTAAAAAAATACAATAAATAAACAAAAAACAAAATCTTGTATTTATTTATTTATATTTCACATTTTTTTTCCTTTTTTGTAGAGCTTTCGTGGAACCCCGCAAGGTGTAAACATATCTATGATAGATGGGGGGTCAGATGGTGCATCTGACACGTTGCAGCAAGTTGAAGCCAAATACCCTGCTTTGCTTTTCAAGCAGCAGTTAACAGCATATGTTGAAAAAATATATGGAATGATACGTGACAATTTAAAGAAAGAGATTTCCCCCTTGCTTGGATTGTGCATTCAGGTACTTGACCTATTCCTATTATAAATTTTTATTGAATCCTTTGGAAAGTTTTTAACATGTTATAAGTTTGGGAATGAGTAGGCACCAAGAATATCCAGAGCAAACTTGCTAAAAGGGACAGCTGTTGCACTAGCAAGTGCTGCTTCTCAGGACATTCTCATTGCTCACTGGCAAGGGATTGTTAACAACATTGGATGCTTCCTAAACATGTTGAAGTCTAACAATGTCAGTCCCTTATCTCTCACATCTCAGAAATAGCAATGTACTTTCATTTGATTTGTTTACTATATAGCATACTACTTTTATTTCTTCATGTTATAGCATTGCACTTTGAAAAATCCACCCAGGTATAGCAATGTCATCCAAATACAAAGAAAAAAATTGAAAGTATGATGCTATTATTGGGTAGAATTTTTAAAGTATGTATTGATAAGGGAAAAAAATGGAAGTTTAATGCTGTAGTAGAAATAAATGAAAGTAGGATGATATATAATACACAAACAAAAGAAAGTAGGTTGCTATTTTTTGCATCAGCTATTATTATTATTATTATTATTATTATTATTATGCAAAAAAACTTTATTATTTTGTCCTTGTAGGTGCCACCGTTTTTGGTTCGCAAAATCTTCACACAGATATTTTCTTTCATCAATGTACAATTATTCAACAGGTTCTCACACAATAATCTTTCACTACAATCTACATGTCTGTTTACTTAGTACATGAGCCAAAGCTTATTCATTCAATTTAATTATTTATTTATTTTTTTAATCCGTATACTTGCAGTCTTCTGTTGAGACGAGAATGCTGCTCTTTCAGTAATGGAGAATATGTAAAGGCAGGATTATCTGAATTGGAACATTGGTGCTACAAAGCAACTGAAGAAGTAACATTTTCTTTTTTCTTTTGTTTTTTTAATATTGTTGCTAATTGTTTATCTGATTTTACAAAAATTAATAATAATAAAATCAAAATTCCAGTATGCGGGATCAGCTTGGGATGAGCTTAAGCACATAAGACAAGCTATCGGGTTCCTGGTATTCCATCTTATGCTTTTAATTTTGTTTTATACAATTTATCTGATTAATTGCTTATCAATTTTTCCATTTTTTGAATTTAGGTTATACATCAAAAGCCCAAAAAGTCACTGGATGAAATAAGTCATGATCTGTGCCCTGTTCTTAGCATACAACAGCTATACAGAATCAGTACTATGTATTGGGATGACAAATATGGCACACATAGCCTTTCTCCAGATGTATGTTTTTATATTTTAATTAACACAAACTTACTATAATTAATCAATTATTTATTACTCTAATTATTACTATCTATTTGACAGGTTATTTCCAACATGAGAGTGCTGATGACAGAAGATTCAAATAACGCAGTGAGCAGCTCTTTCTTGCTGGATGATGACTCAAGGTTTTGAACATTTATTTATTATTATTAGAATAAATTTTTGTATATATATATATATATATATATATATATATATATATATATATATATATATTATTTTTCTGTTGATATTTTATCATATGAGTTTTATATCCTGTGATGCAGCATCCCATTCTCTGTTGATGATCTCTCGAAATCAATGGATCAGATTAATATAGCAGATGTGGAGCCCCCACCACTTATTCGTGATAATTCAGGTTTCAGTTTCTTATTGCCACGTGCTGAGTCATGATCAGATTTCGATTTTAGCATAATGTTTAGTGAATTAGTACAATTTACAAATATGCCATTTGGATCTTCTTCTATTGACTTGTTGGTGATATAGTTTATATTTTGTAGTTTTAAAAATAGGAGGATAGTGGAAATGGATTTTGTAGATAATAAAACAAACATTGATTAATATCTTACAATGAATAAAAAAACATTGGTAGACAAAAAATCAACAAAGATATTGATATTGGTAAACTCCTCGTCAATGTTTGTTACCTATTGGCAACTCTAAACGTTACGTATAATACATCATGTTAGATCATTTCATCTACTTTTTTTTTTCTCACGTCGATAGTGAGTGTTGATGATATTAGTATTTTTTTAGTAGTTAATATTTTTTAGAGTAAACAAAACTGTTCATGGATTGAAAAAAGGTGTCAAAGTTTAATATTTATATTGATAGGATCAAGGTGTAAAGAGAAAACATGTGTTAAAGAAGAATGAATAAGATTTGTAAAAGAACGTTTTTGAATTTTGACAAACGTCACAACAGAACATTAATATTTTAGTGCATGTCATCATGTTTTATTTGACTAGTTCAAATTATATACGACAGGTATTTTTCACATGTCTTGACAATTCCCATGTGATTAGTTTATAATAACAAATATTTTTGTAAAAACATTACGTCCAACGGCTTTTTAGTTCAATAAAGTTAAAGTTTGAGAAATTTGGGTTATCGATTTATTTTAACAATTTAGCTTAGGAAAAGTGATAATGAAATATAATTTTTTATACCATTTAGTCATTGTTTTTAACGATTTACAATTTCACATTTGTTATTAAAGAAATAATACCTTTTTGACCGTTGTTGGTATAGTTGGTTTTTCTGTTCAAAAAACATCATTAAACTCATATTTTGTATAAAATTTATCATTAAACTAACTTTTATACATATTTAGTTGTTTTCATCACTCGTCCCGATACAATTCCAAAGAATAAAGAAAACACTATCTTACATGTTTATTTTTTAAAAACACTGCAAATCACATAATCTCTTTCTTCTCCTATCCGGTAAAAACGTCATCACCCCTCTCTTTACTACCGTTGACATCCCTCTTGATGTAGATCACATATTTCCTAGCTCCCCTCTCTCTCCTGCTACTTTATGAAAACCACGGTACTTCCATGTCCTTCTCCCGCCCATTTCTTCTTGAATTGTGCACCGTTGATAAACACCTCTATTCAAGAAGCGATTTTATTGTTGGAATAATTTTGAATTGATTGGAGATTTAAATAAGCTTTTAGGTTTGAATCACTCGGATGTTTGAATAGATTTTGATGCAGGTTGAAACTGATTTTAGATTGGTTTTTTGGTGGCGGTGATTCGATTTTGATGCAATACCTAGTCAAAATGGTAGGTTTTGAACATCTCGTGAATGTAATGGTAAACCGTGTACAAAAAACATGATTAGATATCTACAAAAATGATAGTTCATCTACAAATTCATTTTCCCTTCAGTTTAATAGTCCTTCAACCTTTTCAAGAATATCAAATAAATTATTCATCCATATTTTTGCACATCTAATGTGATATTACTAAGGCTGTGAGGACTGGGACGACAAGCAACTTAGCATCTCCTACGTGGAGCTTGGCATGTCGAGGGCACACCGCCCCTCACGCTCGACAAGTGAAGAAAAAATGTCTCCATCAACAGTGAGCTACCGAGTCTCTCTCCTTTGTAAGGGTTGGATGTTGATGTGGGCAAAAAAGAAGTCGAGTGGCGCTCAACAATATTGACACCACTCCTTGTAGCCTAAGTAATTTAAACGAAGTAAGCGGCAACTATGCATACATATGTTTAGAAATCAAAATTTTACTACTTTACCATACCAACAAATTAAAAAGAACCATCAGGAACTTATCCATTTAAAATTAAACATAAATCACATCATTAAAATATTCAAATTAGCAAGTATATCAACAAATATATGTCTTGACCTATTGTTCCGATTCAAATCACATCTTCATGGAGTTGAAATTTTAATATGACAAGACAATTAGCTACATAATAGATGTAACCATGTAATGAGAAAAATCATTATATTTGTTATATGAGAACTTCACAATTACCTCCTATACATCAATGCATTTTATATACTTATAATATTTATATTAATCATTTATAGATGATCACTTATTCAGATATCAATATTTATATGATATGTTAGTTAAATAAAAGCTGTTAAAAAAAAGTTTGATCTAATACGTTATTTAATAAATAAAATAATCAATTTATTTAAATCTGTTAAAAGATTACGTTAATAAATAAAATAATCAACGATATAATAATAAAATGCTAATTGGTTTGATCTAATATAATAAAATAAATCTTTAATTAACAAAATAACATTAATATTATAGCCGGGAACGGATTGTGTAGACATAAAGATGCGCAGTTGGATATTATTATAAAATAAACATGTGTATAAACAAATTTAATATATATTTTAATAATATATTAACATAATAAACATAATATAAGTATAATATAAAATACATAAGGATGATCCTAAACTCTCCTCCTCAAGTCTATTTATAGTTATTATCGACTGTTGTACGTATTTAGTATAATATATATATATATATATATATATATATATATATATATATATATATATATATATATATATATATATATATATATATATATATATATATAGGGTTGAGATCGGTTGAGAACTTATAGTTTCCCGAGAACCCGAGAACTAAAAGTGGAGCGTTGGATCAAAACTAATTCATTAAGGGCATGATCGTCATCATACCAATCCAACTTAATTTTTTGTATTATTGCAAATATTAATAAAAAGCTCTCAAATTAACATTATAAAACAAATTTTCGGATTTTTTTATATAAAAAAAATAATTTTCGTTTTTTTTAAATGGAGATTTTTTAACTTTTTTGGAAAGCATATCAAAAAAACTGCAATTTTTTTTTTAAAAAAATACTGCATTTAAAAAAAACTGCAATTTTTTTAAAAAAACTGTAGTTATTTTTTTTTTAAAATTCAAAAAAACTGAATTTTTTTTTTCTAAAATACTGCAATTTTTTTCAAAAAAAGTGCAACTTTTTCAAAAAAAAAACTACAATTTTTTTAAAAAAACTGCAAATTTTTTTAAAAAATGTGCATTTTTTAAAAAAATATAAATTTTAAAAAATTAGTAAATTTATAAAAAAAACTAAAATATTTAAAAAAACTCTATTTTTTTAACAAAAAAAAATCAACATTTTAGGTGCATATATGCATATTTTTTTTTTCAAATGAATATATGCATATTTCTTATACTATTATATTCGTAAGTAAATCATAAAAAATCTCATTATCAATCTATAAACATAATAGTACAAGTATTTTATTCGATACAAAATAAAAAATAAAAAATAAAAAATGCTACGAATATTCACATTGTTATCATTTCTTCATATCAAGATTTTCATATTTTCTTCAATTTATCACTTTTCACCTCTTCAATATTTTCCATAAATTCTTCAAAATCTACAAGAAAATTAAAAAATTTGATTAATGCAAGAACACTCACAAAAATGCACATGTAATTTACATTTGAATTACATGTGATTAATATGTGAATTACATATGAATCACATATAATTCATATAACTCATGTGATTCACTTGTGAATCAAATGTAATTCATATACATAAGTAATTCTTATGTGATTCACTTGTGAATCATATGTAATTCATATGTGATTCACTTGTGATTTACATGTGAATTACATGTGATTAATATGTGAATTACTTGTGATTTATATGTGAATCACATATAATTCATATGTGATTCACTTGTAAACCACATGTAATTGATATGTGATTCACTTTTGAATCACATGTGTTATTTACATGTGAATCACATGTAATTGATATGTGATTCACTTGTGATTTACATGTGAATCATATGTGAATTACATATGATTTACATGTAATTCATATGTGAATTACATGTTATTTACATGTGAATAACATGTAATTCATATGTGATTTACATGTGAATCACATGTACTTCATATGTGAATCACATGTAATTCATATGTGATTCACTTGTGATTTACATGTGAATCATATGTAATTCATATGTGATGCACTTGTGAATCACATGTAATTCATATGTGATTTACATGTGAATCACATGTAATTGGTATGATGGAATCATGTAAAGGAATGGAATTACTTTATCAAGTCTTGATTATGATCAAATTCCATAGAGTTGAGGTGTTGTGTTTACCTTATACACTTATCAAGTCTTGATTCTTCAACATTTAAATGTTGAAGCTCAGCCGGTCATCAACAACAAGAGGGGAGGATTTTGTTTGAAAGAATCGCTCCTTCAACATATTGTGTAAGGCCTGCATTTAGGATCAAGAAACATAGACACAGTTAAACACACACATTAAGATAAATGATATATATAAAGAGAGATAGACACAAAGTACATGAGTAAAAAAATAAGTATAAATCCCAATAAAAGTGGCTCCAGAAATTATGCATCATATAGTTGTATTAAAAAAACAAATAACAGTTGTCCTAACAAGCTAAATGTTCTATAATAGTAAGAGAAGAACTTATAAGTTATATTGGCTCTTGCCTAAAGTACATGAGTTAAAGCATCCTCTTGGCTAAAGTATATATTTGATTTGATGAATATACAAGATTATGAATTTCATGAAATTCTAAGGCATTATGGACATGCATCTCAAGATAAGGCAATCTTTAGGAAGCTGAGCCAATCCCTCACAGAAGATGAAAAGGCCCCAACTGCAAACTTGTTTTCTAAAACAAGTGAATTTTTCATGTCCCATATGTCAACATTTAGCAAATCAGATGATAATACTTCAGAAGAATGCAACAAGAAATATAAGGTAGCTGCTAATGCTAATCCTTGTTGGACACATACACATGTGCCAAAAATTTGATGAATACATTACATTTCTGAAAAGTTTTTCCCAATAAATTATATAAACTTTTGTATACGACAGCTAATACTTTCTATTAGCAACATGCAGACAGCACACACTGACAAATAAACTACTGTGTTTAGTGTGACGCCCGTAGATCCGGGCTAGTCAATTTAGAAACGATAAGCATCAAAAATAACTTTTTGATGGAAGATTATTTAGAAGGATTAATCTTAACTAAGTTATATTATATGTTACAAGGATTCAGTACATATAAAGAACGCCGAAATCCGAGTTATAACGAAGAAGTTATGACCTGTCGAAGTTTCGCGACAGAACCGGCACGCCACAGCGCGACGTAAATAGTGAATTTACGTTAGAGCGATATTTGGCCTTAGCGATATAAATGAAAGTCGTAGAATACGTTAAACCGAGAGCGTGCATAAAAAGAACGTCCAAATCTGACTTCGTACGAGGAAGTTATGATTTTTCGAAGTTTCGGCTTAGCAGTGTACAGCCCGGAATTCGAATATTAGATCGAGCGGTTTTTAGCCGACACAACCTAAATGAGAATCGAAGATCTCGTTAATAGTAGCGTAACGATAAAAAGACAGACGAAAACGGAGTTTAGATGAAGGAGTTATGAATTTCGAACGGAGTTTTCCTGTCCCGGCCTACTAAACGAGAGTTGTAGAGCATAATCTCACCTACGCGTGCATATAAAGAACGTCGAAAACGGAGCTCGTATGCGAAAGATATGAATTTCTGAAGTTCGGGACACGAAATCCGATCCTGTGTCAGAACTCACGACGTGAACACTGTGTTCACGACGTGAACTCAGAAAAACGTCACCTGGACTCTGTCAGACCCCACTTGTGATGACGCATGCAGTGACGATCAAGCCCCATGACGTGAGCACTTGAAACTCACGACGTGAACCCAGAAAATTCACCCTATAAATAGAAATCAAGGGTCAGCCGATTTTGGTTGCTCCTCCCTTACTCTCTCACTCCCGATACCCTCTCTAAGCCCTATTTTAACCCCCCGAAGCCCCGGTATCATCCCGAGACACGAAGAAAGTCCCGAAGCCCGAAGATCCCGAGAAGAAAAGAGTTTCCGAGCCGAAGCTCTGCCTGCGAGAAGCCCGGTGTGTGAAGATCTTCCAGTTTCACCAAAGAATACTACTTTACGAGCCGTAGTGCTGTCCGAGAATCGTCTAATCAAGTGAGTGTATAGTCCCTTTCATAAACACGATTTTAATACAAGTGTTGGTTGAACGTATTACATCTATGTTATGAGTGAGTGTGTAGTTACTTTCTTCTAACACATAAATACGAAGTATTTGCTATGAAATACGTGCTATGTGTTTATATATTGTTTGTTTATTTGAGATGGGTAGAATGAATTTTTTATATATGTTTTTAAATGAGTTAACCTGTATATTTATTTTATATCTACAAATATGTTGGGTAGAACATGGGTAGATGGAGTAGTTGGTGTATGATGAGAGATGGTATGAGTAAACCCTGGCGACTATGGGACGTAGTGCCTATTGTGTAAACCCTGGTGACTATGAGACGTAGTGCCTATTGTGTAAACCCTGGTGACTATGCGACGTAGTGCCTATTGTATAAACCCTAGCGACTATGAGACGTAGTGCCTATTGTATAAACCCTGGTGACTATGAGACGTAGTGCCTGTTGTATAAACCGTGGTAGCAATGGACTTTGTGCCAACTCCTTAGGTCAATCCTTAGGAACGAATGAAGGAAGGGTAGTCGATTCTTAGGGTAAAACCTTAAGAAATAAAGAAGATAATGGGGATGGGTAATTAAGTTGATTGTTTGATGATTGAATATAATAATTATATTATTATGGGTTGAAAACCCTATATGCTCACCAGGCTCCCAAGCCTGACCCACTCAGTTTTCTTTGCATTACAGGTAATGACACAAGAGTATAAGTTGTGGGACTTGACGAGAGATTTTGGATTATAGATCAGTAGTTATAAATAACTGTTGTAAGGTCTATTTTATACTGTTTATGCTTTTGGTCTGTATCGGAACATGACATCCCGAGATTTTGTTATTTAATGAAAATACATTTCTTTAAAGAAATGCTTTGATAAATTCTTATCATATTTTGTTTTGAGAACAAATTCCGCAACAGTTTTCTTTAAACGATTACTCTGATTTTAAAAACAAAGCATAAACAAATCGGTCTTTTCTGGCCGTGAAATTGGGGATGTCACATTTAGTTGGTATACAGTTATATTAACTAGACATATTAGCAAACTACACATTGTACCTTCAACGAGCAGTTCTGGTGGAACAACAGCAGGAGCATACAAATTTACAAAAGTTATTAACAACATTTTCTTTTCCAAAAATAAGTTTTTCAGGGTGAAAGAGTTGGCGATAAGTTCCTGTTCTAACTTCATCAATGACAGTTGGCTCAAGATCAACAAATATTGCTCTTGGAACATGCTTTCCTACTCCAATTTCACTAAATAACGTGTTGAATGCATCATCTACAACTCCAGGTGTGGTGTCACTGAAAAAAGAAAGAGTTTGATTTATTAGTTGCATTGTGCATTGTAAAGATCTATTTGGAATCTGAGTGAATCAGGAGATTAAACTGTTGGAATTTTCATAGTCAGTAAAAGGAAAGAAGACATAATGTTCACTGTATTGCAGTCAAAGAAAGTCAACCACGTAGATCCATCAAATTTTAGCTTATGAACTTGAGATCCAATTTTGGATCACTTCAAACGCATTTAATTGGATAATTTTCCATTTCTAATGATATAAGAGGTAAGATCATTAAATGTATGACCTAACGAGCCCTTTACCACAAATTCAAAACCATCGAGAATCAGAAATTGAAATCATAGAACAAAAACATATTAAGAATCATGATGTAGATGTGAGATTCGGAGATTTCATCTCTAAATCTGGGATGAAGATGAACATGAGGGAGAGAGAAAATCAGTAAATAGAGTGAATAACAAAAGTGCGAGATCTAACCATCATCCTTCGAATTCGATAATTGAAAGTCTCTACCAAACAAAATCACGATGGATAACCGACAGGAGAGAAGATTTGGTGACGTGCTTGTGTTAGGGTTTGGTTATTCCTGAGCACTACGAGAACAATTGACAGCTCCAAATTTGATATTTATTTTTCCAGGAGCGATCATAGCCGAAGAGCTGTGACAAATGCTTTGTACCGGAGACGAGCATCATCGAGAACTCCACCGATTTTGTCGAAGATAATATCACCATCGGTGAGGAATGTCATTGAGGCGGGATGAAGAGAGAGAGATAGGGAGAGAAAGGGGTCTGAATTATTTCTTTACTAAAATGCCCCTTATTCATAATAATTATGATGCCCCCGTGTCTTTTTTTTCAAACTATTTACAAAAACGCCATCGAGCATCCTAGCCTTCTATTATTTTGATCTAACGGCTCACAATCGGTTCTCGGGAAACTTTGAGTTCTCAAATGATCCTGTGAGATCCGTTGAGAACTCATAGTTTCCCGAGAACCCGAGAACTAAAAGTGGAGCGTTAGATCAAAGTAAACTCATTAAGGGCTTGATCGTCATCTTAACAATCTCTTTTAATGTTCAATTTTTTGTGTTATTGGAAATATTAATAAATAGCTCTTAAAATTAATATGATAAATCAAATTTTCATTTTTTTTAAATAAAAATTTTCGATTTTTTTTTGGAAAACTTTAGTTTTTACAAAAATTTAAAAAAATATTTTTTTTTTAAAACTGCAATTATTGTAAAAACAGTAAATTTTGAAAAATCAATAATTAAAAAAAAAACTGGAATAAATATAAAAAAGACTATAACTTTTATAACCGAAAAAATCAACGTTTTAAATGCATAAATGCATATTTTTCAAGTATATATACATCTTTCTTATACTATAATCTTCGTAAGTAATCATATAAAAAATCTATTTTTATTTAATAATCTATAAAAACAATAGTACAAGTATTTTATTCGATACAAAATAAAATATAAAAAACAAAAAGTACTACAAAATTTCAAAGCGTTTTCATGTTTTCGTGTCAAGATTTCCATATTTTCTTTAATTTATTACTTTTCACATTTTCAATATTTTCCACAAATTCTTCCAAATCTACAAGAAAATTAAAAAAAATGATTAATGCAAGAAAACTCACAAAAATACATGTGTGCATATAGACGTAATTCATATGTGATTCACTTGTGATTTATATGTGAATCACATGTAATTCATATGAGATTTACTTGTGAGTTACATGTGATTTTTATGTGAATTACATATGAATCACATGTAATTCATATGTGATTCACTTGTGGTTTACACGCGAATTACATGTGAATAACATGTTATTCATATGTGATTCACTTGTGATTTACATGTGAATCACATGTAATTCATATGTGAATCACTTGTGATTTACTTGTGAATTACATGTGATTTATATGTAAATTACGTATGAATCACATGTAACTCATATGTGATTCACTTGTGATTTACATGTGAATTACATGTGATTTACATGTGAATCACATGTAATTCATATGTGAATCACTTGTGATTTACTTGTGAATTACATGTGATTTATATGTAAATTACATATGAATCACATGTAACTCATATGTGATTCACTTGTGATTTACATGTGAATTACATGTGAATCACATGTAATTCATATGTGAATCACTTGTGATTTACTTGTGAATTAAATGTGAATCACATATAATTAAAATAAACTATATGCTTAGAAAAAATATTAATTAACATGATTTACATGTGATTCACATGTGAATCACAAATGATTCACATGTGTCACAAGTGATTCACATGTGAATCACAAGTGATTCACATGTAAATCATAAGTGATTCACATGTAAATCACAAGTGATTCATGAAGCTCAATATAGAAGCAATTACCACAAATCAGATATGGTTAATTAGCTGATAGATAAAATATAATGTTATTAACAAATGAGCTTCATTTTTTATCATATTCATGTATAAGTTGATCAACATTTTATAGGTAATATTAATATGTAAATGTTACTATTATGCTTTACTAAAAAGTGATGGGGCTAATATTAATATGTAAATGTTGTTTCTTTGTAGTTTTATTAAACTTTTTTGACAATTTAAAATGTAAATATTTACCTATAGAGAAGATGCACAAGTGAATAAAGCTTCACATTGATCAAGACGAGTTATATCTTGTGCTACTACAGTCGCAAGTTCAGAACCCACCCAATTTTCCCCCTCCAACTGTAGAAAAGCAATTTATTTACAACATCATTCACTTTTATAAACTTCAAATGAACAAGTATTATAAGATATAAAACTCACTCTTGATAGTGTAGATCGTAAGGAGGATCCAGTCGACTACATTACTTGAATAACACCATAACATTGGATAATATCCGTTGCTAGATTTCATTGTACCTCCAGAAAAGCAAGCTACTATAATCTTTGAGTTTTTATCTAATTTCGATGCAACATCTGTTCCAGACAAACATTGTGTCTGATTAAGTACTTAATACATGACTAAATGGGGTTGAAAATTGAAATGACATACCTTGCAAAAATTCAGGATTTTCTTCAGTTCCAGCAAAGATACCAAAAAATGCAAATACAGCTCATCTTGCAATGTCCCATGATGTCCACTCCTTTATAAGCCTATATATCTGCACATTGATAGCACCTGGTGGATGACCCTACATCCATCAATAATATTACAATTCCAAACTTGAGTAATTCAATTCAACCTACAATAACATTTACATCTAATCAAAATAGAAATATAAAGTAAGTGTGTGTGTGTGTGACCTCTTTAAACTCGACTATGGGTCTGACATCAAGAGAGAGCATGTATCTTTTTAAAGACTTATCTAAGGATTGTCTCTTTTTTCCCCATTAGGTCCTATAATACTTTTAATTGATCCATTGTTTCATTTCATTGGATGAAGTAATACAAAACATGGCAGCTGAAGCTCTTGAAGAGCTTGTATACCATTGTGTTCTACGTAAACCGGGTCCCAATGACAAATTAATCAAGACTCTTTGTGGATTAGTATGCATGGATCCTAGTGAGACCCTCAAGAAAAATTATAATTAGATTCGACATTTCCAACAAAAAAAGAACTATTATTCCTTTCTACATAAATTTGCTCCTTAAGAAAAATTAAGCATACTGAGAATCTTATAACCAGAGGCAAAACAATTTAATGCAACCTTTCTAAGTTCACCATCCCGTTCTGCTGTTAGATTTGCAACAATTTTCCACTTGTAATGGCTTCCATGTCATATTTACAAGCTCTAGTGCAATCCAAACAGTAGGTAACCTGTTAATAAAAACCATTATATATATATATATATATATATATATATATATATATATATATATATGTGTGTGTGTGTGTGTGTGTGTGTGTATGATATAAGTTTAAAGAAGAAGAATTAAATTAAATTAAAAATATATATACATACCTCCAATAACTTGGGTTTGAAAGAGCAATCAAGCATGACATTAACACCATACATAGCCCTAGACATTGGATTGTGCATCTCTGGGTGGACTAAAGTCGCTGATTCAAACACCATTCGGATCATTAGGTACATAATAAATAGCCCATAAGGTTGTTGACATCAATCAGGTACACAGTGGCCCTTGATAGGCACTATCGAGAAAACATGAACATCTTAGGCATTGATTATACTAGGTAAAAAAAATGGTTTTGTTTGAATCATCTCTGGGTAGACATTGGACTGTGCAACTCTATGTCTTTAAAGGATTTCAAGTTCCTTCTGCAACGTGTCCATTGTTTGTAGCTTTTGTCTCAACTCAACAACATCCACCTGTTTATTTTTCATCATTTCATAATTAAAAAACAGTTAAATAAATAAGAAATAGGTTCTTATTTCTTGCGATCTTACCTCTAGATTAAAACATCTTGACTGTTCTGCAGCAAGTTGATCACGTACAGACTGGAGTTCCTGTAAATTGTTCACAAATGAAGTTGGATTTTTATTGTCAAATGTCAATAATAAAAGTTAACTTTTTTTTTACCTTGTATAATTTTGTGTTCTTGGATTCAGCTTCTATGAGTTCTTGTTTAAGTTCAAGTGATTGTGACTTTTCTTTATTAAGTTAAGATTCTAGTTCTTCCTTTTCTGCCTTAAACCTAGAGATGAAACCTTCACTCACTTCATCAACTTCATTTGTCTGCAACAATTAATTGTATTTGTAACATATTTATTTACACAATCAGAGTAAACAACAACTGATAATAATATCGTTTTGAAAATAACACCACCATTAGCCATTACAACAATTTAGAAAACTAATAAGATCAACCTCAATAACAGATAGTTATCCAGTAAATAAGTGTTCGGGCCCAAGATATGTGATATCGAGAGAAATAGAGATAGAGAGAGAAACCTGAAAGCATCCTCAAGAGCTAACAATTGATTTGAGCTTATCGAGCTCCAAAAGAGATGAAGTTAAGAGCCTAATATCAACAACAGGAATATTTCTCAGTCATTAGAGACGACACACCGACGTTTTGGGACAAAGACGAACCTGAGTTGATTTATGGTTGCTTCTGGTTGCTGTAATGGATAGCGATTTCAACAAACTAGATTGACGTGTTTTCGATTTCATCAAACTATATTGATTTGGAGGAAAGAGATCAACGAGAGCATTCAAATTGGAAGTAAATGCGAGAAATCGATTCCAATTGGCAGATCGGCGGTGAGAGAATTACAAGCGACAGATCTTCGATTTCATCAAAATTTATTGATTTGGAGGAAGGAGATCAATGAGAGCATTCAAATCAGAACAGAAGGCGAGAAATCGATTCCAATTGCCAGATCAACGACGACCAAAGATAACGACGATGAGGAAGAACATGAGCGAAGGGTCGTCTTTGGAGGCGATGTGACGGTAGGAGGTGGGATAAAGGGGAGAGAGAGAGAGAGAGAGAGAGAGAGAGAGAGAGAGAGACATAGATGGACGGGGTTTACCTGATTCAGGGTAATTCATCACTAAAATGCCCCTGAATCATTTAATTATCATGCCCCCGTGTTGTTTTTTTCCCAAGTGTTTACAAAAATACCACAAATGATCCTAGCCTTTTATTATTTTGATCTAACGGCCCTGGTTTGGTTCTCGGGTTCTCGGGAAACTTTGATCTAACGGCCCTGGTTTGGTTCTCGGGTTCTCGGGAAACGTGTGGACAAGGCTATTCTCTATGAGAAATACTAAGAGAATAGGTTGTTTGCTAATGTGAATACATTAAATCTTACACAACTATCGTCATTTTCATGCATTCTCACTAATTCTTATTTATTTTTGTTCTCGCACATCGTTTTTTACTCATTTTCATTCTTACAGAATACGACTCAATAAACATTCTGACAACATTCTGACAGAATGAGAATAATAATAAAAAGTCTATAATAACCTTATAGACGATTTAATTAGTGAGAATGTGTGATAATGACAATAATTATGTAAGATTGAACGTATTCACATTACCAAACAACATATTTTCTTTATCATTCTCACAGAATAGCACTGTCCACACGTCCGCACAATAGATGTCAATCCATATTTGAACCTATATATATATATATATATATATATATATATATATATATATATATATATATATATATATATATATATATATATATATATATATATATATAATTGGTATCAATATAAATATTCAATATATACATATGTAATGGTTGGAGCAAATCAGTGGCATAGCCAAAATTTTGTTTTAGGGTATGCCAAAATACTTTACAAAATATAAAACGAGTAGTAAAATATTTCAAATATAACAATGTATGCATTCTATGTAAATTGATCATTTAATTTGCATACGATGCTCTTTTACATGATTAAAATCATTCAATATAGAGTCAGTTGGGAAATCTTAATGGTATCTTTCTCAATGTAAAAAACCAAACTATCAACAATAAAATCATCATCCATCATAAAATATAATAATTCAAATAATTAATTCATCGCAACAATTAACAACCTAATTTATAAAATGCATACAAATATACGATAAAAATGTAAAATCAATGTAAACCTCAATGCTAAATCCATAACAACTAAGTCAATTAAGATATAAATAATATACACAACTGATTAATTAAATAACAACAAAAAAATACGAACACGATGAATAATGTGGAGAACCGGAGATTAAAGTGCAAAAGAAACACTATTGCCATTATTCCAAAAGTTTCGGTTTCAATTGTTTAATTTACATGCCATCAAAAGGATTGATTATATTAGAGATATAATTAAAGTTTTAAGTAGGTAGGCCATATCACAATTCAAAGTACTAAATTTTCTTTTATTTACCACACACACACATATATATATATATATATATATATATATATATATATATATATATATATATAATCTCAAGTATGTGTAGGGTGGGCCAAGGCCCACTCTTGGCTCTACATGCCTACACCCCTGCAGCAAATGACATACATGTGGACTTGATTCGTTCCTCCTTCACCGAAATGTTGACTTAGTTACAGTCACTGTTAGGAGTGTAACTGAATTGAGCAAGCTCGTAAGATATTCGAGACCGGTCGAAAAATATTTAAAATCGACTCGGTTCAAGTCGAGTCAAGCTCGAGCTCGAGCTACTCGAGTATATTATCTAATCGAGCTCGAGTATAGAACTCGGCTCGTGGAGCTTTCGAGCTTAGTTATATTTATACTTTTACCCTTTATATTATTCATATTTACATAATCGAATCGAGTCTAGCTCATGAGCTCAGTCATATTTCTATTTCTATTTAATGTAATTTTATCTTTTTAACAACTAACTGATTCGATTCCAATTGAGCTCAAAAGTGTCGATTACTTTATCGAGTCTTGGCTTTAAATTGAGGCTCGAGTTGAGTTCGAGTGCGATTTTTTTAGTCAAGTCGAATTTCGAGCTTGGCAGTACTCAACTCGATTACACCCAACGCCACCCCATGCCAATTTTAATGTATTGTTATTGGTAGAAATTACACCCAATTTATTTTTTCCATTTTTATAAGTACATATTAACAAACCAATAATTTATATTAACATTGTTTGGAGTTAAGTTTAAAAAGTCTACTATGCTTATATGCCCATATTATATTTGTAAAATTCTAAAATTTAAGACTAGATTCTTAAATTAATAATGTAAATAATTAAAGATGATTTATTTAATTAAATCATTAAGGAATAATTATATCATTAGTTGATATGAGGTTTAGAAGGTTCGAAGTGAAAATAATAACATTTTAAAAGTTAAAGGGCCAAAAGTATCAAATTGACAAAGTGAGTTGACCAAAGGGTTGACTCAATCAGTGGAAAGGACTACCAAAGTTATATAATAGATGGAGGAGGACTTCTTATGTCAATACTTAAGTTAAAAACACAAAATATGAGGTTATGGTGGAAATTGATAAAATATGCAAACTTGGGGGACCATATGGTAAAGATTTAAAAAATATGATGCACCCTCTCCATTTCCTCTTCCAAACATGATTTGCAGCCAAGAGAAGCTCTCTAATGTTGATTATTCACCCTTTCTCTGTATAAGGTTCGATCCAAGTGAGGAATTAAACAAACAAGCAAAGAAGAGAAGGAATGGAGGATTGCAAGGTATAATTGCTCTTCCAATCAATCTAGAAATTCGAATTTATGAAGTGGATAAATCCCAATGTCGAATTTGATGAGAGATATTGGTTAGGTTTTTTTTTCTAATATCCTTTGATTGGTTTCCATGGTTCTAATCTCAATCCAATCATCCCATTGATGGATTTGATGATTTGGATAAAAAGCTCCATGAACCCTAGAAAATCCAAATTTGGGATATTGCAATTGATGATGAAATGGGATTTGATTTTATGACATAGATGATGTTTGACAACAATAAATCCAATTGGAATGATCAAACTCATCCATAATAGTAAAATCATGTATAAGCTTGAATTGAAATGGATTTGGTGTCAATATGATGAAAACAATGGAATCTTATGTAGTTGAGCAATTTTTTAGCAAATGAAGTTCATAACCATCAATGGATTCTATTAGAATGATTTGGATGCAAAATACTAAGTGTTGACTGATTATTGGATGAATTCATGGAATTTGTGGTCATAAAGGATTTGTGGGAAATCTATGGATAACTACATGATGATTGACTTATTATAAGTGAATGAAATTCATGGATATGAATTGAAACTCCAAATATGATTTTGGAACATAAACATGAAGGGATGCTAGTGAAGTTCTAGCCCTAGTGATTGTTTTCGCCCAAAGGGCAAATATGAAGCATAGAATGGAATTGAGGATTCCATAGTTAGATCATGTACCTACAAAGAGATTGGTTGTGGTTTTATGTAATTAAAAACACCCAATTATGTATTAAATGATTTGGGAATAAGTCATATTGGTTAAAGAGTGTTCTTGAGCAACTTGAACTCTTAACCCTTTCATTTGAGTGTTTGTAAGCATTATGAACTTAACATTTTGATAAAGGTCTTAATGATTAAGTCATCATGAGAATAGGAACTAATTGTGTATTTGAGAAGTTGATAACCTTTATTTAGTCCTTAATAACCATTTGGTAGAGTTTGGTGGCCATTGGAAGTCTAAGGAACAAGTTACAAAGCTTTTAGCAAAATTCTATACAAAATGGTGACCTGCAGTCGTGACATGGGGGCGTGTCCCTTTGACACGGGGTGTGTCAAACTTTCTGTTTAATGCATTGTTTTTTGTGGAAAACCTAGAAAATGAACCCCGATTCCCCTATAACTTTATATATAAGTTAATAGGAAGTAAATAAACTTATGGGGAATATCTAAATGTTAAAAATCTATGAAGGGCCTTTTGGTCATTTTTAATGACTTATGTCCATCCATGTTATATAGGAGGGGATTGAGAGTGTTGCTATAAGGAAATGATCTAGAAGAGGACTAGCTAGCCTTCTTGGGATTGAGGTGAGTATGTGTTGGCATTTTCCCACTTTGGGGTACATGACAAAATGATTTTATGATAATGAAACACTAATGTTTGATATATGAAATGTTTTGAAATGAAAGTGTCAAATGTTTTTGGAAAGGATATTTTGAAAGAATGTATTGAAGGCAATAATGTTTTCGAAAGCAAAGAACGTTTTGGAAGATCGATTTTTTTGAAAATATGTTTGAAATGTTTGAAATATAGATGCTTTACTTTTAAAATGAGTATTTTGATACTAACATATGAAATGTGTAAAGCTTGGAAAGTAATGACAAGACGAAATGTGTAAAGCATGGAAAGTAATGATAAGAAATGGAAAGTTATGACAAAAATTGGAAAGTAATTACAAGAATATATTGTTCGAGCCATGATGTCCCTGTAACGAGATCTAGAGGAATCTATCGGGGTGACGCCTCGCCTTCGCGAGATAGATGTCCTAATGGAAATGATACATTGGTGGATTGATTTGTTATTTCCTCATTGGTCTAGACTTGGGAGTGGTTCCTTTATTGGACGTAGACCCTAAGTATAAAAATGACAATAGTTTAATACCGAAATTAGCCCTTAATGATAAAAAAGAACGAAATGTGGAAAGTGGTATTTTGAATGAAACGAAGAGAAGTGTTAAGATATGAAATGATATTTATGACATGTATGAAAAGAGTTTTCCTTGAAAATGTTTGAAAAGGTTTTATGGTAAAAAACTATGTTACGCTATGAATGAAATGATTTTTCATGTAAAATGTGATAAATGTTTTGGGTCACAAACCCACGTAGCTCACGAGACATTTTTGTCATACGTGTCTCTTTTTAAATTCCATGTATCTCAAGTTACCCTTAAGGAGAAATGATGATAGATGGAAGTTAGAAGTCAAGTAATAGAGAATGGAGTGGAACTTGATAAGTTCCTTATTAATTTTATTGATGTGATTCTTAATTACTTGCTATGGTTGTATTGATGTTTAATGGTAACACCCAATGTTTTAATTGTAAATGCTTTTGTGGGACCGAGTTTTTATTAAATGCGGGTTCATACCCGAATGTTTTATAACCATAGTTTTGAAAAAGTTTTGAAAAATTTGGGGTGTTACAATATTGTCTATAGTAAGAGCCACAAGACATTTACTGGTTTCATAGTTTCAAAATGTGTTGGACCCTAACTTGATCCCAATTCCTGTTGATCTAATTCCAAAAGCAGGAAAGACTGTGGACCCACAAGTCATCTTTGACCTAAATAAACAAAGGACTCTACATAGAGAGTCTAAGGAACTATGTGTGGGCCACATCAAGAACTCCTTATCTGGAAAAGCAAAAAGAAGATTTTGTCCCTAAAATCATTTACATTAAAATATGTAGGTATTTGGTCTTGAAATCATCATAATACTCCTACAATATATTTACTCCCTTATGATGACTCCATAGTCCTTCACCTTTTCAATCTACTTGTTCTTTATCTTCTTCATTTTTTGATCTAAAACCTTTTTATATCCCTTTATACCTTAACTTTTCATCGATCTTGACATTTGAATAAGGTATTTTTTGAGTTTCAACAATGATTTGTGAAAATAAACATATAAAATACATTGTGTATCCCTTGCAAATCTTCTACTAAATTTATCTTATATGCCATATCTTCTACCTTTTTCAATATTTTGAAGGGCCTAATGTTCTTGGGCTTAGTTTACCCCTTTTCAAATTGAATAACTTCTTTCCAAGGGTAAATTTTAACATTATCATATCTCATTTTTGTATTATTAATGTTTTAATTTATTTCTTGGCAATCTGCCTTTGTTTATCTTGAGTTATACTCACGTGTTCTTGAAACTCATTAAACTTCATTTTAGTTTCTTACACTATCTTGGAAGATGCTAGAGGTTTTTATATGACTTCCATCGAACAAGTAGGAGTTCTATAGGGTATCCCATATAAATCTCAATAAGAAAAAATTTTGATAATCAAATTGTAATTGTTGTTGTATGCAAACTCTATTAATGTTACGTAATCTTCTCAACCTCCTCTAAATCCAAAACACAATCTCTAAGCATATCTCTAATATTTTGGATTGTACATTCACTTTGGCCATCAGTTTATGGGTTATAGGTTGTGACCATTAAGATTTTTGTCCCTCAATTATTTTGGAAATATTTTGTAAAGGTTACAGGTGAAACGAGAATCTCAGTCTGAAATGACGGATAAGGGTATCTTATTTAATTTCAAAACTTCGTCTATGTAAGGTTTTCCAATTTTTTATGGAATATTCTTCCCATAAAGGTTAAAAGGTGAGCGGATTTGGTGAACTGGTCCACAATAACTCATATGAAGTCATAGCCTTGCAGGGTGCAAAAAGATGTTGTCACAAAACTCGTGGTTATTTTGTCTTATTTATGGTTGGTACTGGCAAGGATTGAACATCCCATGTGGTTTTTGATGATCAACATTTACTTGAAGTCAAGTTAGGCACTTCTCTATGTGTTTTCCGACATTTCATTTCAATTTGGGCCAACAATAAAATGACTTAAGCATTTCATACATCTTTGTACTTTTAGGGTGTATTGAGTCTCATGAACAATTTCCATCCTCCAAAAGTAATTTCATCACTTCATTATGCCTCGGGATCCAATATCTCATGTTGAAAGTTTTCAACCGTTGATTATTTTCATCATGGTGGTTGGAATAGTTCAATATTCTCCCACTTCTTAATTTTTCCTTGTTTATTAGTTACTTTGGGAAGTATTAAACTTTCAAGTTCAAGCTCAAATACCAAGTGTAAGGAGTTGGTATAAACCTATCAAGGACAAATTTCTGTTTAAATGAATTTTTTGTTGCAAGTTATGACCTAATAAACCTTCTTTTGCAAAATCTTTTGAAACTATGAAAAAAGTAAATGTATTGTGGGTCTAGTATGGTATGGGCATATAATCGTAGTAGATGTTTGTTTTGTAACCTTAACACTAAACAATGTTAATTCAAATATATGTCTTATTAATGTGATGTACTTATAAAAAATAAAAAAATGGGTGTATTTTCTACACAGGGTCAAATATTACATAAAATATATTTTTGGTATGAAATTATATAAAAACGATAAGTTGACTCGCAAAGGGTTCATTTAATTTGTAACATTTCAAATTTCAAACAAAATTTTCATTTGTAAGTGAAGGTAAACCTGAAAATCTCATTCTCAAAAGAGTAATAAACAACCATTTGTTTTTGTTTGGCAAAACATAATAAAAAACTAGAGTAGTAAGTGAAATCAAATAAGCGGAAGTCTCTAAAACATGTCCATAGATGTGATACAATCTAACTGTGTCCTTCCTTTTGCTGCCAAAACAACCTAAAACATTTGAAATTAAACGAGTAAGCACAAAGCTTAGTGAGTTCCCCAAAATACCACATATTCATGTGAATTCTATGATCCAACCATAGTCTTACACTCACTTCCATTAATGAAGTCCCCATGCAGTCTTTCCTGCTATGGTTCCCCCTTAGTCTTTCATACAAGTGTTTTTTGTCCACATAGACTTTCATACAAGTGATATGGTTCACCCCATAGTGTTTAATACAAGTGTTATAGTCTCTCCATAGTCTTTCATACATAAGGTCACAAAGATAATTTATCATATCGTGACGCATAGTGTTTTACACAACATAATGAGAAAACTCACTTGGTGCTTACAAATGCAATCTTACAATCTCAAAGGAATAAAGTGCTAACACGAACCGCCTACAATCCATCAAAGGTCCAACCTAATTCTATAACTCAAACCCAATAAGTTTGACCCATAATTCAAAGTGGTCAAAAATTCAACGGTTAACGGATAACGGTCAAAGGTCAACGCATCGTGACCTTTTCATTGGCCATGTTGCAAACACTACAAGACCAAATAGTTGCGGCTGGCCATTGCGACTCCCATTGCAATATCATTAAGGTCACGTCGCGCTTCTCGATGATTCAACCAACTTTTCATTAAGGTCTTAATCCTTTTAGACCAAAGCTTAAAACTTCTAAAATACAATGAAATGTGATCCTAATGGATAAAGTTTGCAACTTTATCCACTTGTATGACTCAAAACAACCAATCTCCTAATCTATGTCAAAATGGTACCCAAATGTTACCAAAAACATGCATGGTTCAAAAAGAAGGGTAAGGTTCACTTCATTTGACCACAATGGGTCCAGAAGACCCAAAATCCCAACCTTTGAACCAGAAACTGTCCAAACTCCATCAAAAAACCATTAAAGGGACCAAAACATGCTCTAAATCCTAGATCTACAAAGCAAATAGCATAAAGTTTAGAGTTTGAACACTTATAGAAGTCCAAAGCAAGGAAAGAAGGTTAACACTTGAGTAGATATTGAACTCTTGCACACAAACCACCTTATTCTTTGTAACGTCCAAAAATGTCAATAAATTTTTTTATTTTAAAACAGCAAGTCATACAAACTTTGGTTCTAAATCCAGTCAATATCAATTGTATTTTCAAATATCATAGTGTATTAAAAATAATCAATGCGGAAAAGCCATCGGGGGATGTTGTGCAGTCAAGTCGGGCCCATCCTTCTGGAACTGGAAGTACCTGGAAAATGTTTAAACCACAAACCGTAAGCACAAAGTTTAGTGAGTTCCCCAAAATACCACATACCATACATACATTGTTATGGGCTACCCCTATGGTCTTGCATACAGATGCCATGGGCTGCCCCATGGACTTTCATTGCACTATAATGGGCTACCCCCATGGTCTTACATACATATGCCATGGGCTGCCCCCAAGGTCTAACATCCAAGTGTCATGGGCTACCCCATGGTATTTCATGCAAATTCTATGGGCTACCCCCATGGTCTTTCATACAAGTGCCACTGGCTACCCCAGGGTCTTCCATACAAGTATCATCACAAAGACAACCAACACCCTACATAGTATAGTGAGAAGACTCACCTGACTCGCGAGATCAGCTAAACCACATCTCAAATTCTCCACAACATATGCTACAACACTCCTATCAAAACATACATGGTCCAACTTTAGTCTACACATTAGATCCAACAATCTTGACCCAAAGTCAACCTAGGCCAACGGTCAAAGGTCAACAGATCAAAATCATCTCAGTGAATCACCATGTCGTGGCTTCCATTGGCCACGTCGTGGCAGCGTAAAGACAAAACAGTCAGGTCCTTTCCCAGTCACCACGTCGTGGCAACCTAAGGTCACGTCGTGGGGACTGGTCTAAGCAACTTAACATATTCAGCCGTTTTCCATCAATTCCAAGAGATCCAAAGCTCAATTCTGATCCTCCCCACAGTCTTGATGGATAAAGTTTCCAACTTTATCCATTGAGACACCTCAATAAGTCAAAATCTTAAACCCAAAGTCCTTAAAGGCAACTCAAGACATGCAAACACCCATTAAGCACTTAATTACTAGAGTTAGTCTTCCAACGTTTCCAGTAGGGTTTCCTACACCTAATGGACCATAAAAATCATAGCTTTATGGATATGCATGTCAAATGAATGTCCCTTCCATTTTAGGTCAAAAACATGGCAAATATGTACTCAAAGCTTGTGCATGGGACCAAGACTCCAAGGATCCTCAGATCTGGAACATATAACACTAATATGACCACAAGGATCCATAAAGTTGACAAGTTTATGGAATCCAACCTTTCAAACTTCCAAACCAAGAAGATTAAGGGACAAAAGGTCTAAATCTTGAAGCAAGCAACAAAACGATTGGAGATTGGACACTTACAAATGTCTAGGGAATGCATAAGAGAATGAGGATGAGGCTTGCTTGCTAGATTAACACCTTAGAACACTTTCTTCTTATTCTTCAAGCCATCAAAGCACCAAAATGAACCAAAACTCTCAAAGGGAGGCTAGAGTTTTGAGGTAGAGGGTTGGAGGCTGAAGAGGATGCCCTAATCCTCTAGAAATGTTGCTTAAATATGGGAGGAAACCCTAAAATTACGGGCTTGGGCAAGAACAGCCACCACGTTGTGGCCAACCTACCGTCACGTCGTGACACTCATTAAAACATGCATTCCAATTATTCCATTCCACGTCGTGGGCATCCCTGCACCACGTCGTGGCATAGAGTTTTTCCTGAAACTCCATCTTTGGTCCCTGATAAATAGCAAGCTAAACCAATCTGGAACACGAGTGTTACATTCTTTTTCTAAATCCACACAAGAACACCAAAAACTCAAAGGAGGCTCAAATGGAGGTTAGGGTTTTGATCCAGAGAGTTCAGGCTAAAAGAATGAGCAAACCCTAAACATCACAATCCTTAAATAGGGCTCAAGGCCCGAGACCTAAGATTTTGGGTTGTGATGGCTTCGTGTCGCGACCAACATAAGGTCGTGTCGCTACTTAATGATATGGCACGGGCCGCGATGATCAAGTAGTCACGTTGCGGCCGACAAAAAACCCCAAATCTAACTTAACTTAAAGAAGATTAATAGAAACCACGTGTTACATAATTCGATATACCTTTTGAGGGTAACAATGTGCTTGTTAAGGTACATTCACACTTATACCGCTTTAACTATGCAGGTTCAAGATTAATGTAATTAGGATATTGCACAACCTGATTTCATCGCACATGTGATTATTATTTTTTGGCATCATTATTTTTTTAGAGTAAATTACATGAATCGTCCTTGTGGGTGGTCCAATTTGCGCCTTTCGTCCTAATGTTTTATTTTTCACTTGGAACGTCCTGATATTATTTTGTTGTAGTTTCCGTCCCTAAATAACATAAAATGACTATATTGACATTGCCTAATTTGTTTTAGCTTTATTTTTATTATATAACTATTGATAATAGTTATTTTTAGTTTTATTTTTAGTATTTAGCTACTATTAAAATAAAATGGGCCTACCATACCCATCTTTCCCATGCTCCTCTATTTTCTCCCCAATATTGATCACCTCTTCTCTCCGGATACCATCTCCGACCTCCAACCACCACCTCCGGAAATTAAATTAAATCATATTTCAAATCTCATAAATAAATGAAATCACCTGAGATGTTCTCATCCTCACCACTTAACACTCACCAACCAAAAATGCAAATCACCATCCAACATCATCACCCATCATCGCCCCTGAAATTACTCCAGCAAGAAAAACCCATAAATAAGAAAAAAAAAAGAAAAACACTTGAGTAACAAGGAGTAGCAAAAAAAATCCCTCCTGATACGAGATGAAAATCTAAGAAATCGGGGTTCCAAATCTCGGTTTCGGTAGCCGTGGATGATCACATGACATGAATATCTGAGATGGTCCAATGGTTTCATAACTCGATTTCGATGGTAGAGTTTCACTGGTACCGACGGAGGTGCATATGTAAGACGGTTAAGTGGGGTAAGAGACATAGGCGATGATGGTGCAAAGGCGATCATCTAAAGGTTTCCACTAATCGTCCAGGTTTATCTGATGATTGTGGATGGTCACTTTAGAGTACATATTTGTGATGGTAAAAGTTGTTTATTGAAGAAGGCGGTGATCCAGAGGTTCTTGGGGCTGATGTCTGTTCAATGATGGTGATGGATTAGGGTTCTTCAACTTATGAGAGAGAGAGATGAATGGGTTGACGATGCAAAAGAGTTGGGCTGGGAGAAGAAATTGTGTTAGTGGGTTCCACTTGAATTAATATTATTATTATTATAAATAATAAAATCTAATAATGATAAATAAATTTTAAAATTACAAGATAATGTATAAGAGTCGTTAATTCAAAGACAAATCATGTAAGTGTAAAACTAAATAGAGACAAATCGTGCAAGCTTAAAACTAAAGGGGATGATTCGAATGAATAATAAAACATATAGACAAAACTAACAAATTTTGTCACGATGAGCCAAAACTAGCAGATTGTGTTCTTGCGATAGGTAAAGTCAGACTTTATTTTTTCTCCTTTTGGTGTGTATTATACCATAATGCAACTTACAGATTTATACTAAGATAGAGTTTGGTGGGAGGATTACAAGTTTGACATAGAAGACCACTTTGATACGATGAACCTTCCTAGGACTTAGTCTAGTGTCACTTTTTATATTGGGTAATTCTATTCTTTTTATTTTGTATGGAATCTTACATCATTTAAATGATGGTACTTAGACCAACAAATAGGCTAACACTCAAGTTATGTGATGTAATTATTTATTTATTGCACAATTTCCCCATTAAATTATATTTATTGCATGAAAATCATTACACATGATGTCTCACCGACATTCAAATAAAAAATTAGGATGTCGTAGACTTTGTCATTAATAGTCCAATAGGAATTGGGACTCGCCATTTAATTTACTAAATTTCCCATTAAGTTTTGTGTAAATCGGCTTTAAGTTTTGTCATTTAATTCACTTTTTAATTTTGAAATATGTTCTATTATTTATTATTTAACTAATGGCCGGCAAGAATATAATTATTTAATTAAAGTAATATTTTTTTACAACCTGTAAATTAATATTTATATATGAAAAGTTAATGTAGTAGCAAAACAAAACCTATAGTTAACCTATTGGTCTTATTATTCGTTATAGTTTTGTATCATTATTTATTTTTACTATAAATTAATGATTTTATAGACCATTTAAATTGTATAAATAATATATCAAAAGATATGTTGATTTCTATATATAATAAATAACAAAATAGTATGAAAAAAATAAAACTACAACTTTTGATGGATTTTATAGACCGTTTTAAGCTATGTAAATTATATATAAGCATATGTTAAGTTCTATATATAACAAATAACAAATAGTTTAAAAAATACTACAACTTTTAATTACATAAAAACAATACAACATCTATTATAGCATTTATATCAAACAAAACTTATTAAACACTTATAAATAATACAAAAAGAATATATAGAAATCAACATACATTTTATATATAGAAACACTATTATCCCCTAAAACAAAATGTGTTGCAATAACTATTGATACGACAAAACTCATATTTTTAACATTTTATATTTAAAATCACAAATATGTTCAAACACATGATTTTTTTATCACGGCTTACTTATATATTATTAATATAACTACAATGTATATAAATAAGAAGAAAATAAAAATGCATTACCCATTAATAATCATAAGTTAAAAAACTTTTAAATGTATTAACTAATTGCTTTAAAATTGAACTCATAACTAAACCTAAATTAGAAAACTCTTGAGTTGTAGTGGAAGTTTCAAATAAATTTGGTACAAATAAATATGTCTCTATTATAATAGATACTAGACGAATTCTCGCGCGTTGCACGGCGTAGGTTAAAAATATATTGTTAAAATGTTGAAAAATATATGTTTAAAATGGTTATGTTATTGACATTAACTTTGACATAATATTTTGAACAATATTATTCATTGACATCAACTCACCTTCCTCATTAATAAAATTAAATATAATTATCTATTTAATATTATTTTTAACAATTGTTATGATTGATTAATTAAAATTTTTACTTATGCGATTATTTTCTAATTTCAATAATGATGTTCATTTAAAATACAATTTATTTGTTGTTAACGTTATGTAATTTATAAATTGACGTTATTATCATTTAAAATTATTGTTCTTTAGTTTTAATCCACTTATTATTATTAATAAATTAAAGAAGACTTTTAAGAAACACTTAATATTACTATTAAAATGTGAAACATACACTAAATAATAAACTGATAAGATAGACAATTTGCATTTCAAAAGAGACTTGTATGGATAATATGACATATCCATGATTTTTATAATTTGATTTTATTATTTATAACTATGGTTCATTAGTTTTACAACCACTTATTATTATTAATAAACGAAAGATAACTTTTAAAAGATACTTATTATTATAATTTAAATGTTAAACATATACTAAAATATAAAGTGATAAAGTAGACAATTTGCATTTTAAAAGAGACTTACATGGATACTATGGATAATATTGCATATCTATTATTTTTAATTAATTATTACTTTGAAGCAACACAAACATCCAAACATATATACAATATTTAATTAAATATTATCTATATCACTTTCCATAACATATGATCGATAACATGAATCTAATCTAATTTATATTAAAGTTTCAACCACAACATACAATGATTATCTTAAAATAATACTTAAACCAAAAAAAATTATATATATAAAAAAGAATTAGTATATAACAAACTTATAAATTAAAAACTTTAACATAATAACATGGCTCGAAAAATGGTCAGAAGCCCTCAAACCAACACAAAACCTTTAAACTTGTTTTCTTTGTGAATTTTGTATGTGATTTGTATTTGTATGTCTATTCAAAGAGAATGACATTTTTATAGAAGACTATCCATTAATTGCTTATTAAACATATTATATAAGTTATAAAACTTTTCATGATGTGTGATTAATTACTTTGAAGGTGAAAAAGTGTGGGTGGTTTCAAATGCATTAGGTGCTTGGAAATTTTTTGTGAGGGTTTCAAATGCATGAGGTGATAGGAAAAATGTCTCCTTTATAAGTATAGTATGATAGTATGATATAGATATATAGATATATAAATATAAATAGATAATGAATTCATAAAGTTATCCTACCTTCTTATATTTTAATATTCTAACATATGACTTGTATTTATTTTAAAAAGATGTGATGATCATAAGTGTCATGCGAGTCCATGAGAATTTTGATGGCCTTAATACATTAAATTTATTAATTATATACACATCCCACACTACCAGTCTAGATATCATTTTTTATTATATATATTTTTGTTAACTTGAAAAAATTAAACTATAAAGAAACGTATATAGTTGTGAATGGTAGTGGCGGTGGTTGTGAATGATGGTGGCGAATGAGTGTATTTGTATGCATGTATGGTTTAAACTGATAAAGTGTTTAGTAAGGGTAAAATACTACTCTTTCATTTTTCATTCTACCGAGGAATTAATTCATTCAACATCTTGATAGAAATAACTTTCCTTCATTTGAAGAAAAAAAATTCATTTAGAAATCTTTTTTCCCCTCTAAAGTTGAATCAAACACATGAATTCGAGAAAATTGTAATCATTTTCCCCCCAAAATTCTATTCTTTTTCTACCAACCAAACAACACTCGATTTTTTTTCAGAGGACATAACCATTTTTATCAAGTTGAACAAATACCAATATCAATACCCGGATGAAAAACGATAGCAGAAGCTTTGAAACAATCTAACATTTGACGTTGAACAAGGAAGAAAACCACTTGTAATGGTTTGTGAATATAACATTAAACCACAAAACCAAAGAAAAATACAAGTTTATAAATCATTTTATAAATTTAGCAATTTTTAATTTTTTAAACTTATATAAACAATATTAGACCTCTATATAGCATGTTTACCAAGCTATTAACCAATATATAATGCTTCAAAATTGTTTTAAGGTAATGGTAGAGTTGTGAAATTTGTTTTCAAAGCAATACATAATATTTATACACAAGACTAGCACTAAAAGGGTAAAAGTCTAAAGGAAAATCGAGCTATTGAAATATTTTCTAAGAGTTTCAAACTTTTGCCAAGTGAATACTCGAGTTTCAAAATACATAATTAGAGTTAATTTGTGACATCCAATAAAAACATGACATGTGTCCTTTTAGAGTAAATTACATATTTGGTCCCGAACATTTAATATTATTTCCAAAATCTATAATCATTTTCTTCTCTCCGAATCCTCTATAAAATTCACATTTAACATTCAATATCATTCTGTCGGACGCCATTACCGGAGCCATGTAACGCTACCGTACCAAATGCCACACCCCCGAACCAGACGGCGGAAACGTCCGGGGGCTCGTGTGACTTTGAATTGAAATATCAACCCAATGAATATATATGAAACATAACATCATCATCACCATGCATTACAATATTACAACTGACATTGTTCACATCAAGTATTATGTTTGAATATTAAATGCCAAAAGTTCAAAGTATGATGAAACATAAATATAACAAAACGTCCATTAAATTGATCCACCAAACCTGCTTCAACGGTTCCCTGAGAATACAAGTTAATTTAAAAAGATCAACATAAAAATGTTGGTGAGTTCATAAGCATGTTTGTGAAAATGATTTGGATTATTCGTAAAACCCAGAAAATCCGATATTTTCTGTAAACAGTTTAGCATGTTTGTGTTAGATCTCGTATTAATGCATGTGTGTTATTATTTATTAGAATGTATAAAGATAATGTAGAAAACATGAAGAGAATGCCCCCAGACAACCCGATGTTGTCTGTAATAGAGAATAATGTCGTACCAACCCTCGAGGTTGAGTACCAGTACATGTATGTTCCTGAGTAATCTAAAGAGAAAAGAAAAGGATGGTCTTCCGTAAATTTATAACGTTAATTCCTCTAAATGAGCCGTTACAACCATACTTGATAATGACACTTTCGCCTGTCTTGACATCTGGAAGACGCCGACTTGTTTAAGGTACGGTTTGTCACCCTAGACTGGACTAGTCTAACTGTAGCGAACAGCTCAGGTGTGGGGCGTCACCCCCGTATAGATCTATACACAAATTCGCGCTCTCCCTCCAAGAAACTCTGGTTATAACTACAGACTACGATCGTACACTCAATAGGTGTCAACCGACAAAACTCACTAGATCCTTAATCGAATTTACGCGAAGAAAAATGTATAAAACTCATTCCAGGCCCAATGAACCATGTAAGTGAGCCGCTAGGGCATCGCTAAACATGTGAGTCATTTCAAGACCTAATAGGAGTGAAATTCATATAACATGGGCCCGAAATATATGTAAAAGGACAACTAATGCCCATTTCACATGTAAGGTATTTACAGGCCCAAATAGCACACAAATAGTATCCAAGGTCCGTTGCACATGTTAATGGGTCAATGGGGCCCAATAAACATACAAATAGTATTCAGGACCCATCAAACATATAAATGGGCCACTAAGGCCCGATAACATGAAAATGGCAAGATTTAGCTCGTTTGTTATTGTATTGCTCGTTTTAGCCCAATTATTTACCAAAAAGCATAAAAACCCCACTTTTGTAAAAATGTCCATCTTGTCCCAATAAGCCAAAAATTTACAGTTAAGGCCCAATCTTAGTAAGAATAACACTTTAGTCCTCATTTTGTTCAAAACTGGTATTTATGGCTAGTCTTTGGTAAAAATAACATTTTTAACCCATTTTTTTCAAAAATATCATTTTTGGCTTGATTTTTGTGAAAATACACATTTTTCTGGTTTTTGACTTTTCTGACCCAGTTGTTGGAAAATTTGTAGAAAAATCATCGTAAGTCGAAATTTGGATCCGTAAACTCTGGAAGTTTGGAAATTTTGTCTACTTTTTTCATAAATTTTCTCATAATTTTTAATGGTCTCTAACAAGTGTGAAATTGCTCGCCTTCACAGGCTGGTCCTAAATTATTTCAAATATGATAGGCAGTTTTGTAAAATTCGCCAAAAATTGTAGAAACATTGTATGAAAACGTGAGAGTAGTCATTTTAAAGGTATAAACCTGAACTTTTTGCATGTAAAATAGTTTTGAAAAATATTATCATTAAGGTGGTCAAAACAGTTCGAGATTGGACCAAAACTTTTCTGTCAAGGGCTGATTTTTGAGTTTAGTTTATAGATCTTTAAACACAACACTCATTCTTGCTATTTTAAGTGTATAAATCCCAGATCTACAAGTTTACATGTATTATATGTGATAACACATACATTTCTCAAGGTTTTCATGTAGATCCAAGTGATAAACTTAATATTCTTAACATATTTTTAGATTTATGAAGTGAATAACACATAACCACCAAATAAATCATGAAAAACACACATATTCATGCATACACACATAGATCTACACAACACAACTTGTATTCTCCCCCAAAACAAAGTAAAAATCGAAAATAGGGGGTATGAACTCACCTTTGCTTGTTGTTCTCGGTTTTAGGTGAAGAAGTGAAGAGATCTTGGTCCTAGCAAGCTTTTTGAAGAACTTTAGAACTTAGATGGCTCAAAGATGATGATATTGGTGAAGAACCCTCTTGAAAGCACCCAAAATCTCGAAAGTTTGATGGGAGAAGGGAGAGTTTTTGAGATGATTTTTTGAGAGGGTTTGAAAGTGGAAGTGTGTGTGTGTGTGTTCCTTTGGGCCGAGAGGATAAGAAGGGAAAAGAATGGAGAGTTTTTCCTTATGAAGGGGGTGATAAGTAGTAGCCTTGATACATGTAATTTTGCATAGATACATGGAGAACAATACTTAGAAGTATGATGGGTAATTATGAGGTGTCAACTTCTCCTTAACCCTCCATTAATCTTCTCTTTTCCTTTTGTTTTTATCATGGGCCGAGAATTTGGACTTATGAGAAAAAGATTGGAATAGTTTGGGCCATTTAATAGACTTAGCTCGAAATCATGAGGCTCAAATAATATTTTTCGGCCCATTGGGCCCTTAGGATGGCTCACGGCCCAATAAAAGTCCATTAGGTGGTTTAAGGTCCATTAGGGTAAATGGAATCATTTATGGCCCAACAAGGCCCATTAGGGGTAAACCAATCCATTTTAGGCCAATATGGCTCAAAATGTTAAGTTTTATGAATGTGGGTCCAGATAGAGCCCATTTAAGGGTTCTAAGCCCAAGTTAGTCGAATTGAATGCTTATTGGTCCATTAGGCCCAATAAGAAAGTCCTTGTCCATCATAAACTTGGACCTGGATCTCTAGGGTTTTCAACTCCCAATTGACTTTCTGAAATGTTTTGCATAGAGTTTTGAATTTCAATTGTAAATCTTGACTAAGTTTGTGGTCATAGAATGAACATAGGGTATGATATCAAGTTAGAGTTACAAGTATTATCATAGATGACGTTTACTTGATCACATAATTTCCTGGCAAAAATGCCAGTTGTGACACCGAAACTACCAAAAGATATTGTCGCCGCTTCCGGAGCCACCAAACGACGATGTACAACCACCATCTGCTGCTGCTGGAACCATCAGAACCACTAGACCACCATTATAACTTTCTAACTGTCCCTCTATCTTTCCTCTCCATTCACAACCTCACTCTGCCTCTCTCCCTTTCTAAAGATAAAAGCAGTTGTCAAAAAGTCGCATTTCAAGATCTCTGGTTTCGGTCATCTATATCGATTCAGATCTGTTGTTCTGACCATCGAACTCATTTCGATCTCTGATTATAGATCTAGAAAAGCAAATCGGCGGCGGTGGTCCTGTGATTCCAGATCTCATTTCCAATCTGAGGGCTTTGAGAAAATCATTCTTATTAGTTTGTATTTTCTGTTACGTTCTAAGCATTTGTCAATAATTAATGCATATGATATATCCATATATTGATGGTGACTTTCACGTAAATGTGGGAAGATAGAAGCTAACTACAACGCTAAAAGCTATATAATAAAAAACACAAATAACAAGATCTTAAACTTAAAGAATAGCATACAACAAAATATCATAATAGATGCATATGTATAACAACTTACAATCATGAAATTGTAACAACTGAATAAAAGCCCATTGGTATTTCTTTAGTATCTTTATATATTTGTAATCATTATCTTTATAAATCTTATAATATAAGTCATTCAAATTAATATGATTCAAGATAAGTCAATACTCATTTGAAACTTCTAACTATTCAACTTCTTATTAATTAACCATAACATTAATATATTTTAATACTAAGGTGTTGTTTGTTTTATTAGAAAACCCACTTCTGACCAATTCTTGTTGCACTGCACAACACACAAACAACATTTGACCTTTTGCAACAGTTTATTTTTTGGAAGACTTCTAACTTAAAAACTGTTTCGCGTGTGCTGCGTGACATAACACTGGACCATCCTCTTCAAACCACTTCTCACTTACTTTAACTTATATTATTCAACTTAGTTTTGTTTTATTTATTTTTCAACATGTTTATTATTTTAATAATATTTGAAGAATATGTAAACAATTGGAGTATATTTTACATAATTTCAAAACCATTTGGTAAATTTCATATAAATATTTTTTGTGTTATATTGTCTATAACCAAATATTAATAAATTATAAAGTTAATCATTAAAATTATCAAATTTATTGAAGTTAACTGGAAAAATAATTAACTTCTTCAAAATTTTAAAAAAAATGAACATGTTTTTAGCTAAATTAACATTTTTATTTATTGTTATTCAGTAAATATTATGTTTAATATTTTTGTATAAACCTCTTTAAAAATCATATCTTCACAATGATCTTTATATATGATTTGCATATGATTAAACTAAATAAATTTTTTACTTAGATTTATTTTTAACTATTGTATAGTTAATTTTAGTTTATTGCAGCAGTCTGCAGAGGTAAAAAACAAACAAATTTCTTATTACATGCTGCAGCCGTTTGATCAATCTCTTCTACTGCAAAGGGTTGCAAATGTGGTTCGCACACTTCAACCGTTTTTGTTTAGAAAGAAAAAACAAACAACGCCTAAAAGTCTTCAACTTTCAACTAATTAACCACTATAGCTGAAAAGTTTTTTTTTTAACTTATGGTATTTAATTGATACTTAATTCTACTCTATTTTCTCAAAAAAAAAATTATATAATTTATCCATTTGTATAACCCCTAAACGTAAATTAGCTTTATTTTACATCATGAATGATATGTGTATTTGATTTAGTAAAACATTTATTATATGGTTGGTTTCATTAATTATTCATTGATTTTTTTTTCTTTTTAGAATTAAAATCATTGAAATTAGTGATTGTCAATGAGTTGAAAGTTTATAGTTGATATGCAACTATGTACATCACATGTAATGTTTTATATCTATATACCTAAAAAACAATTTTATGTTGTCCTATCAAACATTTTGATGGTTGTTTGGTGTGTAGAAATGTTTTGGGATTAACATTATCTTTTAAGAAAAATGATATAAAAGTTGTGACATTATCGTCAAGTTAGTAGTTAACCATTTAAAATTTATATTTTTATTTTTGCATAAATACAACATAAATTAAAACATCTTAAAAAAATTTAGATACTACCATTTAATAAAATAAAAGTGAAACTTGATTATCATTAAATAATAACGATTATTAAAAATAGTATAAAATTGATAAAAACATCTTAAAAATCTACAACAATAAGTTTCTTATAGATAACTTTTGTGTTATTATTAGTATGTTTTTTTTCTTTTGATATTTTAAATTTTGAGATCACATATGTAATGTGTTTCTGTATATTTTTAATGTTGGAATGTTTATGTATAATTGACTTCAAACGGTGATTATGTTAATTATTTCAAGTTTTGGATGAAAATTCTGTATTAATATGTAATATATGTTGTGGGGTGTGACAAATGATTTATTTTTAATTTGTGTTTATATATACGTTGATTACATTTAATGTTTTTATGTTCGTATATGATTTGTCAACATTTTTATGGTTCAAGATAGGTTTCATTCTTATATCATATTCATTTGAAACTCTCAAACTCTTCAACTTATACTATTTAAATATTCAATTGAAACTTGTAACTCTTCAACTTATACTAATTAATTTTGATTTATTACTTAAATGTTTTGCCTATATAAGAACAAGTTCACACTTGCTTCCCTTCTCCATTTGTTTTTACTATCTAGAGTATATGTATGAACTAGGCGAATACCGCACGTTGTGCAGAATACAACAATATATTTGAAATATTTACAAATATATGTTTTTTTAAATATATCAATGATATTGTTGTTACCTCTTGTATAATAAATCGTATAATAAATTGGTATAAACATTGTTTGTTCTGAATTATATGACAATGCATACATCTTTTAAAATTCTATAATCACAATTGTCTCAATGGCCTCTACATGCGGGTTACTCGTGAATAAAATTAAATATAATATATGGTTTAATGATATTTATAGTTTTTGTTATGATTAATTAATTTTAAAAAGTTTATTTGCTTAAGATTTATTTCTATCATTGTAATTATTTAAAACATCAAACATTGTTTTTGTTTCTAAAGGTAACAATATCATTTTTGTATATAATGTTACTTTTAACTATTGTTATTGTAAGTTATTTAAAATAACGTATTTGGAAACTCTTAATTATTTTAATTTGGTTTCAGGAATTTAACTTTTCTAAAATTTATTTGATGAATATTGTTAGTTTCTTTGATTGTAATTATTTAAAACAACAAACATTGTTTTTTGTTTTTAAAGATATTATAATTTTTTTATATAATATTACTTTTAACTATTGTTATTGTAAGTTACTTTTAAGCTACTTATTTGAAAATTCTTAATGATTATAAAAGATAGTTTCATGATTTTTTTTTTGTTAATTTAGGATTACAATTTCGGTTTAACACTATAACTTTTAACTTTTAACTATTTATAAAATATTATTTCGATTTTTTTCAAGTTTAATTGAAACTGACTTAAGTTAACTGTTTAACATTATATTGAAATTAATAATTTAACTATTTTGCATAAAATCATAAATTATACAAAAGTTGTGACTTTAAAATGACAATTGCTCACATACGACAACATATCTAAACTAATAAGTTAATTATAATATGTAAAAAGTTAAAGTCATAATTTTATAAATAGAGGTAAAATATGATATTTTAATGTTATAGTTTAGTTAATTTATTATTAGAATTTAGTTTTTGCATTAATTTAACATTATTAACTAAGTTATAATAATTATTAGAAAAAAATTGAAAAGTTATGGATGTTTCAAATGCATGTGGTGCAACTAAAAATACTTTTTTTATAAGTATATATATAAATATAGAAATAGATATGGAAAGAAGGTTACACATACATACATGTACATATAAACAAGATTTAAGGTGTTTATTTACTTTTTTTAATTTATTTTTCCATTTTAGAGTTGGTATGTGATGCTAGAGCTTATAATTTGTACGTATTTTCTTAAAATCAAGATATAAATTCACCTTCATTATGATTATTTGAGGTTTGTATAATAGTTGGTATGTGTGTTGTATGAATTGAAGTTGAGACGTGAAATTCGTAAATGTTCTTTGTTAGTAAAGTGCATAAATTTGTTTTTATTTTTTATTTTTTATTTTGGCAAACCATTATATTGGAATCCAGTATTTTAACCATTGGTTACTATCAAGTCCAATATATCTTTTTGGAATTACTTATAGGTGGAGGATTTTGGTTTTTTTACGTATCAAACATTAAAACATAGCTTACAAGAAACACAAATAAGGGCACAATAGTTTCTGATAATACGTCCTTAAGTTAAATAATTTATAGTGGTTAAGTTGCAAATAAACTATAATATAATGTAGTTTATGTATATTGTTTTCAAATTAACAATAATAATAGTTAGAAATAATATTAAATTTATCTAAAAGTAAATAAAAATAAAAAGTGTGTTGCCATAACAACAATTGTTGAAATTTGAAAAAAAAAAAAAAAAAAAAACATCATTTTAGACATAAAAAAAATAGAAGTAATAAGTAGTTTATTTATAGATAGATTAACTATAACACTAGTTCAAAGTAAAATAAAATTAAAAATATATATATAATCTTATTTAAGTGCAATGGTTGGATAATGTTATAGCTCACAGCTGAGGAGGCCAGGACAGCACCAGATGTGGTGGCTGACATGTTTCTATCCTTTATCTTATTGATTATATCTGTTTTATGCTTATGTGTTTGTACCTATGTTAGGTACGTTCTTAGTGAATTCTCTGCCTGCTCTGGTATTGTTTGACTCGGGGGCGAGTCGGTCTTTTGTCTCACGATCTTTTATTAGGGAGTTCGGTTTGCCCTTAGGAGAGCTAGAGTGTCCGTTGCGAGTCTCAATCGCCAACGAACACAGGATTTCTGTTTCTTTAGTCTATCGGGGTTGCGTTCTGGAGATCTTTGGGGTATATTTCCTGATTGACTTGATTTTGATTCCCATGAGGGATGTTTATGTGATAGTGGGTATGGACTGGCTGAGTCGTTTCGGTGCCATGATCGACTACGAGGGTCAGCGTGTGGTAGTTCGAACCCCAAGTGGGGGAGAACAAGTTATCTACGAAGAGGGCACCAGGTTGGGTTCAGGGTTCTGTTCAGCCGCCAGGGCTCTGCAGTATATTCAGCACGGTTGTGCGGGTTATTTGGCGTATGTGGTGGATACGCGGGTCAGGGATTAGGTCTCGGTTTCAGAGGTTCCAGTCGGCAGACAGTTCACTGATGTATTCCCGGAGGAGTTACCCGGAGTGCCTCCGGAGAGGCAGTTCGAGTTTAGGATCGACCTTGTGCCAGGTGCGGCCCCTATCGCCAAGGCGCCGTACCGGTTGGCACCACCTGAGATACATGAGCTATCATCTCAACTACAGGAGCTGCTAGACAAACATTTCATTCGTCCGAGCAGTTCTCCGTAGGGAGCGCCGATTCTCTTCATCAAGAAGAAGGATGGTTCACACCGGATGTGCATTGATTACCCGGAGTTGAACAAATTGACGGTGAAGAACCGTTATCCACTCCCCTAGATTGACGATCTCTTCGATCAGCTACAGGGAGCATCTTGGTTCTCCAAGATAGACTTGAGATCCGGGTACCATCAGGTCAGGGTGAGGGAAGACGATGTGGAGAAGACCGCGTTCCAAACTCGATATGGACATTATGAGTTCGTGGTGATGTCGTTTGGGCTCACCAACACGCCATCCATGTTTATGGACCTGATGAATCGGGTATGCAGACCGATGCTCGATCGCTCGGTTATCGTGTTCATAGATGACATTTTGGTGTATTCCAAGACCAGAGAACAACATGAGGAGCACCTCCTGTGAGCTACTGGGATTTTTGAGGCGAGAACGACTTTATGCCAAGTTCTCGAAGTGTGAGTTTTGGTTGCGAGAGGTTCAGTTCCTTAGACACCTCGTTAACCAGGAGGGGATTTTGGTCGATCCGGCCAAGATCGAGGCGGTTATGCAGTAAGAGGTTCCGAAATCTCCCTCGGATATCAGGAGCTTCTTGGGATTGGCAGGGTACTACCGGAGATTCATATAGGATTTCTCCAAGATTGTAATATCCCTCACTCTTCTGACGAGGAAGGGGGTGGATTTCCGGTGGGGCCCTGAGCAGCAGACTGCATTTGAGACTCTGCGACAGCGACTCTGCGAGGCGCCAGTTTTGACACTCCCTGAGGGGGTTGAGGATTTCATGGTGTTTTGTGATGCATCGATCACCAGATTGGGAGCAATCCTCATGTAGAGAGGACGGGCGATAGCCTATGCTTCGCGGCAGCTGAAGCCGCATGAGACGAGATATCCCACACACGATCTGGAATTGGGAGAGGTGGTATTCGCTCTCAAGATTTGGAGATATTATCTCTACGGGGTCCGTTGTATCATATACACGGACCACAAGAGATTGAGACACATCATGGATCATCCGAACCTGAACATGAGATAGCGCAGGTGGCTAGACTGTTGGATTAATGTCTAAGTCCATAACTATAATTGGTAAGACTTGACCCGACCCGGCATGGTCCATTTGGGTTTCATGGCATCATGCATTTGGATAGACTATAATGAGAGAAATAACACTTAAGGTTGGTTAATATATTATAAGTTCTAATATATTAATAAGGTTATTTAATTAGTATTGATCAATAATTAATTTGGAATTAATTAAGTGATCAAAAGGAGACTAATTAAATATATGGGTTGATTGTGTAAATCATTCATTCTTATATATGTGGGCTTGTGATCCAAGATTCCTTATGTTGGACTAAGTCCATGGGGTGACCCATGGATACTCCATGGAGGTTAAAATCCATGGAGCATAAGGAATGGGTAAATTTATGAGTTACATGGTGTAACCCTAATAGCCACCATATAAAACATCACATGGCTCAAGAAATCGTGCACTAATGTGTGAGTGTGAGGGCTAGACGATTTCAAGGAGTGTTCAAGTTTCTCTCAAGTTATTCCAAGTGTATTTGGTGTTGTGTGAACCATTTGAGGTGTCACACTTGGGGCACTAGGCACTCAAGCTTCATGAAGACATTCTACATCAAAGAGGTATGTATTCTATCTTGTTATATTTATTATTTTGTATGCTAGATTAGGATAATACCTTGGATGTTCATAATTGTATGTATAATAGAGAAAACATAGATCCAAGGTATTTAGGGTTGCATGTACACTTAGGAGTGTTAGAATGCTCATAACCCAACAGTGGTATCAGAGCATAGGCTTGTTTTCTTGTTATACTTGCAAAAGTAGCTGAAAAAATCGAGTTGGATGCATATATTCGATTGTTTTGGCTGGAATTGGACTAGGAACATTACCCTAAGATGTTTTTGGACTTATAAGCTTGTTTTTGATGTGGTAATGTTCATGCTAATCCAATTTCTAAGATAATTGTCATAATTTCAAGATTTGTATTAGTTTGTATGTTCATGCTAATTTCTTGAAGATTGATGATTTGAATTATCTTGTTCTTATGAGGTTCTTAGATTAATAGAAAAGTTGTGTGAAATAGTTGTTTTCAATCCATTTTAATCTAAGAGTTGATTCCAAAGTGTGTTTTTGTAACTTGTCCTCAAGTTATATGAAAAGTCACATTTAAGAATCATAAAACTCATAAAAGTTGGCAAAGGTTACAAAATGAAGAGTCTAGTTCTAATTAAATGGTTTTATGACTCCATAACTTGTCCTCAAGTTATGGAGGTTCAAGAGTCTATTCATTAAATTAAAAAAAAAGTGTAACCTTAATTAGTTCCATAAGTTACAATAAAAAAAGTTATTTTTTTTATTAATTAGTTTAAAGTCTTCCATAACTTGTCCTCAAGTTATGGAACTTGAAGAATTTTTTTTTTTAATTAAAACTACTTTAAACTCATAAGTTATGGAATTAATTAGTTTTGAATAGTTTCAAAACTTGCCCTCAAGTTTTGGAATTTGAAAAGTTTTCACTTATGAATACTTTAATTCCAAGTTAGCCCTTAGAATTTTAAAAGTTAAAATTCAACCCTTATACTTTATAATATTATAAGTTAATAATATTTATATATATGTATAAGAGTAAAGTCAGTCTTACCGTTAGTAGGCCTCATTCACGAAGCCGGTCTATAAGGGGGGTATAAGGTTACTGCCTATAAAATGGCAGTTTAATGGGTGTCCACTCTCACCCACCGCTTCCTTGACTGGTGGAGGGTCGTTAGCCGAACGGGTAGGACAATGACTATAATTCTCCTTTCATTAAAAGTATTAATGATAAATACTAAGTAACTAAACTCTTATTAATACCCAATCTTAGTTACTTAGGAAAATGTGAATTTGGTGCTAACCCATGAAATTACACTTTGCACTTTGCTTAAGTCGTTAGTGGAGCGTGTGTGGTTAACCGGCACACTAACCTGGACTTAACAAGGTAGGCAAAGGGTAACTTAATATTTATCATAGTATCGGTGGAGCGTGTGTGGTTAACCGGCACACTGATTAAGGGGTAAATATTAAGGGTACCAAGTATATTTGCATGGTTATTCACACCTTGTTTTGTGATCCTCGGCATCCCAGTCACAAAACCTGAAGGGCACACACGAGATTGAAACATGCCTTTGAACAGTTCAATGAATCTCAAAGATCCAGGACTTTCAAATCCAATTAAAACCTAATAAATTATTTCGTTTTTCATGGTGGAAATTGGTGAATCGTCATTCACCTACCTTCAAATATTTTATAGCTTGGATTACGGCATCCCTCTTCTAAGTTATAAAATAGTTTGTTGGGTCCTAGCCTTAATACTTCATATTGGGTGTCATATTAAGGACTTTAAATCAACTATCTTGAATATTTCCCAAAAAGATGTCTGGTCTAGACATTTATGATCTTCCCAAATCTCTTGAAACAAGCTTTCCTAAATGAAGATGATGTCCCATGGATATCATACTTCTTTCACCTCCTCCAATTATTCTCCCTAACCCACAAGTTCCTAAAAAGTTTAAGGTCACTCAAGCCCTATTAGCAAGGCAAGGTCTAGGTGTGATCACATCTTGGAGATGTAGTCACATATTGACAAGCCGGGAGAGTTGGGTGTCAAAGTCTTGAGAAAGTTGGTGGCTCAACTACTTTCTAAGTCACATAGTGAGTTCTTTTGGGAATCCTATGAAACAGACTAAGACAAGACCCTTAATGATCTTATCTATTTGCTAAGATCAACTTCCTAAAACGCTATGGACATTGACAATGATGACATTGGATATCCAGTAAAGCTCTCTCTTCCCAATGGAAAGGGATCGGCCATAGTCAACTCGGTTGACCCAATGGTAAAGAGAGAGGCGAAGTCTGAGATAGTCCCATTATCAAGGGTCCATAGGTAACTATTGCCAAAGGAAGGGGCATTGGTTACGAAGCTGCCAAATTTACCTAAGGATGTTAAAGTCAATAAGTTTGGCTCTACTTCAGGTAGTCTAACTCTATTAAGTACATGCTGATTCTGATCGCGAAGATGGATTTCAATCGCATGGTTCGGTGATCAGAATTTTGGGCTATTACTTAAGAGTTATGATATTTATATTGCTTAGGAATAGATAACAACAAGGTTTTCATATGGATTGTAAGGATAAGTTTTTCCGCAAAGTTTTAAAATAAAAGAAAAAGGTTTTGATTTTATTTATTTTAAGTATCCTTACAATGGCATTTGTGAAAAGTTGTTGCTTATAAGATTCCATTGATAGCAATATTGGAAAAATGGATTTGATTCTTTCGGTTGTGGTAGTGTCTAATATTACCAAATAAGGAAAGATTCTCATCACCCAAGGTTCAATTGGACCGAAACTTGGAATCATGCAAGTTGTATAGTATGATGAATGAGAACTTTCAGCTTGGAAAATTAAGACTAATTCCTTATGTGAATAAGGAAAGGACTAAGGGATCGAGTACACATTCTTGTGCACTGGTCAAGTCCACCACAAAAGATCAAGAAGACTATTCGTCATGATTTACTTAAGTTCAGTAAATATGATTATACTTATAAGTTTAAGTATAAGTCTGTAGCATTGGAGAAGTTTCAATGTGAGACAGAACGAATAAGAAGAATCAAAGAATGGCAGAAAGATAAAAGTTTCTCAAATATGAAAAGATGGGAGAGTACTTTAGTATCATGTTTATGATCATCTTAATGATTAAGATACCATATCACAATTGGTCCTCTAAAGTCATCTTAGTGCATTCTTATGACTAAGAAGAGGAGTCATGAATTGTTGAAATGGTTAAATCAAAAAGATGAGTCATACTTCGTTCCAAAACAATTCTTAGAGTCATACTCCAAGATTGTAACTTGAGTGACATATCTTAAAGAGGGTTTGTTAACACTAGTCAAATGTAAGAGTAAAAGGTTATCTACTCTTGTACATTTGAAATTTGTAAGTTGTGATGTTTTGGATAAAACAGAGACCAACTTAGGCCAATTGTGTAAAGTGTTAGTCTTGATAAAGAATCCGCACTATCTCTTGAATATTTGACAAGGGAGTCTTATATGTCAAGAGGACAGTGGGAGTCTTAAAGCTCTTGAAAGTTTCAAAACTTAATCAAGAATAAAACCTAAAGTCCTTCACTAGCACACGACTTGAGGTTTATAACCTATCGTGTTGAAATTTTTGTGCCTATTCAAGTTGGCTTTGCATAGGAGTTCTGAGAGTTCTCAATTGGTTGCACAACTACTTGGAAGCAATGGCAGGCACCTGAGCTGCCAAATGGCAAGAATTTAAGATTGCACAAGTTTAATCAATATGAGTTTGGATTTGTCACTAACCTTGTCTTGTGATTATGGTTTTGACAAATTCACATGGATAAGAACACATACACTATTAAATCTAAGTGTCATAAGGTTTCTCTCCGATTCATGAAAATGATGGTGAGGAAACATTTTCACTAAGTAGATTTTAGCTAGATAGCAATTGTGATATTTGCATTCTTAAAGTCGTTAGTGGAGCGTGTGTGGTTTACCGGCACACTAACATGGACTTGTGAGAAGTGGCAAAGGTCTAAACAATTGAGACTATGATTACGGCATCCCTTTTCATAGTTCTAAAATTGTTTAGACACACATGTGAGCTATCTAAGAGAGGTGTATGATTTTGATAAAGTTTTATCAAAACAATCTAGTATCAGAAATCTGAACTTTGGTAAGAAAGTCAGCTGATTTCTGAGTACATGTCAAAGCTAGTGGGAGCATAAGTGTTATACTAATAATCATCATGTTAGTGGGAGCATGATAATTATGACAAAGGTTGCAAGTTAGCAATGTTAATTATAGAAAACAAAAGTTTCAATCCGTGAGGTTGCAGGGGTTGAAAAAGTTGTTTTGCTATAATTAAGGGAGAGGAAATTATACTTCATTTCAATTCTAAAAGCTTAGATTGAGATTTTAATTGTATTTAATCAAGGATATATATATGAATTTCATGTTGGAATGGCTCAACATAAGGAAATTCTATATATGGGTCCATTATTTGCGTTCTAAAATTCGATTATGATTACGGCATCCCTTTTCATAATCTGAATTTTGAGAACTTGGCAAATTGAAATGAAATATTATAGCAAAAGACTGGTTTAGTCTTTATGTGAGACATCATGAATCGTGTCCCATATGCTTCGGATATAGGATCGATTACATGTGCTATATTCATCCTTTCTAAAATTTTCCAAATGCCTGGGGCATTATGAAGGGAAAAGGTCTAGAATTGGATATGACTAAAATGATTAAGCAAGTGTCGAGGACAATCTAAGGTTTACCAAAGATTGGTTGCTCAAGGACAGTTGGAAGTATAATGTTAATTCTGGAAGGACCATATTGACATAATCTGTAAGGAGGCAACTCTTGTTCAGAAGTGATAGTCAAAATGGAATATAGAAATGTTTCAAAGTTAGAAATTATTCAATCTGTGTAAGATTAGGAAACTTAATGAAAGAAGGATGTTTCCAAGGAGCTGATCTCCTTTGGAATGCTCTGTAATGATTGTTGTCAAGTCTTTCTGACTTTGTGCATAATCATTAAGAGGATCAATGCGTATAAGTTTAGAATCTAATAGATTTCAGTAAATGACATGAATTTGGAATTCTTGCATTTGCAGCAAGGATTTGGGACTATGAAAAGAGGATCATTGGAGTGATGTTCAATTGATCTATTTTACAAAGTAAAGATCATAGACAAACATAGTATGCATACTTGGTGTATGGCATGACTAGTGTTTAGAAAACATAGTGTACATGCTTGGAGCATGGGACAACTATTGTTTTAAATTCAAGTATAAAGTTGATAAAACCGAAACAATGAATAATGATTAATCAGTATGGTGATAAATAAAAGTGTTTATTTATATTCATAGGGTTTGATACCATATTTGATTCATTTATTCTTGTGTTTCACTTTGCATGTTTTGACTTCCAGAATAACTAAGTCGCTCTTCCTGAATGATTAAGTTATTCAAACCATCCACAGTCGGTCATATGTTGGAAGTAGATATGAATCAAGACTGTCATGGGTTGGTTTGTAGAGGTCCAAGTTGGTGGACAAAGTGGTGCTACAACACTCATGAGTGCTCATAAGTTCTGAGTATTGGATTCAACCCGCGCTCATTTGAATCACTTCATGGATTTTATCACGAGTGATCATGAGACGATAATATCTTATATTCTTCAAACCTAGAGATATGAGTTGTTACTATGAGTTGGTTATACATTGATTGCACGAAAACGCATTGGTAACTCGATGTTATAAAACGTGCCTTTGTGTATGATTCAACAAGTAGTAGAACAAGCCATATGAGTCGAAGTTTATCCATTCCTTTTACCTTCGGGATAAAAGCGATATATATGGGCCCCTCGATGATTTAAAGATGATACATGTGAGTGCTTGGCCAAGCCAGGACTGATTTGATTTGTTCAATCAGTCAGTCATCATGAATCGGAAATCGGGAAACAACAAATGGACAGAGAGAATGATTGATAATCCATGTCTCAGTCCATATGATATCTAGAATGGAGGAATATATGATCCCTTATCTAATGGACAAGTCATTGACAAAGGTCAGAGTTCGACAGAAGCTTTTGAGAGCTACGATTGCTGATCGGTTCCTGAAGTCATACGCAATAATAGTTTTAGACTTATCCAAGTGGGAGACTGTTGGATTAATATCTAAGTCCATAACTATAATTGGTAAGACTTGACCCGACCCGGCATGGTCCATTTGGGTTGCATGGCATCATGCATTTGGATAGACTATAATGAGAGAAATAACACTTAAGGTTGGTTAATATATTATAAGTTCTAATATATTAATAAGGTTATTTAATTAGTATTGATCAAGAATTAATTTGGAATTAATTAAGTGATCAAAAGGAGACTAATTAAATATATGGGTTGATTGTGTAAATCATTCATTCTTATATATGTGGGCTTGTGATCCAAGATTCCTTATGTTGGACTAAGTCCATGGGGTGACCCATGGATACTCCATGGAGGTTAAAATCCATGGAGCATAAGGAATGGGTAAAGTTATGAGTTACATGGTGTAACCCTAATAGCCACCATATAAAAGAATCTCATGGCTCAAGAAATCATGCACTAATGTGTGTGTGTGAGGGCTAGACGATTTCAAGGAGTGTTCAAGTTTCTCTCAAGTTATTCCAAGTGTATTTGGTGTTGTGTGAACCATTTGAGGTGTCACACTTAGGGCACTAGGCACTCAAGCTTCATGAAAACATTCTACATCAAAGAGGTATGTATTCTATCTTGTTATATTTATTATTTTGTATGCTAGATTAGGATAATACCTTGGATGTTCATAATTGTATGTATAATAGAGAAAACATAGATCCAAGGTATTTAGGGTTGCATGTACACTTAGGAGTGTTAGAATGCTCATAACCCAACATAGACGTAGTCAAGGATTATAACTGTGAGATCCTTTACCATCCGGGTAAAGCGAATGTTGTAGCGGACGCCCTGAGCCACAAGTCGGCTGGATTTTCTATTCCAGCGACCTGTATGAGAATATCAGTGGATTATCCACTTGTGAGCTTGATCAGGGAAGCTCAGGACGAGGGTGTACGACAGGAGAACTGGAAGCTGGAGAGAATTAGGGGCGAGATCACCAGATTCATGCAGGATAGTCAGGGATTGTTGACCCGTTGTGGTCGGGTATGGGTTCCGATGTCTGGTAGGGTTAGACAGATTGTACTGGAGGAGGCTCATAAGTCTCTATTCTCTATTCACCCGGGGGCCACCAAGATGTATCGGGATCTGAGTTTGAGTAACTGGTGGTCATGCATGAAGAAAGAGAACGCTTGGTACGTCGAGAGGTGCTTGACCTGCAGGATGGGTAAGGCCGAGCATCAGAGGCCGCATGGCAAGCTGCAGCCTCTGGAGGTTCCCATGTGGAAATGGGAGCAAATAACGATGGATTTTATCACCAAGTTGCCGAGGACGACGAAGGGATATGATGATATATGAGTCGTCATGGATCGATTGACCAAGAGTGCCCATTTCCTGGACATTCGGGAGAGTTCATCGGCAGAGAAGTTGGCCGATGTATATATCCGCGAGATCGTTGCTCGCCATGGGGTGCCGGCCTCTATTGTCTCAAACCGTGATGTTCGATTCACCTCCTGTTTCAGGCAGAAGTTCCATGAGGAACTGGGCACGAGATTGCATTTTAGCACCGCATGCCATCCGCAGATAGACGGCCAGAGCGAGCGGACCATTCAGACCCTCGAGGATATGTTGAGTGCTTGCGTCATCGATTTTGGTGGGAGCTGGGACTCCTACCTGCCCTTTGCATAGTTCTCCTACAACAACAACTACCACTCCAGCATTGGTGCTCCACCTTTTGAGCTGTTGTATGGACAGAGATTTCGTACCCCCGTCTGTTGGGGCGAGGTTGGCCACAAGGTGATGGGTCGGACCGAGGTAGTCCTGCAGACTACCGAGATGATACAGCAGATCAGGCAGCGGTTGCAGACTGCTCAGAGTCGGCAGAAGAGTTACGCCGACCGGCGCCGATCTGAGTTGGAGTTTTAGGTCGGTGACATGGTGTTACTGAAGGTCTCACACTGGAAGGGTGTGATCTGCTTCAGGAAGAGGGGAAAGTTGGGTCCCCGATACATTGGGTCATTCATGATTATTGACAGGGTTGGCAAGGTGGCGTATAGAATGGATCTTTCGGAGGAGCTCAGTCAGATTCACAACACTTTTCAGTTCTCGCAATTGCGAAAGTGCATATTCGACGAGGATGCAGTAGTATCATTGGATGACATTCAGGTTGACGAACGTCTGAATTATGTTGAGCAGTCGGTGGCTATCTTGGAAAGGAAGATAAAGGTTATGAGTAACAAGGAGATACCTTTGGTAAAGGTACAACGGTAGCATCGGAAAGGATCCGAGTGGACTTGGGAGCCGGAGGCCGAGATGCGGGAGCATTATCCAAATATGTTTACTGCAGCAGACTTCGAGGAGAAAGTCTAGGTCAAGTGGGGGAGAGTTGTAACATCCTGGAATTTGCAGGTATTTTCGAATCCTCCCTTCATTATTATTGTGTCATTTTTAGTCCTTGGGGAGGGAAGGGTGTAGCCATGAGATGCCCTAATGGCTAGTAATGTAATTTTAGATCAAGAGGAGTACCCTGAGCGTACTAGGCGCGCCCTAGTACGCTGGGCGTACTCACGTCAGATGGAAACCCTAAAATTTAGGGTTTGGGTGGTATATAAGTATCCTTATGAGCTCATAATCCTCTACCATTTCAGCCTCCACAGTCTTGAGCGGTTTTCCCCAAACCCTAACCCCTCTATTGAGTGTATGAGCTAAAAGTGTGTGTTTTGAGTAGTAGAAGAAGAAGAAGTTGCATCAAGGAGTTGGAGAAGGAAGGCAAGCTTGACGATCTGAGGTTATCTTGTCCTCTAGAAGCTCCAGGAGGTAAAAAGCTTCTTCCTTTGTGCTTATATGATGTAGATCTTGCCTTGATAGCTTTATGACACCTTTCTTGTCCCAAAAGTCCCAAATATTGTTCATGTTGTGTTTTGGACGTGTTAAGCTGTCCATCCAGGCCCTAGGAAGGGTTCTAAGTGATCAAAATGAGGTACCAATTGTGACAACCCGAAATCTTTATCTGTAAACCAAATTCATCCAATAAAAGTCAGACTTGTTTCTGTTGTCGCTTTATTGTATTCAGGGTCAGTTTAAGAGTCTTTAAACCTACTACACTCAAGGGTTGAACGTTGGGAAGCGTTATCTTGGAATCTGTAGTTTACAATCGAGCCTGGAACACCTTCAAAGGTAGTTCACGGCCGCAAACAAGGTTCACAGCCGTGAACCCATGCTTGGGACGTGAACCACCCTCCATATATATATATATATGGGATTCACACATTTTTCTCCTCATTTCTTCAAGCTCCAACTGTGAACACCTCCATTCTCTCTCAACTATCTTCAACCGGGAACACTCTTAAAGGCCTCAAAACGTAAGTATTCCATCCCTTACTTGTTCATGCTTAGAAGCCCCCTTAATTCTAGCCTTGATTCATCACTTTTTCATCACCATCTTCATGGTCTCCAAGAGTTCACGACCGTGAACCCTTCATTGGACCGTGAACCCTTCATTGGACCGTGAACCCTTATTCATGGGCCGTGAACCCTTCATGATGGGCCGAAAATCCTTCAATTATCCATGTGTTCTTGGGCCGTGAACACATCTTGGGCTGTGAACCCTTCATGTGCTCATGGGCCGTGAACACCTCTTGGGCCGTGAACCCATAGAGGTTTGGCCTTGAACCCTTTCTTTTCCCTCATTCTAGATTCTAACACTTCATTGTAAGTGTTTCCTACATCCTAAGGGTGTTTCGTATGATTGTTAGTGGTTCTAGACACTAATTGTAGGCCTATACATGTGAATATGTGCTTAATATGACCGTATTGTGCTCGGGACTTCAATTAGCATTCCAGGCATCTTGTTCTTGTTATTCATCCAAGTCACTCCTAATCAAGTGAGTTCATACCCCTATTTCTTTATAGTTTTAATGTTTTCAGGGGGGGAATACAAGCCAAACATCATTGATCTTGTGAAATTATACAAAAAGGATTTCAATACACTTAGAACTAATACAATTGGCACAACCACACAATTTTCATACGTTTATCAAATATTTAGATATTTTGCCCCTTTTGTAACATGCTGAGCATAAGGGACGTTTTTCAACTTACAAGCATAAATGTATAGTTTTCAGATTAATATACAAACCAAGTACATATCATACATGCAAACTATAATAGGTATAGTTTGGGATTTCAATACACGGTTTTACATTTACAAGCATATAAACTATGACAGACTTAGTTTATGATATTCAATGATATTTTTCGGATAACAAGAATGCATTACTAATAATTATTTAAGTGTAATTAGTACTCTACAAGTATACAAACGGATTCAAAGACAATAGAACAATACAGAACTACACGTAAACTAGTTAATACAGGATTGTGAGACAACTCTGCAATTGTACCTTTTGGGGTACATGTTAAATCCTATCATTTAGTGTAACCGGAGCGTGAAATTTGTGAATAGATCTATTCGGTACTGACAATCCCACACCTAAACTGCTAGCTACAGTTAGGCAGGCATGCCTAGGGTGACAAATATCATACCGTCCGACGCCTGAAGAACGTCGTAGAGGTCATCAGTCATATCAAACATGGTTACACGACTCAGAATAGTATAAAACAACTTTTGGTTACGGGATTACATTCGTCATTAGTTTTATTTTCATTAATGGAACTACTACATACTACAACTGGAGGATTTCAGGGATTACAATGCATGGTTTTATTTTAAGTAATGAAACTATTATACTTACTGTGTTATCCAGGGTTTTCAAACAGAACATTCTATACATACTGGTGATAGCCAGGGTTTTCATGTAAACAAAGGGGTTTTTCATTCAAAAAAAACAATGCACAACACATTCAATGGTATCTAGACATATGAACTAATACATTATGAGATTCAGTTACAAAATACACATGTTAGAAAATCGATTTTTCCAGCATTTTTCAGCACTTTGCATCAAGTATATGTGAAAACAAGCCTAAGCTCTGATACCACTGTTGGGTTTTGAGCATTCTAACACTCCTAAGTGTACATGCAACCCTAAATACCTTGGATCTATGTTTTCTCTATTATACATGCAAATATGATTATTCCAAGGTATTACCCTATCTAGCATACAATCTTTGATACTTGGGTAATAAAACAAGTTAGAAGACATACCTTTTTATGTAGCTTGAATCCTTGATACTTAAGAACCGAGTGCCCCAAGTGTGACACCTCAAATGGTTCACACAACATCAAATGCACTTGGAATAACTTAGAGAGAAATGAACACTTCTTGAAATCGGCTAGCCCTCACCATTTCTTCATAGTCTCACATGGTTCCTCATGGTGGCCGATTTTGACAAGAATAAGATGTTTATATAGTTTGTCACAATTAGGGTTACACCATGTAAACCCTAATTGTCATGGCCTTTCATTTCCATGATCCATGGGTACAAAAACACCATGGAGCATCCATGAAGCATCCTATGGGTTTTAGCCCAACTTGATAATCCATGGAGCATTAGCCCACTATATAAGTATGGATGATTTACACAATCAACCCGTATATTTAATTAGTCTCCTTTTGATCACTTAATTAATTCCAAATTAATTCTTGATCAATACTAATTAAATAATCTTAGTAACATATTAGAACTTATAATATATTACCAAACCTTAAGTGTTATTTCTCTCATTTTAGTCTATCCAAATGCATGATGTCATGTAACCCAAATGGACCATGTCGAGTCGGGTCAAGTACATACCAAATATAGTTATGGACTTAGACACTAATCCAACAGTCTCCCACTTGCATAAGTCTAAAACTATTATTGAGTATGACTTCAAGAACCGATTAGCAATCGTAGCTCTTTAAGCCGCTGTCGAACTCTAACGTTGTAACTGAACTCTGATCTCGTCAATGACTTGTCCATTAGATAAGGGATCATATATTCCTCCATTCTAGATATCATATGGACTGAGACATGGATTATAAATCATTCTCTCTATCCATTTGTTGTTTCTTGATTTCCGATTTATGACGACTGATTAATTGAACAAATCAAATCAGTGTAGGCCCGACCGAGCACTTACATTTGTCATCACTAAATCATCGAGGGGCCCACAGATATCGCTTTTATCCCAAAGGTAAAAGTAATGGATAAACTTCGACTCATATGGTTTGTTCTACTACTTGTTGAATCATACACAAAAGCACGTTTTATAACATCGAGTTACCAATGCGTTTTCGCACAATCAATGTACAACCAACTCATAGTAACAACTCATATCTCTAGGTTTGAAGAATATAAGATATTATCGTCTCATGATCACTCGTGATAAAATCCATGAAATGATTCAAATGAGCGCGGGTTGAATCCAATACTCAGAACTTATAAGCACTCATTAGTGTTGTAGCACCTCTTTGTTATGTCCAACATCTTAGACATCTACAAGCCAACTCATGACAGTCTTGATTCATATCTACTTCCAACATATGACCGACTGTGGATGGTTTGAATAACTTAGTCATTCGGGAAGAATGACCTAGTTTATTCTGGAAGTCAAAACATGCAAAATGAACACACAAGAATAATTGAATCTAGTATGGTATCAAAACATATGAATATAAATAGAACACTTTTTATTTATCACCATACTGATTACTCATTATTCATTGTTTAGGTTTTATCAACTTTATACTTGAATTAAAAAACACTAGTTGTCCCATGCTCCAAGCATGTACACTATGTTCTTCTAAACAATAGCTTTGCCATACACCAAGTATGCACTCTATGTTTGTCTATGATCTTTACTTTGTGAACTAGATCGATTGAACATAATTTCAATGATTCTCTTTTTTACAATCCTAAATCCTTATAGAAAATGTAAGAATTCCAAATTCCTATCATTAACCGAAATCTGTTAGATTTTAAACTTATATGCATGATCCTCTTGTAATGATTATGCACCAAGTCACAAAGACTTGTCAACAGACATTACAGAGTATTCCAATGGAGATCAACTCCATGGAAACATCCTTATTGCATTAAGTTTTTCTAATCTTACACAGATTGAATAACTTCCAACTATGAAACATTTCCATATTCCCATTTTAACTGTCACTTCTGAACAAGAGTTGCCTCCTTTCAGAGTATGTCAATATGGTCCTTCCAAAATTTAACACTATACTTCAAACTGTCCCTGAGCAACCAATCTTTGGTAAACCTTAGATTGTTCTCAACAATTGCTTAATCATTTTAGTCATATCCAATTCTAGATTTTTCCCCCTTAATGCCCAGAGCATTTGGAAAATTTAGAAAGGATGAATATTATAGAACATGCAATCGATCCTATATCTGAAGCATATGGGACACGATTCATGATGTCTCACATAAAGACATGATACTAGACCAGTCTTTTGCTATAATATTTCTATGTCTATTTGCCAAGTTCTCATAATTCAGATTATGAAAAGGGATGTCGTAATCATAATCGAATTTTAGAACGCAAATAATGGACCCATATATAGAATTTCCTTATGTTGAGTCATTCCAACACAAAGTCCATAGAACGCAAATAATGGACCCATATATTCCAACACAAAATCCATATATATATATATATATATATATATATATATATATATATATATATATATATCATTGACTAAAGATGATTAAAACCTCAATCTAAGCTTTTAGAATTGAAATGAAGTATAATTTCCTCTCCCTTAATTATAGCAAAACAACTTTTTCAACCCCAACAACTTCATGCATTGAAACTTTTGTTTTTCTATAATTAACATTGCTAACTTGCAATACTTATCATAATTATCATTCTCCCACTAACATGAAATTTATTATCATAATACTTATGCTCCCACTAGCTTTGACATGTACTCAGAAATCAGCTGGACTTCTAGAAATCAATACTTTATTGACTTTCTTACCAAAGTTCAGATTTCTGATACGAGATTGCTTTGATAAGACTTTATCAAAATCATACACCTTATCTTAGATAGCTCACAGGTGTGTCTAAACAATTTTAGAACTATGAAAAGGGATGCCGTAATCATAGTCTCGATTGTTTAGACTTTTGCCATTTCTCATAAGTCCATGTTAGTGTGCCGGTTAACCACGCATGCTCCACTAACGAATTTGAGATTGCAAAGATCACAATTGCTATCTTACTTAAAAACTACTTGGTGGAAGTGTTTCCTCACCATCATTTTCATGAATTGGAGAGAAACCTTATGACCCTTAGATTTTATGGTGTATGTGTTCTTATCCACGTGAATTTGTCAAAACCATAATCACAAGACTAGGTTAGTGAAAAATCCAAACTCATATGGATTGAACTTGTGCAATCTTAACTTCTCGCCACCTGGCAGTACAGGGCCTGTCATTGCTTCCAAGTAGTTATGCAAACAATTGAGAACATGTAGAACTCAAATGTATAGCCAACTTTACTGGAATGGGCACATAAATGTCAACACAATAGGTTATAAACCTCTAGTCGTGTGCTAGTGACGAAATACAGGTTTTTATTCTTTATTAGTTCTTGAAATACTTTTAGAATCTTTTAGACTCCCACTGTCCTCTTGACATATAAAACTATCTTGCTAAATATTCAAGAGATAGTGCGGATTCTTTATCAAGACAAACACTTCACACAATTGGCCTTAGTTGGTCTTTGTTTTATCCAAAACATCACAACTTACCAATTTCAAATGTACAAGAGTAGGACACTTTTACTCTTACAATTGACAAGTGTTTTAAACCTTTCTTTAAGATATGTCACTCAACTTACAGTCTTGGAGTATGACTCTAAGACTTGTTTTGGAATGAAGTATGATTCATCTTATTGATTTAACCATTCCAGCAATTCTTGATTCCCATTCTTAGCCATAGGAATGCACTAAGATTTCCTTAGAGGACTAATTGTGATATGATTTCTAAATTATTAAGATGATCACAAAACCTGATACTAAAGTACTCTCCCATCTTTCCAGATTTGAGAAACTTTTATCTTTCTGCCTAATTTGATTCTTCTCAATTCGTTCTGCCATACATCGAAACTTTTCCAATGCTACATAATTATACTTAAACTTGTAAGTATAACCATATTTACTAAACTTTAGTAAATCATGACGAATAGTCTTATCGATCTTTTGTGGTGGACTTGATCAGTGCACCAGAATGTGTACTCGATCCCTTAGTCCTTCACTTGACTCACATATACATGTGAACAAGGAATTAATCTTAATTTTCCAAAGATGAAAATTCTCATTCATCATACTATACAACTTGCATGATTTCCAAGTTTCTATCCAACTGAAACCTTGGGTGATGAGAATCATTCCTTGTTTGGTAAATTAGACATTACCACAAATGAAAGAAACAAATCCATTTTCCATTATTGCTATCAATGGAATCATATAAGCAACAATTTTTCCACAAATGTCATTGTAAAGATACTTCGAATAAATAAAATCAAAAAATTTCCTTTATTTTTAAAACTTTGCGGAAAAACTTATCCTTACAGTGTAAAAGCATATGAAAAACTTGTTGTTATCTAATCCTAAGCAATATATCATAACTCCTAGGCAACAGCTCAAAATTCTGATCACTGAACCATGCGATCGAGATCCATCTTTGCGATCAGAATCAGCATATACTTCCTTTAAGTTTCTTCATTTTTCTTTGATTCTTAATACATCAACATGTGACCCAGTCACATCATGTAATAAGAATCTCAGAATAGAAACTTAACAGAGTTAGATAGTGGACTTTACCTGAAGTTGAGTCAAACTTCTTGACTTGATCAACCTTATGATCTTTCAGGTAAATAGGCAGCTTCGCAATCAATGCCCCTTCCTTTGGAAATAGACACATATTGACCCTTTGGTAGGACTATCTCAGACTTATACATTCTCTTTACCTTTTGGTCAACCGAGTTGACTATGGCCGATCCCTTTCCATTGCAAAGAGAAAGCTTTTACTGGATATCTAATGTTACCATTTTCAAAATCCATGGAAGTTTGGGAAGTTGATCTTCTAATCAAATTTGCTCTATCAGTCCTCAAATCATTTATGATTCAGCAGCACAAAGCAAATAGATAAGATCATTAAGGGTCATGTCATAGTCTGTTTCATAGTAGTCCCAAAGGAACTAACTATGTGACTTAGAAAGTGATTGAACATCCGACTTTCTTAAGACTTTGACACCCAACTCTCCCGGTTTGTCAATATGTGACTTCATCTCCAAGATGTGAGCACACATAGACCTTGCTTGCCAATAGGGCTTGAGTGACCTTGAACTTGTAGGTTAAGGAGAATAATTGGAGGAGGTGGAGGAAGTAAAGTTCCAAGAGATTTGGGAAGATCATAGATGTCTGAGCTAGACATCTTTTGGGAGATATTCAAGATAGTTGATTTAAAGTCCTTAATATAACACCCAGTATGAAATATTAAGGCTAGAACCCAACACAATATTTTATAACTTGGAAGAGGGATGCCGTAATCCAAGCTATAGAATATTTGAAGGTAGGTGAATGACGATTCACCAATTTCCACCATGAAAAACGAAATAATTTATTAGGTTATAATTGGATTTGAAACTCCTAGATCTTTTGAGATCCATTGAACTTTTCAATGGCATGTTTCAATCTCGATTGTGCCCTTCAGGTTTTGTGACTGGGATGCCGAGGATCACAAAACAAGGTGTGAAGTAACCATGCAAATTACTTGGTACTCTTAAATGTTTATCACCCAACCGATGTGCCGTTTAACCACACATGCTCTACCGGCCTATGATAAACTTTAAAAAACCCTTTGCCTACCTTGTTAAATCAAGCTAGTGTGCCGGTTAACCACACGTGCTCCACTAACCGACTTAAACAAAGTGCAAAGTGTAATTTCATGGGTTAGCACCTTATTCACAGTTTCCTAAGTAACTAAGATTGGGAATTTATAAAAGGTTTAGTTACTTAGTATTTATCATTAATACTTTTAATGAAGGGAGAATTATAGTCCTTGTCCTACCTGTTCGGCTAACGACCCTCCACCAGTCAAGGAAGCGATGGGCGAGAGTGGACACCCATTAAACTACCATTTTATAGGCAGTAACCTTATACCCCCTTATAGACCGGCTTCGTGAATGAGGCCTACTAATGGTAAGACGACTTGCTCTTATACATACATATATATATATATATATATATATATATATATATATATATATATATATATATATATATTAACTTATAATATTATAAAGTATAAGGGTTGAATTTTAACTTTTAAAATCCTAAGGGCTTAATTTGAAATTAAAGTATTCATGAAAGAAAACTTTTTAAATTCCAAAACTTGAGGGCAAGTTTTTGAAACTATTAAAAACTATTCAATTCCATAACTTATGTATTTAAAGTAGTTTTAATTCAAAAAACTCTTCAAGTTCCATAACTTGAGGACAAGTTATGGAAGACTTTAAACTATTAAAAGAATGTAACTTTTCCTTTATTCATAACTTATGAAATATTTATGAGTTTTATGGTTCTTAAATGTGACTTTTCATGTAACTTGAGGACAAGTTACAAAAACACATTTTAGAATCAACTCTTAGATTAAAATGGATTGAAAACAACAATTTCACATAACTTTCCTATTAATCTAAGCAACTCATAAGAACAAGATAATTCAAATCAAACTTTTTCATGAAATTAGCCTAACCATTAAACTAATACACAACATGAGTCTATTGATAATTATCTTTGAAATTGGATTAGAATGAACATTACCACATCAAAAACAGGTTTATAGGTTCAAAAACAGCTTAGGGTAATGATTCTAGTTCAATCCCAGCCTTAAAAGTCGAAAATATGTTGTCAGGGGGTCCTACTCGTCGAGTGTATGAACCTACTCGATGAGTAGGATGAGTTTCCGCATGGACTCAGCGAGTCCATCAGTGGACTCGGCGAGTCCATGTTAGAAAATCGATTTTTCCAGCATTTTTCAGCACTTTGCATCAAGTATATGTGAAAACAAGCCTAGGCTCTGATACCACTGTTGGGTTTTGAGCATTCTAACACTCCTAAGTGTACATGCAACCCTAAATACCTTGGATCTATGTTTTCTCTATTATACATGCAAATATGATTATTCCAAGGTATTACCCTATCTAGCATACAATCTTTGATACTTGGGTAATAAAACAAGTTAGAAGACATACCTTTTTATGTAGCTTGAATCCTTGATGCTTAAGAGCCGAGTGCCCCAAGTGTGACACCTCAAATGGTTCACACAACATCAAATGCACTTGGAATAACTTAGAGAGAAATGAACACTTCTTGAAATCGGCTAGCCCTCACCATTTCTTCATAGTCTCACATGGTTCCTCATGGTGGCCGATTTTGACAAGAATAAGATGCTTATATAGTTTGTCACAATTAGGGTTACACCATGTAAACCCTAATTGTCATGGCCTTTTATTTCCATGATCCATGGGTACAAAAACACTTTGGAGCATCCTATGGGTTTTAGCCCAACTTGATAATCCATGGAGCATTAGCCCACTATATAAGTATGGATGATTTACACAATCAACCCATATATTTAATTAGTCTCCTTTTGATCACTTAATTAATTCCAAATTAATTCTTGATCAATACTAATTAAATAATCTTATTAATATATTAGAACTTATAATATATTACCAAACCTTAAGTTTTATTTCTCTCATTTTAGTCTATCCAAATGCATGATGCCATGCAACCCAAATAGACCATGCCGAGTCGGGTCAAGTACATACCAAATATAGTTATGGACTTAGACACTAATCCAATAGTTAGATCGGTATCCTAGTATATAGGATGATGCTATGATTAGTGATCTGTAGATCTATATGACTGTATGTGCATGCTAGCTAGCGTATTATATTTATGTGTTGATTGTGTGATTGCGGGTGGGTTGAGGCGGTCCTGCTTTGTGCTCTATGACAACATACCCAGGGCGGCCCGGATAGACTGAAGGCCCCTCGGGGCATACCAGTCAGGCCGAAGATCCAGAGAACGGTCCAGACAGGTTGAAGGCCCGGGAGGGCGGACCAGACATGCTTAAGGTTCTGAGAGTGGGCCAGATCGACTGAAAGCCCGATGAGGGCGGTCCAGTCATACTGAAGACTCTGAGAGTGGGCCAGATAGACTTAAGGCCCGGTGAGGGCGGTCCAGTCATAATGAAGACTCTGTATGAATGCTCTTTGTTATGATATTGTATGGTTTGTATGACGTTGGTATTTTGGGGGAACTCACTAAGCTTCTGGCTTATAGTTGTTGATTTTGTTTCAGGTACTTCGGATGATCTCGGGAAGGCGAAGGCTTGATCGTGCACCTCCTCACATTTTATGACTTTGATTTCTGGGATTCTCTGATATGAAACTATTTTAAAAACATTTTGTAATAACTAATGGTTTGTGGATGCTTGAAAAAGTTTTAAATTTGCACGAATTTTATGGATGTTACATGAGATCAGTCAGATCCATAGCACATTCCATGCCTCTTAGCTGCGGAAGTGTTTAGTGGATGATTCCGCAGTGGTTCCATTAGAGGATATTCAAGTGGATGATCACCTGAATTATATTGAGAGACCGGTGGCGATTCTTGATTAGAAGACGAAAACCTTGAGGAACAAGGTTGTTGAGTTGGTGAAAGTCCAGTGGTAGCATAGCAAGAGTTCTGAATGAATGTGGGAGCCGGAAGATGAGATGAGGGAGCACTACCCAGAGTTATTTGGAGCAGAGGACTTCGAGGATGAAGTCTGATTCAAGTGGGGGAGATTTGTAACACTCGATTCCAGGTATGAAATTATTTTTGAATTGTGTATGATTTCTTTTTCTGGCCACGACATGGTGAAGCCTCACCACGACGTGACGATAAGGTTTTGGGCCGCGAGAGTTTAATGAACCACCACGACGTGGTGATTTTGCCACAACGTGGTGGCGACAGTTGGAGAAAACCCTAAAGGTTAAGGGTTGAGCCCTATTTAAACTCCTTAACCCCTCATAGCCTCCCTCCCAGCCTCCATCTCTCCAAGTCGTCCCTTGCAAACCCTAGATCCATTGTGTGAGTTTTTAGCCTTAGAGTGTGTGTGTGTTTGGTGCTTGTGAAGGAAGAAGGTGGTGGAAGATCATATATAGAGTCCAAAGCAACATAGATCCTGTAACATCCCGTTATTTTCTGTTTGAAAAGTCAACTCTAGTAAACCAAAGTCAAACAAAAGTCAACTAAAGTCCTTTTTATTGTTTGGGTTTTATTTAGGTTATGATAATAACCTTTATTTGCTAAAATCCTTATAATATCCATAATTGAATTTAGAAGGAAAAATGTTTGAATACCGAGAAACTTCGCATACTATTCATTGCCTCGGACCGCAAACACTTACGGCTGCAAAGAGTTTACAGCCGTACACTCCTCGGACCGTAAACTCCTCGCAACCGTAAACGAGGCTTCGGCCGTAAACGACTCGCCGACTTCGGACCGTAAACACCTCGGCCATAAACCCTCGCATATATATAGATTTTCTTCATTTTTCCTTCATTTCTCATATCCTCCAGTCAAGAACTCTCAAATTCTCTCAAGTATCATCAAGAACACTTCTAATTCTCACCAAATTTGTAAGTGATTCTTCCATTCCTAAGTTGATATCCTTGCTTAATTTAGTTAAAACCTATGATTTCATCCATGAAATCATCTCTTTTGGTTAGATCTTCAAGAACACCAAGAACACACACTAGTTCTTTAGACCGTGAACACTCCCTTCAAGCTTCAAAACGTAAGTAATCTTCTATATACTAGTTATCCTATAGAAACTTTCAACATACAACCTTGAAAACAACCATTTACAAGAACAACAAGAGTTTACGACCATGAGCATCTCCCTTGGCCGTAAACTCCTATGAAGAACATTGGCTGTAAACTCCCCTTGGTCGTAAACACCAAAGGTGTGGCCGTAAACTCCAATGAGTGGCCATAAACTCCATTTGATTCAATCACATGTGATTGTAACATTTCAATCTAAGTGATTCCTAGTCCCTAAGAGGGTTTCTTAGCATAATTAGTTGTTTAAACACTAATTATATCCATATATGTATCATTATATGCTTAATAGGATCCGTTGTGCTCAAGACTTCACTTGACACTTAGCATCCTACACCGATCTTACATTTGAATAACTTACAACAGGTGAGTTCATACCCCCGTATTTTCATAAGTTTTTACTTTTTAAGGGGGAATACAAGTCTAACACAAAGTTTCTGTGTTATAAACAAGTGGTTTCAATATTTTATAAAAATGGATTTCAGTTATCATCAAATCAAATGATTTTCAATGTTTGTTTCAAAATATCAAACTTCTTTTAAATGTTTTTATAAACTTATATTTTTCCCCAAAAATCATACTAGTATACATATATTTATATAAATAAGATTTAAAAGGCTTAGCACTGATAACCCACTTTGATTCCTTTTCCTTGTCTGGATGTGGGATTAGAAGTATCAGTTATTTGTCCGAGTGTCATTTAAATTTTACTTATATATATTTGTATATGTATACAAGTATAAAAGTTAGTTCATTAAGTACAATTACCCTTTGTAACATGTTGAGCAAGGGGTTACATTCATGAATACTCGTTATCAATACAGAAAGTACATATAAATTATAATAGGTATAATTTATGATTCACAGAACATTAATTCATGATTAAAATATACTAAAGTACATTGTTTTACAAGAACAAAGGTTTGATCCAAAACTATTCAAGGGTATACATTCTTTCAGATATATACTAAGAATACTAATTCAAGAACATACTATCAATCTTTTATTTCAGAATGATTGGGTTTTCATTATTATTATACAAGTAACGTTTATATGCTTTTATGAGTCAAGTAGTACATGTTGTTTAATTCATTTAAACAATATACTAAAGTCCTGACATTATAACCAGAATCTCCAGCCGGAGATCGAAACAATATGTGTATAGATCTATATTGGTATTGACAACCCCGCACTCGGACTGCTAGCTACAGTCGGGCATACACGCCTGTGAGTGACAAATTGTTATCAACATGTTTTCAGCGCATTCATAGCGTTGGGTCAGTCCATCTAGTTAGTATGGTTATAATAACTCTTTAAAAGATATTAACAATACGTTAATGTATAATTAACTAAGTACATTTTCAAAGTACTAGTTTACCAGATACAGTTTACAGTATTACATTACAGTTTACAATAACAGTTGGTGAAATTCGACATGCTCTCAGATACAAGTTTACAAAAGGATTACAAATATAGAACATTGGTTTACAAATAGAACAGTTTTATGTAACAAAAACTACTTTTCATATACATCAGAAAACAATGGATTTTCTGGAATAGTTTACATATTCAAGAAACAGAAAACATTCTTTCAAACATAAATACTTATGCACTCACTCAACTTTATGTTGATACTCTCTTTTCAAATTACTTGTATTCTCAGGGAACCAGTAGACAGCTACACTCCAAGCTTTTGAGAAGATGGAGTTATTTATGTCTTGTCTTCTTCTTTTGTACAACCATTTAGTTTCAGTATACAATTATGAAACACATGTAAATATTTATACTTTTTAAATACAGTGGTTGTTTGTACTCTGATTACTATAATGCATGTGTTGTGATACTACAAATGAAGTCCTCCACCCCCGGACGTTTCCGCCGTCTGGTTTGGGGGTGTAACAGATCCAAAAGTTTATCTTCCTCAAGCATCTCAAAGAGGTATAAAGTATTCATCTTGATGAGTTAGTTGATAGATCTATGAATTTTGTCCACTTTTCTCTATGCCTTGTTGCTTTAGAAGGTTGAATCTCATAAAGCCTGCAACTTTATGAATCTCCAGGCCATTTGGAGCATTTGACTATTTGGATTTGATTTAGATTTGAGTTTTTAGGCCATGCATGGAATCTTGGCCCTTTTGACCTAATTTGACCTGATAAGGGTTCAAGACATGCAATGGACATGCATTTCTGAAAAGCACTGTTTTTTATGATGTGTTTGGTGTTAGAAGCTCTTCTAGAGCCTTTGTACAAGTAACCTTAAGGATTGAGTGAATATTGCTTAATCCATGTAGTGTTTTGGACCTTAAAGTTGAGATGTATGCACGTTGGAGGGTTCTATTGGATAAAGTTGGAAACTTTATCCATCTAGACCCTATTTTGGACCAGATATGTGTTGGAGATCCTTTAGGATAGAAGAAAGTGGCTGAATGAGTTAAGCTGCTGAAAATCCAGTTACCACGACATGTTAAGGACACCACGACATGTTAAGGACACCACGACATGGTGGTGGGGCTGGTCGTGACTATTTTGTCGTATTCGACGCCACGACATGGTAAAGGGCTACCACGACGTGGCGGCCAACTAAGTTGACTCTTCTTGACTTTTAACCGTTTGACCCAGTTTGACCTAAGGGGGTATTTTTGGGTATTTTGGATTATGTTTGAGTATTGGCCTTTTGATGGTTAGGTATCGGTTAGAGCTGAGATTCAGAGTCGGGCCTCATCAGCTATTGTTCAGATATAGATGTGAGTTTCCTCACTGTGTTTTAGCGGGTTAAAGGCACCAATGCCAGCCCATGATTTGATATGTTAGTATGCTAGTTGTCTGCGTGACTCTTGCATGTGTCATGTGTATATGTTTATCGGGCGGGGATCGATGTCGTGCGAGGCTCGATGACTATTATGTATGTTATTATCTTTGTGATTATCGCATGTGTATGTATGATTATATGTTTATATGTATACCGGGCGGGGCCCGATGACTGACAGATCTGTCTAGCAAGCGGGCCCGATGACGGGCGGGGCCCATTATGTGTTTATTATGTATGACATGTGACATTTTGGGAACTCACTAAGTTATGTGCTTACAGTTTTTAGTTTATGATTCAGGTACTTCTGGTTCAAAAGGGAAGAGTCCATGATGATTGCAGAGCACACACCACCTTATTCCGGATTTTGTGATTTACTTTGATGTTTTATGATGTATTGATACACTTTGTTCCACCTTGGTTTCATGATGATGTTTTGGATTCCAGTTTTATTAATTTTAAAAATAAAAATTTTTTGTCTTATTTTTGGGACGTTACATAATATCATACATACTTAATAATTGATTATTTCGACAAAAAATATTGTCTATTAACTTAGATCACAAATTTGTTGAATTAAACATATTTTTATGATTATAAATTTGTTTTCTCTACCCACTTGTACTTATCATCTTGAAGATGAGAAAAGATTAACCATGGCTATACTGAAAAGGGTCAAAAAGATCTTATTGGCCATACATTTCTGACATGATCTTCAAATGTTCTTTGCTCCTTTCTTTGTTTTTTATTTATATCATGTTTGTGTATTTGACTTGTTTCTTCAAAAAAAACTCAGTTTTCCATTAATTTTGATAACAAATTTGTTGAATTAAGCATACTTTTATGATTATAATTTTGTCCATTTTCTATTGTTAAATCAAGTGTAAATGAATTTGAACAATTGTTAAATTTCATATTCTATAATGTGATATATGCACTAAATAATCAAATAGTAGTACATGTCCAAGTGGTCGGGTACCTCCAGGACAATAAGCAAACATGTAAATTATAAGCAATTTCACAATATTGTATTTTTTACTGGCTTTAAATGAACAATTACTTCTTTCACTTGCTTTAGAACCTTGATTACTAATATAGGGTTGTAATGAAATAAAATTTTGATAAATTGAAAAAATTGTTCAGCGAAACCTTAAAATTTTGAAATTTATTGGAATTTGGTTATATGTCAATTTAGGCTTCTTTTTGTGTTTTCATGTTTGTTGATTTCACTATATAGGGTTCATTTGAAGTTTCATTTATCTACAATAATGTTAGTGTTCACATCCAAGTGGAAAGAATCACAACCGGTAAGCATTCTAAATGATTTTTCACTTACATTAATCAAACTGTTACTTTAAGTGGTGTTACTTTAAGTGGTGCATTCTCATAGATGCCACACCGGTTGTTACTATAGATACCTTCTAGCGGTCTATAGAAGAATCCTAGCGGCTATATGAAGAATTTTGTTGTGTTTTCAATGAAGGGTCACTCTGTCAACATTCGTTCTCTATAGTTCTTTCTCTTATCATACATACTTATAAAGCTAGCAATTTTTCTTGAATCTCATGCATTTAAAACCCCCTTTTTTAACTTCCTCAAACCACATTCATTTGAAACCCCATTTTTTAACTAATGCAATTCAAAAGTTTTCTTAATTATGATTTAACACTCAAAAGTTTTATAACTTATATTATGTTTAATTAGCATTTAGTGAAAAAGTTTACTATAAAAAGGCCAATCTTTTGTGTCTTTTGTGTTATATAAAATCTTACATGTAAGAAGGATTTGAAGATATTGTGATTCAAAAGTTTTCATATAGTTGAAGCATTCACGATCCAAATATGATGATTTGAAGAAATGGGTTATGTCGCATCGATGGTAATTGTAATATGATTTTTTCCTTTCGACCAAAACAAATGAAGCTTTTCTATTCTTTCTTTATATTCAGTTTCTCATTTAATCTTTATATGTGATTTGTGTGTATTACTCAATCTTGAATGTGACTCTCCAAACATCAATATTTTGCTTGGAATATCTTTCTGATTCTTCTTTTTCAAGAAAAATATTTTGATTGCAGGTTAGTGAAGAATTGTCATCAAGTTTCTATGGTTGAATGGTGTTAAATGAAGAAAGAAGATTCATAAAATGGATATATGTTTTTGTTTGAGCAAAGTTAACGAATGTTAGTTTTTTCTTTTGATTTAAATGTATGTTTATGTAACATCTTTATTTATATATTCAACCACCCAATGCTCTTATTTATTTGATTGTAGTTTTTCTATTTTGATTGTGTTTATTTTCTATTATTTTTTTGTTGGTTTATCTTACACAACATATTTAAAAGACAATATTTAAAAGATAACATAATTTTGAACATTTGATATGTAATTATGATAGACTTATCATGATATGTTCTTCATATGAAAGTCATTTATTCATATTACTACGACAAGAATTACATATGACATTTACGAAAATATATATATTATATGTGATTTGTTTAACATGTATATGCACCTATGTATGTTATAAATTTATAATTAAATATCTTTATGTTTAATAATTGAAGGGATTAAAATGATGCATCAAAACCAATTATTTAGACGAATATAATAATAATAATAATAATAATAATAATAATAATAAATATACATTTCCAAGTACCGCATTCATTTGAAACTCACACTACAACTCAAGAGTTTTCTAATTTATGTATATTTATTAGTTACAACTCAATAGTTTTTAACTTATGATTATTAATTAGTAATCACTAATAACTTTTTATTTTCTTTTCTTTTATAAGGTTGTAAAGTTTTGCTCATTAAAAACATTAATGTATTTGAAGAGATTTGTGTGTTAAATATGAAGAGTTAATATAAATGTTATAATAGATGTTTTAGTGTTTTTATGTTATTAAAAGTTATAGTGTTTATTTTTCATATTTTATTATTATTCGTTGTATATATATCTTTTTTAATACAAATGTTATAATAGATGTTTTTCTATTTTATGTTACTAAAAGTTGCAGTTCATATTTTTGTTCATACGTTTTGTTACCCGTTATATTATCATTCATTTGATATATAATTTACACAATTTTAAACGATTTATAAAATTAAAAATAATTGTATATATCACAATGACTTAAAAATTAAACTATAATGTTTAATAGAACTAATATGTTAACTATATGTTTGCTTTACTACAAACATTTTGTTTCAAAGTAGAAATATTAAATAATAATTTGGTAAAAGTTATTATTTTAACTATATAATTCTATTCTCGCGCAACGCGCGAGGATTCACCTAGTATACTTATAAAGGAATCATTTTTTATTTCACCACATTCATTTGAAACTTCAATGTATTTTTCCTTTCACCACATTCATTTGAAACTCCCATGACTTTTCAATTTCATTAAATAAATATCAAACCTAAAGTGTAATCATATATAAACTAAATTTCAATATTAAAATAATATCTTTACTTCTACTTATAAAGTTATGTTTTTTAACTTTTAACATATTATACTTAATTTATTAGTTTTATTATATTGTTGGATGTAAACCATTATCATTTTAAAGATACAATTTTGGAACAATTTGTATAAAATACTTAAATTATTAATTTAAATACATACTTATAAAGGAAGCATTTTTCCTTTCACCACATTCATTTGAAACTCCCATGATGCATTTTACTCAAACCATATTCATTTGAAACCTCTTATTTGAATGAATACCACTCAAAAGTCTCTTAATAATTATTAACCATTCAAAGGTTTTATAACTTATATAATATGTTTAATAAGCAATTAATGGATAGTCTACTATAAAAATGTCAATCTCTTTGAGTAGACACACAAATACCAATCACATACAAAATTCACAAAGAAAACAAGCCTAAAGGTTTTTGTGTTGGTTTGAGGGCTTTGGACCAATTTTCGAGCCATGTTATTATGTTAAAGTTTTTAATTTGTAAGTTTGTTATATACTAATTCTTTTTTTTCTTGGTTTAAGTATTCTTTTAAGACAATCATTGTATGTTGTGGCTGAAATTTTAATGTAAATTAGATTAGATTCATGTTATCGATCATATGTTATGGAATGTGATATAGATAATATTTAATTAAATATTGTATATATGTTTGTATGTTTGTGTTGCTTCAAAGCAATAATTAGTTAAAAATCATGGATATGTCATATTATCCATATTATCCATGTAAGTCTCTTTTAAAATACAAATTATCTATCTTATCACTTTATATTTTAATATATGTTTAACATTTTAAGTATAATAATAAGTGCTTTTTAAAAGTTTTCTTTCACTTATTAATAATAATAAGTGGTTTTAAAATTAACGAACAATAGCTATAAATAATAAAATCAAATTATAAAAATCATAGATATGTCCTATTATCCATGCAAGTCTCTTTTGAAATGCAAATTGTCAATCTTATCACTTTATTATTTAGTATATGTTTCATTTTTGAATAATAATATTAAGTGTTTCTTAAAAGTCTTCTTTAACTTATTAATAATAATAAGTGGTTTAAAATTAATGAACACTAATTTTAAATGATAATAACATCAACTTATAAATTACATAACGTTAGCTACAAATAAACTGTATTTTTAATGAACATAATTAATGAAAATAGAAAATAATTGCATAAGTAAAAATTTAAATTAATCAATCATAACAATTGTTAAAAATAATACTAAATAGATAATTATATTTAATTTTATTAATGACGAAGGTAGGTTGATGTCAATGAATATTATTATTCAAAATAGTTGAGATTATATATATATATATATATATATATATATATATATATATATATATATATATATATGTCAAAGTTAATGTCAATAACATAACCATTATAAACATATATTTTTCAATATTTTAACAATATATTTTTAACCTGTGCCGCGCAACGCGCGGGAATTCGTCTAGTATACTTATAAAGGAAGCATTTTTTATTTCACCACATTCATTTGAAACTTCAATGTATTTTTCCTTTCACCATATTCATTTGAAACTCACATGACTTTTCAATTTCTTTAAATAAATATCAAACCTAAAGTGTAATCATATATAAACTAAATTTCAATATTAAAATAATATCTTTACTTCTAGTTATAAAGTTATGTTTTTTAACTTTTAACATATTATACTTAATTTATTAGTTTTAATATATTGTTTGATGTAAACCATTATCATTTTAAAGATACAATTTTGGAACAATTTGTATAAAATACTTAAATTATTAATTTAAATACAACATTACAGGGTCAACTTAAATATAGATTTTAATTTAACTTAAACAACCCAAAAATTATTTTTTAAATAGTTAAAAGTGATAAATTGTAGTCTCTTTCTAATAATGATTATAAGTTGGTTAATAAGGTTAAATAAATATCAAACCTAAAGTGTAATCATAAATAAACTAAATTTCAATTTTAAAATAATATCTTTACTTTTACTTATAAAGTTATGTCTTTAACTTTTAACATATTATACTTAATTTATTAGATTTAAAATGTTGTTGTATATAAACCATTATCAGTTTAAAGCTACAACTTTTAAACATTTTGGACAAAATACTTATTTTGTTAATATAAATATAACATTATAGTGTCAACTTAAACATAAATTTCAGTTCCTCTTAAAAAACCAAAGAATATTTTGTAAATAATTAAAAGTGATAAATTATAGTGATAAATACAAAAACTAAATTGTAATCTCAATTTAACTAAAATATTTCTTAAAGATATTTTTATAATCGTTAAAAGTTTTCAAATAATTAGCTTAAAATAACTTACAATAACAATAGTTAAAAATAACTATATGTAAATGATTATATTGTTAGCTTTAAAATCAAAAAACAATGTTTGATGTTTTAAATAATTATAATGAAAGAAATTAAAACATTAAGTAAATAAATTTTAAAAAATTAATTAACAATAACAACAACTATAAATAACAATAATCATATATTATATTTAATTTTATTCATGTGTAACACGCGGGTAGAAGTCATTCAAACAATTAAGATTATGCATTTATAATAGATGTATATATTATCATATAATTTAAAATAATCAATATATTATATCAATTTAGTATACAAATTATTATATCAAATTTAACAACAACATTATTGTTATATTAAAAAAAATATTTATTTATAAATACTTGAACTATATAGGTGTTTCTGCGCAACGCGCGGGTATTCACCTAGTTTTTTATATAGATGCGTGTCATAACAATAAGGCAAAAAGAGGTGTTAGTGACCATTAAAGATGAAAAATGTAAGATATAATTTAAGAATATTATATAAAGTGTAAATTGTAGATTTGTAATATTTATTTCTATGAAAAATATGTTGTTTGATTGCTAGGTTACATATCTGAGTTTTTTTGTAAGTTGATTTTGACAAGTTTGATCTAAATTTTATAATTGAACCAGGTACGAAAGATATGTGCTAACGATTTTAATTTTGTATTGCCCTCTAGAAATCAACCGTAGCCTCACAGACCGTTCCCTTATATCTCAGTAGGTCTTAGCATTTTCCCCAAGTTCAGCTACAAGAAGTCATGGATGCACTACTTGAATCAATCCTCTAAACTGAATTTCATTTGTTAGTTGGATGTAGTGACCAAAATACAAGATTTGTGAAAATTCATTATTATTTATTAGTGTTAACCTTTGGCAAATTATGAAACTAATATTATATTTTTGTTTATAACATGTTTTTTTTGTAATAATTTCTTTGATCGGAAGATATGTATATGTGATTGGGTGTAGCCTGAAAAATCATATTTTAATTATTATAAGGAAAAAATATTTTAGAAATTGACCAAATTATAATGTTTGAATTTGATGTTTATGGTTATGACAATGCACTTTAATTGTAATGTATATCAAATTTATTTGCAGAATTTAACATTGGAGGTTCATATAATAACTTATTGTTGCTTTTGGTTTTATAGAACCCATATGAAAAGAGCCATATGAGCCTCCATAAGGATTGTTATACCGAACAAAATCAATTCATAAATCTACTACACAACATGTTTTAATCAATGAGTAACATCATGTTGTGATAAAACAAAGATCACGTGGATCATTTATGTTAAAAATTACTGTATTAAAAAATCAAATTGCTCTAATATAAATATTACATATTTTTATTTAATAAGTTTGGTTCAAAAACTCTAAAAATGAATCTAACTAACATTTTTTTCTTAAAATTTCACCTAAGACAATGTCACCTATTAATGTGATATGTATTTAATTTATGTTCTCTGCGTTTAACGCGGGTCATAATCTAGTTCTTATAATGAAAGAATAATAACTTCCTTTTTATTATGACAACTTATCAAAACAAATCTTTTATCATAAATTGAAGATTGTTTCGAAATACATATGGATAATATTTACTATACGAATTACAAAATTCTTGTCGATTTATGTCTAAAATAACATTTCAAATAGAGGAACCACAAATAAACACAAATATTTGAATTTGCACCTCATATTGTAGTTTCAAACTTGATAATTTAATATTAAATGTAATTAATAAGTATGATACTTATGTAAATATGCCATCACTTGCTTAGCAAACAAACAATTTTCTTTTACCATTTATTTCAAATTAGACAAAATGTATATTCATTTAGATATATGTCTAATGGAGATCATATTGTTAAAGTTAGCAAAAACATATACACATATGGTAGACAAAACACTTTTTCTAGAAAAGGTATTTAGGTCAAAGAACACGTGCATAAAATGAAGAAAATAGTTTGGAATCTAATGAGTACATATAATGCATTAATGTGTGTCAACTATTTCCTATACCCAATCCACATCCGACCTGATATTATTATTATTGCTCCTCGGAAGCTTCATCGGCGACCACGACACCGCTTCCGTTCACCGATCACGGCCGCCGACACCTATAATTTCTCCTCTTCAATGCTCTACGTTCTCTGTTCATATCCCTGCTGTGCCATTTTTACACTCTGAAAGTTTCCTGTATGAATTTCAACTTTCATCCCTATAAAATAAACAGTTATCGAGATGATTTGCGCAAGGATTTGAGTGTGATTGTTAATAATTGATACAGGAATTTGATCGTTTTCGTGGACGATATAGAGATTCGTTTATAATGGTGACGCCTCCTTCTCCTCCTCCTCCATCATCATCATCATCATCATCATCATCTCTTCTGTTGTCAATCGAACCTGAAAACCTAACACTAACCCTGATTCCAGGTCTGCCGGATGATCTATCAGCTTTGATCCTTTCATTTATTCCGTTTTCTCACCACGCACGCCTTAGATCCACTTGTAAATTATGGAAACAATTTTTGTCATCGAAAACCCTACTTTCATTTCGGCGTAACTACCTCCATTTTTTCAATTTATCTCATCTTATCTGTATTTTTCCCGAAGACCCTACGATTTCTTCCCCTTACGTATTTGATCCACGAAATCTCGCTTGGTGTCATCTCCCTCCTATGCCATGTAACCCTCACGTATACGGTCTCTGTAATTTCACTTCAATTTCTCACGAATCTCACCTGTACGTACTCGGCGGGTCACTTTTTGATACCCGATCGTTTCCGCTTGATCGGCCGTCGCCTTCTTCCTCCGCCTTCCGTTTCGATTTCGTGACACAGAATTGGGAATCTGTTTCTCCTATGCTGCTACCTCGTGGGAGTTTTGCCTGTGCTGCTATCCCCAATTCCGATCGAATCATCGTTGCTGGTGGTGGGTCTAGGCATACAATGTTTGGAGCTGCCGGGAGTAGAATGAGTTCCGTTGAGATGTATGATATTGGTAGAAACGAATGGGTGGCTCTGGATGGGTTGCCAAGGTTTCGAGCTGGTTGTGTTGGGTTTATGGTAGGCAATGAATTCTGGGTAATGGGTGGATATGGTGAATCAAGAACCGTTTTGGGTGTTTTTCCGGTGGATGAGTATTACAGAGATGCCGTGGTGATGAAGTTCAACAAAGGTGAGATTGGGAAGTGGAGAGAAGTTGGAGATATGTGGGACGAAGGTGAGAGGAGGAGGCTAGGGAGAATCGCTGTAATCGAAGACATAAATGGGGGTTCTCCAAGTGTCTTCATGCTTGACAAAACTGACATTTTTAGGTAACTATTCTAATTAAACTCAAGAATCATGATATCTGATTTTGATTTTAAATTTTCAACATCTGATGTGATAGAACTAAGACGATCACAATTCACAGGTATGACATGGATTGTAATCGTTGGAAAAAGGAAACCAGCATCCCAAAAAAGCTATCAGATGAATCATCGGTGGGTTTTGTTGCCCTGAATGGTGAGTTGCATGTGATGGGATCTGTTACTGTTAGCGATTCATCGGAGAATCGGAAGTCAAGACAGAATAAAAGGTCAGCATCTCTGTTCTTACAAATATATCATCCTCAAAAGATGATATGGAGAACCCTAATCACAAAACCACCATTTCAGCAACCTTTAGATTTCAAAACTGCTGTCATGTGCACCATTAGACTCTAGGTTTCCATGTGTGTATTCATACTCTGTAGTAGTGGTGGTATCTTGTTACTGGTTTTCTCAACCAAAATCTGCCACTCACTTATCCCGTATTAAAATTGTTCAAATGTATCAATCAGCACCCAGCACTCAGCAGTGTGTATTATTTAGTCTATGTATCTTTTAATTCTTTCTTTCTCTGTTATGACTTGTGACTTTATGCGCATGCATTTTATGCACAAATGGTTCCAATTCAACATTATAACTTGTTTGTATAAGCATTTATGTATGCATAATTAAAGTGTTATATAAAGAAAGACAAACAAGAGCATCAAATGTGCCATTAATTACGTAACAAACAAGAGCATCAAATACGTCAAAAAAAAAAAAAAAAGGATAACAAATATCTCCTTCTTATCCTGTGCTATGAAAATAAAAGTCAAAACCTCGAAGTATTGAAGACCAAAAAGCAACACATTCAAATACTCTTCCACTAAAGTTAAAACTTAAAAGTAACCCACCTGTGTCTCAAACCCCATAAACCCTCCAGGTCTCCAAGGGCCAAACCAGAACATTTTCACAGTGGGATTTTTTTTAATATTATATAGACAGAGTTACATAAATAGTCCTAGTTACATAAATAGTCCTTGTGGTTTATAAAAGAACCAACTTTAATAACGGATACAAGCCCTAAAACAAGCACTTGAGGGTAAAGAAGCGTGGGAAAAATGACGATTATAAAAGTCATCCTTGACATAATCGTCGAAAGGAAATCATAACCTCTTTTTACGATAAACGAAACATGTTGCTGTCACGGTTGCCAAAGTAGCGACAAGACAAAAGAACACTTTGTCGGTCAACGGAGAATCATTATTTCAATATGCATAAGGTGAAACCAACAACCACATCTTCATCAAAAGAGTTCGCTACGTCTACCGGATTGGGGGACTTAGTAATGTGTCATACCAAAAAGATCATCAACTCGGCACGAAAAAACTCATCATGCATCTGGACCAAGTAGTTAAATAGGCAGCCGAAGCGGAAGTCGGAACTAGACGAAGGCGCCGAATAAATCTTGCCTAATTTGAAAAGAAGATCATGCGTTACCCACAATCACATGCAAAAAACATGCATGACAGTGGCACAAAAACCATACATAGGAGGTGTCACCAAGTAACAATTCACTCATCTATTTTCTATAAAGCTCATATACACTCTCGAGTAATACTCCCCTAACTTTGATTCTGACCTACCGAGTCCTTTTTTGTGATCGAGAGAATTTTTAGCACTTGATCAAAACAAGAAGACTCTAGCCCTCAATTCATTTCATTTCAAACATATTCTATCCTGGTTGCATCAATCACCACCATTACTTCACCTTTACTAAGCCATCGTCGCCACCCCTAATGGTACTGCAGCAGCAACAACAACAACAACAACAACAACAACAACAACAACACTACTATCACTTTATGTAATTTTTCTTTATTAAAATACTACTTTCGTGTCATATTTATTGTCCACTTTTGACTTTTAAAATATTTATTCTTCAACTTTGACCTTAAATATTTTTGTTTTTGATATATAATACTTGATGAAAAATATATGAATTTATTGTGTTTTAAATACCTTTTCATTATTATAAATTTTATCAAGTAATTTATAACACAAATAAAAATATTATTTATGGTCAAAGTTGAAGAATAAAAACTTCAAAAGTCAAAAGTGAACAATAAATATAGGACGGATGGAGTATGTAAAACACAATAAGAATTATTCAAGATTTAATTATGTACAATACAGAATATTAAATTAAAGACCCGCTTCCATCTCCTTCACACGTCAATTAATCGTTGTGAATACAAACAACTTTTATTCAATAATACCTTAGATCAAATGAATCAAAATTTCTTCAAATCAGATTGAATTGATCTCAACCATGGCAACCTCGAAGGCATTCTTATAAAAGAACTTTCTCTAGTCACAAATGTCTCTACTTCACCTTAATAGTAATAGGTTCACAAGCACAATTTTCCTATTTCCAGATAATAATTTGACATCGGAGTGATTATTTTGGCTAATAATAATTTGTTCAAAAAACTTATGTTTCCGTATGATCAGAGTTTAAGAAATTTCTTACTTTTGTTTCGTGTTCTTGTTATCATGAACTCTACTTAATGGAATGTAGTTAGAAAAAGAATAGAATGAATGATCTAATGAAATGAACGGTGTGATATAATAAATCATTTTATTTTATTGTCATATTTGGTTGAGCCGAAAGAATTAAATAAATCATTCAAACATATTGTTTGCTATATAAAAATAGATAGCTAAAAGAACTTAAATTGATAAACTGAATAATATATATATATATATATATATATATATATATATATATATAAACTTGAGTTAAATAAAGGGAAAATGTCACTGTAGCATAATAAACTTTTCGTTTTTGTCCGATTTGGTCACTAAAGTTTTTTTTTTTTTTTTTGCACAATAGACAATTAAAGTCGTTACTTACATGTCAATTAAGCTTGCTCGATTTGAAACAGTTACCGGTGACAAAGTCTACATGGCATGTGACATGTAGGGGAAAGTTGGCCACGTTACCCCCACATCTTCCAATATTATATCTATTGTATGCGTTTTGATTTCTTGGAACCAAATTCCACGTTTAGATCTATTTCCTTGTAGCAATTTTGGGCTATGTTTTCGAGCAATCGAGGGTTTATGTCTTGATGGCAACATGTGACGAAAGCAAAGATGCTCCCACAACGAATTGTGTCGTAGGATCGAACACCATTGCCGACACATACAAGCTGCCGCACCTAACAATAGTTTGTCCAGCCTCTTAAAACCTCGATCAACCAACAAATCCAAGTGATCGTTAATACAAAACCTCTCAGTTTCTCCATTATTATTATGATCATCATTCACTTTCACCACTCCATTTTCATGAATTTGCACCATTGGTGCTAATAACGAAAATAACAGTGGTTAATTTTATCGATGTTAAAGGGGGATTGAGGGTTTTTGTAGAGTACATAAATTTCTGACATGGGGTATCAATTGAATTTGGGAAAACCCCAAGTGGAAAGAAGGTAGAGTTTTATCATTTTTTAGGTAGATGTATATGTGGGGGTGACGTGGCCAGCTTCCCTACACAACAAATGACATGTAGGATTTGTCATCGGATAACCATTTCAAATAGAGTAAAATGGCTTAATTTAGTGGTAAATATGACTTTAATGATATATTGTGTAAAAAAAAAACATTTAATGACTAAATCGGGGGAAAACGAAAAGTTTATTGTGTTATAGTTAAAAGAATTGTGTATCTACTAAAAAATTGTTTACAAAATAATATATATATATATATATATATATATATATATATATATATATATATATATATATATATATATATATATATCATGAAAACATAGTATAACATTATAACAAAAATAATTTTCGTTATTTTTGGAAATTGAAAAACAATAAATTATTGAAGTTCTGAATTCATTTTAAATCGTCAGTTTTATGATTCCAATATTAACTATTTGTGTCGTAGGCATCATGACTTCCACTTGCTATCAATTAGGCCGGACGGAGTGGAGAGCGGGGATCCCGCGGGATCGTTTCCCGCACGAAGAAACACCGCACCGTGGGTGCGGGAAGAGGGTGGGGGGAGAGAGTCCCGCACTCTCTCTCTTGAAATGATTGGCTGGCTTTTTATTCTTTTTTTATTCCAAACGGCTATATAGCCGTTATATATATATATATATATATATATATATATATATATATATATATATATATATATATATATATATATATATATATATATATATATATATATATATATTTATATTTTTTCTTTCCCTTTTCTTAACCTATAAATACTAAAAACATTCTATCATTTTTTTTAACCCATAACCTATATTTCTCTCCAAAAAATATTATTCAAAATGTCATCATCTTCATCATCCGATTCGACGGCTGTAGAAGAGGCTAAATTTATCGGTTCCGTCATGGCGAAAACGGTTGCATACTATCAAAACCGACTAGGCGAAACATCACGTGCACGACCTAAGCTAAGAAATCCGCCGTTGCGTAGAAATCACGAAGTCGGACACGATCGCCTTATAGAAGATTATTTTGCAGATGACGTCATCTACGCTGTAAAATTTCGACGTCGGTTCTGGATGAGGAAGGAACTATTCTTACGTATTATTGGCGATTTGGAAGGCCGCTTTCCATATTTTCAATGGAAAATGGATGCAAGGCGGAAAAAAGGTTTCTCTCCCATTCAAAAATGCACGGTTGCAATTCATCAGCTAGCATACGGCATGGGCGCAGACAAATGGGACGAGTATTTTAGGATGTCAGAGCGTACCGTGCGGGAGTGTGTGTACAAGTTCTGCAAAGCGATCTATTTTGTTTATGGGCAACGATATTTGTGCAAACCAACTATCAACGATATCCACCAATTGTACACGGTGCATGAAGGCAAACATGGATTCCCTGGAATGCTAGGTAGTATCGATTGCATGCACTGGAGTTGGTCATTATGCCCCAACGCATGGCGTGGTCAGTACATGAGAGGCGACCACAAAGAGCCGACGATCATTCTAGAGGCTATCGCATCACATGATCTTTGGATATGGCATGCATTCTTTGGTCCAGCTGGTGCAAACAATGGCATCAATGTGCTAGACCAGTCACCGGTATTCAACGATATCTACCTTGGAAAGTCGCACGATGTACCTTTTCAAGCAAATGGGGTAGCATATAAGCGTGGATACTATCTTACTGACGGTATATATCCTCCCTTGTCTGTTTTTGTGAAATCGTTTACATGTCCTAATGACCAGAAAAGGAAAAAGTTTAAAGAGGCGCAAGAGTCAGCTAGGAAGGATGTGGAGCAAACATTTGGTGTACTTAAGAGACGTTGGCAAGTACTAACGGTCGGGGCAAGGTCATATGAGGTGAAAAGATTACAACACGTAATGTATGCATGTATCATATTGCATAATATGATTCTTGAAGACGAAGGAAGAGCGATATGCCGGTACAACGAAAATGAAGTTTTGCCAAATGTCGAAGGAGTAGCCGTTGGTACACAAGAGTATAGGGTGAATAGAAGAGAAGTACACAATCGCGACATTCATCACACCCTTCGTGCTGATTTGGTGGAGCACATTTATAGGGCTCATATTCAGCCACCGTTAGAGTTTTCTCACGATGATTTGTTTGACGAATCAGACGAGGATTCTGATATGTTCGTCGAGAGTGAAGATTCCAACGACGAGAGTGACGCTGGGGAGAATGATGAAGACGATCAAGGCGATGACGAGGACGATGAGGGCGACGACGAAGACGATGATTCCGAGTGACGTATTTGGGGTTTAAATAAAATTAGGATATTAATTATGTTTTCTATGTTGTGGGTTGTTTTATTTTATTTTTTTTTTGCGTTTTTTTTTTATTTTTCTACTTATTTAAATATTAGGTTTAATGTAATTTTTATTTTAATTAATGAAATGCTTTTTATTTTTAATTAAATTTTATGTTTAGCATTAATTTAAAAATTATAAATCATAAAAAAAATTAATTTTATTTAATAAAAAAAAGTGAGGGAAGGGCTTCCCACCAATTCCTTAGGTCTTAGGTGAGGGAAAGAGAAGTGAGAGAAATGGGGGTATGACCCACAAAAAGTGAGGGAAGCTTCTCTTCCACACCCTCCGGTCTAATATATAGTTTTTCACAGTTTGAGTTTTTTCTTAGACGTATTAGTATTAGTATTAGTTATTACTGTTTAAAATAAATGGAATGTAGGTTTTTTATCGATGGAATTTAGTGGTTCACACTCTTTTTTTTCCATCAACCATTTAATATATTTTAGGTGATTATTTACTATGATGTTTTATACATCCAAGCTTTTTTTTATTTAATAATATTTTATTGTATCCTCTAATTATATTTAAATTTCAAATATTTAACATTGTTTTACTAAATTAATTTATTTTATTTTTATAACCATATATGTAATAATTCATCATATTTATATTCCAAAAATAGACTCTTTATAATTTTAATTTTAGTTTTGTTTGTTTTTGGTATCGAATGTCTATAAAAAAGATTGTTTGTGCTTGAAAGAAAAAAACTCATATAGACATGCCATCAGACAGCTTTTGGTACGACTAAATGAGGAGTTCATTATCGATGAACTGACGGATGATACATTAGATCCTCGAATGTGCAAATAAGCATAAATGTTCAAGATAATAAGCCTAAAGTTTGTCAAATGGCAAAGAAAAAAATAATAAGGAAACACGATGGAAAAAACGTATACCTTAATTGATAAAGGTAACATTTTAAAATGTTTAATTAATGAAACTAATTCTTTTACAGTTTGAGAAAATAGTAAATCTGTTACTTGGATTGAATGAAAGAACTGTACAAAACATATATACATAGACTAATTTACACTTCTATATCTAACATGAACCTAACTGAATCTAAAGAGAGCAACAAGTAACTACTAACTAACAGAACATTTAATAGAAATAAACTTCTGTTAAGTTATAAGTCTAATATGCCCCCTCAAGATGGATCCGCAAAAATGTTGTGAAGGACCATCTTGGAAACTATAGGCTGCATTTTGAACCGTGGCAATAGTTTGGTTAAAATGTCAGCTAACTGAAATTGCGTTCGAATAGGCATCAATCGAACTGTTTTACCAAGTATCTTATCCCGAATAAAATGGCAATCTATTTCTATATGTTTTGTGCGTTCGTGAAAAGTTGGGTTGGTTGCCAATTTGATTGCCGAATCATTATCACAGTATATCAAAGCAGAAGTGGACGAAGGAAAACCAAAATCATGAAGAAGTTGTCAAAGCCAGATAAGTTCACTAGTGACAACAGCAAGCGCACGATACTCTGCTTCAGTGGAAGATCGAGAAACAATGGTTTGTTTCTTAGATTTCCACGAAATCAATGAATCTCCCAAGAAGACACAAAAACCAATAACAGAACGACGTGTATCAACGCATCCTGCCCAATCAGAATCACTGAAAGCTTTAAGCTGTAATGAAGACTTTGTGGAGAAAAATAACCCTTGACTAGGATTATGTTTAATGTACTGTAAAAGATGATGTATAGCTTGTAAATGAGGTTGTCGAGGTGTAGTAACAAACTGACTTAATCGATTCACTGCGTATGCAATGTCTGGACGAGTTATTGTGAGGTATAGAAGACGACTAATTAATCTTCTATACTGAGAAGGATCAGAAACAAGGGCTCCTTCAAAATTGGAACTTTTTAACTTTGGATCAATAGGATAATTGGTGAGTTTTGATGCCAAGAAACGAGTGTCTTCTAAAAGTTCAAGAGCATATTTTCTTTGACAGATAGAAATTCCTGATTTTGACCTTGCTACTTCAAGACCCAAAAACATTTTTAAATTCCTCAAGTCTCTAAGCTTAAATTGTTGACTGAGACTATGTTTCAAAGCATTAATACCTTCAATAGAAGCTCCAGTAATAACGATGTCGTCCACATAAACCAATAAAGCCACATAGGAAGAACCACTTCCTTTGTAAAATAGAGAATAATAGGCTTTAGATTGGATGAACCCTTCTGAATTAAGAAAGATGAAAACTTCGAATACCATTGCCTAGAAACTTGTCGAAGACCATATAAGGACTTATTTAGTTTACAAACAAGTGGGGTAGAATTGGAACTTGTTTGCTGAACATTGTAGCCTTTTGGAATATCCATATAAACATCTTCATCTAAATCGCCATTTAAAAAAGCGTTGCTGACATCAAGTTGGATTAAGGGCCATGATTGTTGTGCTGCAATAGCTAATAACATTTTGACAGTAACAAGTTTTTGCCACCGGTGAGTATGTATCAAGAAAATCAACACCTTAAAGTTGATTAAACCCTTTTGCAACCAATCTCGCCTTAAATCTTTCAATTGTACCATCAGCTTTTCGTTTGATTTTAAAAACCCATCGACATCCCAAGGATTTTCTGTTATGTGGCAATGGAACAATTTTCCAAGTGTCATTTACTTCCAAGGCATTGAGCTCATCAGTAATAGCATTTTGCCATTCAATTGATTTTATAGCTTCAGAATAAGATTTGGGTTCAATCTGAGATGAAACAGATAATGTGTTAATCTTGTGAGATGAAGAAAGTTTCTCATAAGATATGACTTCAGATAAAGGATATCGAACATTTGAACGAGGTAAGGTGGTTCCTTGTAAAAGATTACAATGATAATCTTTTAAATAAGTTGGTTTAGTACGAGTACGAATAGGACGAGTTGGTAAAATGGGATCTGTATCTGTGATATTTGGTAAATTGGGTTCAGGTAATGTAGGAGATGAAGGTTCTGTATCAACAGATTCAAAAGTATGGTCTGAAATTATTGGGATGACATGATGATCAAAAATATTAGTTTGATCTTTGAAAGTTGTATGTTGATAAGGAAATATGGTTTCATGAAAGATGGCATCTCGTGACAAAAATACCCTTTTGGTTTCCAAATCTAACAGCTTGTAGCCTTTGACACCAATTGGATACCCAAGAAAAATGCAAGCCGAAGCACGTAGTTCAAACTTGGTTCTTGCAGCTTTTAATGTAGAAGCAAACACAAGACAACCAAAAGAACGAAATATGGAGTAATCTGGCTTAATGTGATGAAAAACTTCAAATGGTGAAATATTGTTGAGAATTTTTGAAGGTTTTCTGTTGATTAAGTAGGTGGCACAAGATAAGCATTCTGTCCAGTAAGCTGCAGGTATCTTGGATTGAAAAAATAAGGCTCGAGCAACATTCAAGAAATGTTGATGTTTTCGTTCTACTACTGAGTTTTGCTGAGGTGTCTGAGTACAAGAAAATTGATGTATAACTCCTTTCTCACTAAAAAAATCAACAAATTTAAGCTCTTGTGCATTGTCAGAACGAAACACCTTAATATGAGCTCCAAATTGATTCAAAACCATTGCAAAGAACTTAGGTATAATATTTTGGACCTCTGATTTATGTTTAATCAAATAGATCCATGTGAATCTTGAATGATCATCAACTATGGTAACAAAATACCTATGTCCCTGATATGAATCAATGTGATAAGGTCCCCAGATGTCACAATGAATTAGAAAATGATTTACTTGCAATATTGTTTTTACAAACAAAAGGAGATCGTTTCTGCTTTGCTAATGGACAAATCAAACAAACATGTTTATCTATCTTCTTATTTAGGGACAACTCATTGCTAAGACACATAAGTTTATTATTTGAAGGATGCCCAAATCTTTCATGCCATTGTTGTATAGAAACAGTGTTGATGGAACTAATCTGCAACTCTTGATCCAACAGATACAATCCTGCCTTCACACTACCCTTGCCAATCATCATCTTGTTGCTCATCTGCTGTATAATGGCAGAATCATAATAAAGGGCAACCATGACATTTTTGTCCTTGGTTAATGATGTGACAGAAATGAGATTTAACTCAAATTGGGGAACATAAAGAACATCTTTGAGAATTAGGTGATCATTCAATTGAAAATTACCCATTAAATGCACTTCAATAAGCATTTGATTGGACAATTTGACCCGAGTGTTAAAAACCCTTTGAGTGTTGATAAAAAGATTTTCATCATTACATATGTGCTTGGTAACTCCTGAATCAATGATCCAAAAATTGGATTTATAATTTCCAGATGTAGAGTTCAGAATGTAATGAGTACCTGCTTTGAAATCTTTTGTGGAGACAGCATTGGAAGAAGCTAATTTCCCTGAAAACATGGCTATGAATTGTTTACACTGTTCATCAGTCAGTCCAGTTACAACATCAGCAAATTCAGAAACTGAATTGTTAGTCAATTGATCAACTGAAACGGAATTGACTCTTGAATTGTTCCCATTTGTGAACTTAAAACCTGGTGAAAAACCATGCAACCTGTAACATTTTTCTTGTGTATGCCCAGATTTCTTGCAATGAGTGCAGTACACTTGAGCCTTCTTGAAACTTTTGTACTGATTGTTATTAATAGATCTTGACCTATTATAATCTCTGTTTCCATCTCTAACATTGAAAGCAACGGTAGATTGAGATAACTGAGTATTACTTACAGATCTCTGTCTTTCTTCTTGAATGATTAGAGAAAAAATGCGATTAACATTTGGAATAGGATCCATCAGCAAGATTTGACCACGAATTTGAGAGAAATCATCATTTAATCCCATCAGAAAAGTCATAGTTTGCTCAATTTCTTTAGCTCCACCACAAATGCACAAACCACAGGTACAATGCATGTTGTAATTGGCCAATTCCTCCCATAGAACTTTCAATTTGGTGGAATATGTACTTACAGTGTCTCCTCCTTAAGTAATATTCATGATATCACGCTTAATTTGAAAAATTATGGGACCATTGCCTTGCTGGAAACGATCTTTGAGCTCCTTCCAGATATCTTTTGCTGTTTTGAGATATATCACAGAGGCTGCTATCTCTTTTGAAATTGAATGAGAATCCATGAGATGATGATATTATTGTTACGGGACCAGGATTTGAATCGAACAAGATCAGTTTCTGGTGGTTTATTAATAGTTCCATCGATGAAATCCATTTTATTCTTCACTGATAGAGCGATCATCATAGCACGACTCCAAGAACTATAATTGTCTCTAGTAAAAATCTGAGAAACGAGAATAGTTCCTGGACAATCGGAATGATGAATGAAATAAGGATCGTCTGAATTTTCTTGTGTATTGATCCGATTTGTGACATTAGAATTCACGATGATCGATCATATAAAAAACGAGAGTTAAATCGAAGAACAAAAAAGGGGAAAAATGAAAAGATCAACGATTAACAGAGTAATCGTAATGAATCACAAAGAAAATTAGAGGATTGAATCAAATGAGAATCGAATCTGCGAAAGAAACGATTCAAACGAGAATCATCTGGAAAAACGGAATACGCTCTGATACCATTTTACAGTTTGAGAAAAGAGTAAATATGTTACTTGGATTGAATGAAAGAACTGTACAAAACATATATACACAGACTAATTTACGCTTCTATATCTAACATGAACCTAACTGAATCTAAACAGAGCAACAACTAACTACTAACTAACAGAACATTTAACAGAAATAAACTTTTGTTAAGTTATAAGTCTAATAAATTTTCTATGTTTGTCTACAATGAATGCAGTGGTTGAAGACATCATTCAGATGGAAGAATTATTCAAAACTTAATAGAGTATCAAGGTTATAATAATTATATCACAAAAATAGCAAGAAAAACATGATGGACAAACAAATTGTAGCACATGTAGGGATTTTTTTATGTGAAATTACGATCCCCGGAAGTCGGGTTATTTTCAGGTTTTATTGGTATTTTGTAACCCATGAAAATTTTAAAAGATGCATATCTCATCCATTTGAAATTGGATTGACATGAGATCTTTCTCAGAATGTAGTTTAGAGTTTGTGTTTGAGATTAGGTTGTAATTTCATCATCTTTGTTCCATATTCAATGAGTTACCCCCCCCCCCCCAAGTCGGGATATCACAGCTGAAAGATTTTCAGCTTTTCAACTACGGCTTCAACGACGTGTATCATATGCAATTTATGGTGTATCGGTCCAACCGATACAAGCACCGAAGAAACTAGTACCATGGACCATATTTTCCCTCAAATCAGACTGTTCTGATCTAAATACTCAATATTAAATTCCATATTAGCACATACCGACAATTTCACCTCTATTTCGGAAGTACATTAAGGTTAACATATTAAATAATAATTGTATTAGCACATACCGACGATTTCACCTCTATTCCCATTATTATGCTTAGCTCTTTAGAGTCCTTGTGGGCTAGGTTTTTTTAGGGGTGCAGACTTGGATGAGAGGAATATGTATTGGGGCAGATAGGATCGAGTTTTGGCTAGTAGAGGGGATGGAGGCTTGGGAGTTGGGAGTCTTTTTGCCTTTTAACTTGGTTATGATGTTCAGATGGTATTGGAGATTCTTCCATTCGTCGGATTCTTTTTTGGTTAGGGTCGTTAAGGCTTTGTATGGGGGTGATGGTCGATGTGCCTCTCTGAGTCCTTTGAGGTCGTGGTCTGGTCTATAATGGATTTGCTTGCTCTTTGGACAATTGAAGGATCATGGTTTTGATTTTCAGTCTTTTTACCCGATTAGAGTTGAGATGCAGCTTATACTTCATTTTGGCAGGATGTCTGGTGTGCGGATGTTCCTCTTGCGGTTTGGTTTCATAGGATCTTCGCTTTTGATATCCTTAAAGAGGTTTCGGTGAAAGATCGATTTTTTAGAGGTTGGGGTAATTCCACGCTTAGGCGTATCCCCAGGGGAGGAGTTAAGTAGACATAATTGGATGGTCTTTATTCTCTGATGCAAGGTTTTCAGCTGGAGTTATGTGTTGAGAGACTTGGTTGGCTCTTAGATGTTACATATGTGTTTTCAGTTTCTTTAGCTCGTGTTTATTTGGATAGTGGGTTGTCGGATACAAGGGGTATAGAGCTAGGTGGAATAATTGGGTTCCCATTAAGTTGAACATACACCTTTGGCGTATTCGACTTTCCAGTCTTCCCACTAGAGAGAGGTTGTCACGCAGAGGTATTATGTTGGAGTCGATTATGTGTCGTTTATGTACAACTTTGATGGAGACGATTGATCATTTGTTTGTCGGTTTCTTGGAGTTTGTTGCGTTGTGGGCTCGTATTGCGATATGGTGGGGGGTTCAACCCCCAATCCCATTTCTCTTCGGTCTTTAGTCTTCTAGTCAGACTTGGTTCGAGGTTAGAAGAAGACGTTTGATGCGGCGGTTTTAACCTCTTTTTGGTGTCTTGGGAATTTTCGGAATTCTTTTATTTCCGGGACGTTTACCTCTTGGAAATCTGTTATTTTTGATGATGTAGTGGACATGATATTTTTTGGATTTTTAACAGGTGTAGAAAAAACTAAGTTGTGATGGGGTTTTTGGTTGCAAACCCCGACCTTAGCATCCATTTCTTTGTAATAAGTCATTTCCAACGTCTTGTTAGTTTTTAATAAAATTCTGTCGTTCTAAAAAAAATCATGTAAAAATAAAACTAATTACTTGAATATCAATGTCATTGTCTATGCAAAAACTAAAATAATTATCAATGCGTTAACATATAAAAAGTTAAAGACCGAAACAATTGTCAAGTCGTTAATGACTAAAAACCGAAATAATTGTCAATGCTAAATTTAAAATACAGTATATCATAATTTTGTGCAAAGAAATAACGTGAGTTTATGTCTTCTAAAATGAATGAAAGTTAAAATATATTTTTGGTAAAGTACTACATCAATTATTTTTTATATTCTAGGTTTAACGTCGGTCTTTAACGTATAAAATAGCTTATTTTCTAAATTTAGGGATGAACATTTGGACCGGGGAACCGGCCGGAACCGGTACCAGAACCGGAACCAGATGGAACCGGTCGGGTCGGGCCGGGACCGGGATGATATTCTTGTGGATTTTTGGTATCGGGAACCGGTAGAACCGGCAAAAACCGAAACCGTATGTTGCTATTTCTCGATGACCGGTTTCAATATTAAAGACACGACAAGAACCGGTAGGAACCGGGAACCGGTAGAACCGGCGGTCCGGTTCGGTTCTTAATTTCGGCCGACTTCGGTTCCCGGGTCGGGTCTGGTTCGGGCCGGTTCCAGCCGGGTCAATTCCTTTGCTCATCCCTATCTAAATTTATTAGACAAAATTTCATAATTGGTCCTTGTGGTTTCTAAAATATCTCACTTTGAGGATTTTCAAGGAAAACGTCATGACATGAGTCCTGTGGTTTGTAAAATTACATGAAAGGTACTTCTGCCTTTAAAATTAACTTTTCAGCTGTTAGATTTTAATGGAAAATACTATTTTACCCCTGTACCAAATTTGCAATATACTACAAACCTTAAAGACCATTTGTGTAATTTTATAAATTTGAAATTTTGTATTTATATAAATTATAAATATAGACTTTATATATATATATATATATATATATATATATATATATATATATATATATATATATATATATATATAATTTCAACAATTTCCTAATTTTTTTTATTTATCTTTTTGACATTTTGTTTTCTATTTTTATTTTATAATTTTAGTTATTTATAGTTTTTTTAATGTTTTTACTTATTTTGATTCAAGTAAATAAACTTAAATTCGATAAACAATGTCGAAACCATTTTTTCTTTAATTTTTCTTATTTGTGAACTGAAGTTATCAAATCATTGAAATTATATTTATACATATACATAAACTTATATTTATAATTTATATATATAAAAAATTTAGTATATTTACACAAATGGTCTTTGAGGTTTGTAGTATATTGCAAATTTGGTACAAGGGTAAAATAGTATTTTTCATAAAAATCTAACAGCTGAAAAGTTAGATTTAACGGCAGGATGACCTTTCATGTAATTTTGCAAACCACAGGGACCAGTGGCGTGATGTTTTTCTTGAAAGTCCCCAAAGTGAGATATTTTGCAAACCACAGGGACCAATTATGAAATTTTGTCAAGTTATTATAATATATTGTCTTCGTGAGACATTTAGTATATAGTATTAATTCTTAAAAGCTTAGCTACAGTGAACTTCTTTCTCTTTCTTATTTTCATACGAAATTCTTTCTCTTTCTTATTTTGACACTGAAAGTTCTATTTGTCGCTGTTTCGCACACATCGCCATACCTTTTCCCATCATTATCTTCTCTTCCTCAAAGCTGGTTGCCGCCCTTCTCCAATAGTGTTCGTTTCCGTTTTTCTTATTTTTTTTCTTTCTTCTTTACTCTTTCTTCCTCTTCACCTTTTGCGTTTGTCTTCTTCGTCGCAGCCTCTCTTCAAGTCTTATGTTTCTCTTCTCCCTCGTCGTCTATGTTTTGTTCTGTAGGTATGTGTTGTAATTCATCTTATACAATCTCATGTCGGGAATTTTGTCTTGCAAACGTCGTTTCTCGCATCATTTGGCTGCAATTATTTCTCCTCAGATACGATGTTCTCCTTCCGTTTCTAACAACTGTTTGCTTTTGCCTTCTTATGATGATATTGGTGATTGCACTTTTATTTGTAAATTATGTTCAACTCTTTTCTGGTTTGATGAAAGGGTTTTCTATTTATCACGTCCAGATTCCCCTGCTTATACCCGTTGTTGTAGGTCACCACATCCCTCTTCCAATCAACCATCTTTCTGTACTTCTCATTTTCTTCATTTTCTATGTTTGATGTTCAAAGGAATACACGAAGAGGTTTATACTAATTTAAGTGTTTTTTATTTCTGAAGGGGTTTCTACCAGAGGCAGACACGAAGGGGTTTCTACAGGAAAGGATCCCATATTAACGCCTCCTTCTTTCCATCAATCATCTTTCTGTATTTGGTATCTTCCTTTTCTATGTTTTACATTGTCTACTTAGATGAATCATATGGGAGCCCTAATTTGGTTGTAAGGTGCAAATTTTTATGAACCATGACCATTTTTTGTTGTTAATCCAATAAAGTGGTCAAATCAATTGCCTTTTTGCTTATGTTGGTACTGAGGCAGCGTCGACTGTTGTGTTGGTGTTGATCGACGATGGTGGTGGGTCGGAGTGACCATGTTGATGTGAACATTGCAATCATCGACCGTAAATAAAAAAGATAGATTCAGTCGACTTCTCCCATCAGGTTTGCTTATGTATTTTATTTTCTGATTATTGTATTTGGGTTTTTAGGGTTCACTGTTTCACTTCTTTGATTTCTTTGTTTTTGGTAGGAAATAGATGGAACAGAATAGGGATAGATGATATAGAACAACTTTAATCCAGGTATTTGTGGTTGTATCACTAAGAAAAAAACACTAGAAAGGAGTTGAGATGATGTAGATGTTTATTGATTTTGTTTTGTATGTTTGTATCAGGTAGTTAGGTGCTAAAATGAAAAGAGATCTACCTTCTCCCCGCACAGTTGTTGCCTTTCAGTAAATAGACCTGATGTATAAAAAGACATGTCCACGTCTCTCTCAAAAATTCCTTTATTAAGTGTCTTTGCGTGTTTGATTTGTTGACATGTTTAATCTATTCTGCGTTGATTATACCCAACTCTGATGGTTCTGATTAGAAATATTGTTTATGGTTTTTTTTCTTTTTATTTATTTATTTATTTTATGATTTTTCATCTTTTCAACAACTTAGTGGGTCCTAATTGTTTACCCTTTTCTGATGATTTACTTGACTTTCTATAGCATACATTGTTAAACCAGATTGTCGATTCTGGAATTTTGATACAAAGGGTACTTTTGGAAACTTAGCTTTCAAATGATGTATTTTTATGTGATGATTTTTTTTATGATCTCATGAAGGAAGGGGGTTCTTGGATATAGTTGCACCCATGTGCTAACCTAATTTAATTGATAAACTATAATCAAATGTAGTATTTAGATTGTAATTTTACTATGTTGTGTTGTTTCCCTTTTGTTCTTGACCAAATTGCATTTTTGATAAGTAAATTGATTGAACTCCTCTTCGATTTAGTGTGCTTCTGTTATATCTTGCTTTCCTAATATTTTGATTTTTTTCACATGATCTCACTTAGGATTCCAATATCAAAATTGATGAGGAATGGGTAGGTTGTTTTAATATGTTTATCTTTACTTGAAAATTTATCCACTTACTTGGAACAAGGACCATAAACATAACCTTAAGTCAAACTTCGTCAACCCTGATCAAAGTCAAAGTCAAAATCAACGGCCCTAAATGACAAATTTCTTTCCTCACATCGTGACCAAGCCTTGGTCACGTCGTGACAGTCCACTCGGTCTGATTCCCACTAACCTCGGCCCAACCTAGTCAACTCAGTCAAATAAACCACATGAACTGCCATCACGACGTGAGCACCCATTCCCACGTCGTGAGCTCCAAGGATTCAAACAGAAGATGGGGATTCTTCGAATATCACGTCGTGAGATCCTTCATCTCACGACGTGAGCGTTGTTTGAAGCTAAAGGTCTCCATTTTAAGTCCTTATTCCACTAAGACCTCGAATCCATCTCATCCAGAAGTTAAAGGGGACTCCTAAGGTCCATAAAAATGTTTCCTTTATGGCCATGCATGCACCAACATGCTCCAAACCCTTTCTAGGTCAAGAGTAAAGAAATATGCTTCAAACTTTCATGCATGCCTCATATACCTCACCAACTTTCAGATATGAGGAATATGATAGACAAGGAACTCTTGGAATCCATAAAGTTGCTAACTTTATGGATTTACCTCACTCAATCATGCAATAACGTGAATAAAATGGACAAAACCCTATATCTACTCATAATATGCAATAAAGTTGGAATCTTTGATACTTACAAAGGTCCAAAAGCAGGAAGGGACGATGATGATGATGATACTTTGCCCACTCCACCACTAGAGTACTTCTTTCCTCTTCTTATCTTCTTCTTCAAGCTAGAATGCACCAAAAATGGATAAGGATCTTAAGGAGGAATATGATTAGGGATTTATTCAAAAAAGGTTCTAGTACTTTAATAGCATCATGCTTTTAGGAGGTTATGTCCTATTAAATCCGTTCGACTAACGACCCTCCACCATACAAGGGAGCAGTGAGTGAGAGTGGACACTCATTCAACGGTCATTTTACAGACCACTTCCTTATACCCCCTCCCCCCTTAGAGTATGGCTTCGTGAATGAGACGTACTAGCGATTTGTCTGACTTGTTTTATACATATAATATATTAAACTTTTATCATATATAGTATAAGGTGTATTTTAAAACTTTTCAAAATACTATGGCTTAATATTAATTTTCGAACTAAACAACTAATAATTAATTAATTTTAAACTAAATGATGATTTGATATTTTATCTTAATTAAACAATTAATTAAATAAATTTAAATCATATGGATTAAATAATTATTTACCAATTAAACAATTAATTAAATAATTCAAATTGAATCATAATCCCTTAGCCTTCTAATTTTCGAAAAAAGGTAGGGTTTATCAAATTTTAATTAATCAAATTTTAAACCATATTAAAATAATAATTAAGGAAACTTGAAGCCCTAGAGATATATATCAATTTTTCGAAAATACGGGGATGGTGGCTAGGTTTTCAGAAAACCCTAGCCAAGTTGAAATTTTAAGCCTTTAGGGTTTGATTTCCATAAACCCTAATTTTGATCAATTCATTTTAATGCTCATTCAAATAGAAAACTAAGGCTCTGATACCACTGATGGTTTTCTAGGTTAGAAAAATTCATGTGGCAGGAAAACTCTTAAACCCTTAAGTTTACATGATCTATGTTTTCTCAATTGATAGCAACTAACTATGAATATAAAGAAACCCTAGGAAACCCTAGTATAATCGAAATTATAAGAAGGTTTAGAGTCGCATACCTTTTGATTAATGTAGAAATTAATCAACCAAAATCTCATTTGAGTTCCTTGGAAAGCAAGCACCAAAAGCTTAGATACCACTAATGGCTTGTAACCAAAACCCTAATAACTATAAGACTTGAGGAGAGGGGAGGAAAGAGAAAATTTACGGCTCTATTGAGAGTATATGGAGTGGGAGAAATAAGACTCCCAATGAGTCGTATTTATGGGTTGTAGGATAACCCTAGAAACCCTAATCTTGAATTAAATAATAATATTTCAAATTCAAGATAATTATGAAGTATTGTAACGCCTGATCTGGTACATATTTATTTATAATATATTCATTTTAGTAGAGCTACTCGGCGAGTTGGGAGCCCCAGACTCGTCGAGTAGAGACGAGATCTGGACGTGGGATTTAAGTTATGTACTCGACGAGCCGAGAGCCCTCGACTCGGCGAGTAGGTCTGTCAGAGTGAAATCCTAATTTCGGGGTTTTACACCCTATTTAAACAACTTAATCCCCACCTTATGGCCTCATTTCCAGCCTCCAAGCCCCAAACCCTAATCCACGAATCCCTAGAGCATTGTGTGAGTGTGTGAGCCATTTTTGAGTGATCCTGTGTGATTTGAAGCTTATAGAAGAAGAAGAAGAAGCTAGAGGACTCCAAGAGAAGATTGTAGATCCAGAAGCAACATCTCATTCCCTTCACTTTCTGGTAATCAAGTATCTAACTTGATCATTTGTTCATTGGATCTCATTATATCCACTTTTTGAGGGTTTTGGTTCAAGAAACTTGACCCTTGGGATTTGGACGTCCCAAGCAAGGATCCTTCCAGATCTGGGATCATTGAGGGTTGTTAAGGCATAAAGGTGCAAACTTTATGCCATTGAAGCCCCCTAAGGTGTTGTTATGGCCTTTTGAGCCCCAAAAGGCCATGCATGGAAGGAATGTCTGAGGCTTTACGTGTTCTTTTGGTGTCTAGGACCTAGATCTGGGTTTTCATGCTTTGGTTTGGAGTGATAAGGCTTTTGGACAAAGATCTATGTCCTAAAGAACTAGGGTTTGAGCTAAATCCGTTAAGAAGGATTAGTAACGGGTTACTTTACCCTTAAAAGTGTATTCCCAGTATGTAGATGAAGTATGGGGTTTGGATCTGTAAGATAGGAGCTTAATCAATTGAGATGGATCAAATAGACAGAGGAACTCGGCGAGTCCATGGAGGCTCTCGACGAGTTGAGTTGGCTTGTCCCAATCCTGTACAAGGTGGGACTCGACGAGTCTGTTAAGGGACTCAACGAGTTAGTTCGTATTTTCACGACTGAGTGTAGCAAGGGAACTCGGCGAGTCAGGGGATTGACTCGACGAGTTGAGTCAACACAAATTGTAAAATTTGACTGTGACTGAGCGTTGACTTTGACTGGGAATTTGACTTGACCAAGGTTGACCTATGAAGGGATTTGGACATAAGGAATGGTATCTAAGGGGATTGTTTTGTATAGGGAGTGAGTAAAGCCGGTCGCAGGAGCCGAGAGATTCAGCTACTTCACTCGCCATTTGAGATGAGTCTTCCTCCAGTAGGAACGGGTCTAAGGCACCAAGGCCGGCCCGATTATGTATGTTAGTATGTTCCGGATTAGGATCCGATGTCGGGCGGGGGCTGATGTAGGTTTATATGTTTTCTGGATTTCGATCTGATGTCGGGATGGTACCCGAAGGATGTTAGTATGCTTGATGTCTTTGTGATTCTTGCATGTGTATGTATTTGTATGTTTCCGGGCCACGGTCCGATGGCAGGGCGGCTCCCAAGGAATGTTTGTATGTTTCCGGATTTCGGTCTGATGTCGGGCGTGGCCCGAGGAAAATGTTTATATGTTTATAGTTAAGTGATTATGCTTATGGTATATGTGTTAGTAGTTTATGCTCATATGTATGCCGAGCTGTGCTCGATGCCGGGCGGGGCTCGATGCTGGGCGGGACCCGATGCCAGATGCGGTCTGATGTCGGGCGGGGCCCGATGTCGGACAAGCCGATGTCGGGCAGTGTCCAATGTAGTAGGATGGGGCCCAATGTATGATATATGTGATTATGTGTATGGTATGTGGTAGTTTGGGGAGACTCACTAAGCTTCATGCTTACAGTTTTCAGTGTTGGTTTCAGGTACTTCCGCTAGTAAGGGGAAGAGCTCGGGATGACTGCATGGGACACACCACAGTTTTTAGCCTGGGAGAATTCACTCTGATGTTTTGACATATGATTTTGATACATTGACAGATATTATGATATTTTTGAGATACACGATCTATGACTTTTATATGATGGATGATATTTATGGTTTTTATTAATGAATTAAAATGAAATTTTTGATCTATGTTTTTGGGATGTTTCAAATTGATATCAGAGCGTTGGTTTGAGGGATTCGGGCACACTCTCGGGTGTGTCTGAACTCAAACTAAGGAATTGGTATAAAATTTTTTCAAAAGAAAATCATTTTTATGAAAAGCATTTTTAAAAGAGAAAAGAACTTTGAAAATAGAAAAGGGTGTGGTGCATACAATCAGTCGAGCTCAAGTAAGTACTCCCAAATTACTGATACAAGTTTATGTTATGATATGTTATGAGAACTGCATGCTAGAGTAGGACTAAGGATCTAGGAAGAATGCCTTATGTGCCTGTTATATGTGTATCAGCTTTATGAGAACTGCATGCTAGATTAGGGCTAAGGATCTAGGAAGGATGCCTTATATGCCTGTTATATGTATCTCAGCTTATTGAACTGCATGCTAGTACAGATTAGTCAGGGATGGCCTGAATGAGATATGCTTAATTATGTTTACTCGATGCTCGAATGATGCTTGCTTTGTGCTTTTAGGAGTTCTAGTTACCTTTTACTAACTAGTAAACGAATATGTTAAGTTACATATTGCGAGGACTAAATAATTTCAGAAGGTTAGGTCTAGCTCTATTGCGCAGCTCTTGTTTGATTCCAACCGTTGTAGGGTAGGACCTCTCATTCGAAGAATTATCTAGTCTTAGTAATATGTAATAGTATTCGCGAGCTAGTTAGGGGAGATAGCAGGGACTTCTTATGCAGCTGATAGCGGTGAGTGGGTCGGTGATTACCCTAGGGCAAGCCTAGGATGAGATTAGCGCGTGAAGCAGTAGTAGTAGAAGGGACTTGGTGGAGTTAAGGAGGTTCTTGAGGAAAGTACGGATAGATGTGGAAGGTAGTATGGGCCCGTACTACTAAAAGCAGAGGATCCGTACTTGAATCAAGGAAGGCTGAGATGTATCCAGGGAACTTGTAGTATATGTGATCCCTCAAGATATGATTAGTATTCTGATGTTTTTATGATGTGTTTTTCAGAATGGTAGTATTGCGCACTAGACCAGTCGTTAGTTCAGGCACCGGTGAGGGATCAGGCTCAGGCTTTGGAGCCGGGCAGCTAGACGATCAGACGAGGGAGTTCATCTCCTCTGAGATCACGCGCAGTATTCTGGATGAGACTCCTGTGATTCGTCACGATCAAGGAGGGTATTTTGGAGCTCATGGATGAGAGATTGAGTGCTTTCCGCACCGAGGTGGTGGCCATGATGGGGTCGCGCACACTGACTTTCAGGGAGTTTAGAGCTTATGGAGCTCCCGATTACCATGGGGCTCGGGACCCCATTACGAGCACTAGATGGTTGGCTGATGTTGCCAACACATTCCGCACCAGCAGATGTCCCGAGGGGGAAAAGGTTCGAATGACATCCTGTCTTCTGAAGGACATGGCACATGACTGGTGGGAGGAGATCAGACGAGCCATTGGAGATGATGCAGTCCTAGATGAGATCACTTGGAGTGATTACTCGGCCAGGTTCAAGGCCGAGTTTGCACCTGTGATAGAGGTGAAACAGCTTGCTAGGGAGTTCCAGGATCTCGAACAGACGACTGAGACAGTGGCGGAGAACACCGCCAAGTTTAGGGAGAGGGCCCTTCTTGTTCCGCAGTATGTGGCGGATGAGGAGATGAAAAAGGCCCGATATCATGAGATGCTGCAGAGTGATATCCGCCAGTTTGTGAGCCGATCCAGCTGCAAGATGTTGGAGGATATGATTGCTAGGGCTCGGGAGAGGGAGCTGGATTTGGAGATGGAGAGAAAGAGGAATCCATATGGGGTTCAGTCAGGTAGTTCGGGAAAGAAGCCCAAGGTATCAGATCACAGATCGAGGAGCCAGCAGGGCCGCAACCGGTGTGGCAAGTGCGACAAGATGCACGAGGGAATGTGAAGGGCAAGGAGTTCGGGCTGCTTCAAGTGCGGCCGAACTGGTCACATGAGCAGGGATTGTACAGCTACCACCACCACCACATCAGTTTCAGATCTGATTTGCTTTCAGTGCAATCAGAGGGGCCACAAAAAGGCCCAGTGTCCGGGTTTTGCAACAGGACAGGTGGAGGCACCCGCTCCTGCCACGTTGAGGATTACAGATGGCCGTCAGGGTCGGGCAGAGGCGCCTACGGAGAGGAGCAGGGCATTTCAGCTTACTGCAGAGGAGGCACGTGCGGCTCCTGATGTTGTGACGGGTATGTATTCTCTCATTACATCTTTATTTGTATTGATTGTCGCTTATGTTTACTTGTTTCATTATAGGATCGTTTTAGTGAACGTTATATCAGCCCTGGTATTGTTCGATTCGGGGTCCATCCGATATTTTGTGTCGCTCGCACTTAGCAGGCGGTTCGTTGGAGCTCCGGGAGAGCTAGACTGTCCTCTGGATGTAGAGATAGCAGATGATAGGACCGTTCGGGTTGCGAGGGTGCATCGGGGATGCGCACTACAGTTGTTTGACGAGTGGTTTTCCGTAGATTTGGTCCCCATTCCCCTACGAGGGAATAATATTATAGTGAGTATGGACCGGTTGAGCCCCAATGAGGCGGTGATCGATTGCGAGCAGCAGCTAGTGAGAGTTCGGATTCGTAGTGGGGAGAGTTAGTGATTCAGGGCGAGAGGCCGCAACATGGACCGACTTTATGTTCAGCAGCGAGGGCGAGGCGCTACCTTCAGCAGGGTTGCACAGGATATGTCGCCTATATTATGGATACCCGGGATAAGGGTAAGGCGACAGTGGATGATGTACCGGTCGTGCGAGAGTACCCGGAGAATTTTCCTGGGATACTTCCAGAGAGACAGGTTGAGTTCAGGATTGACCTAGTCCGTGGTGCGGCTCCGATAGCCAAGGCACCATACCGGTTGGCTCCTCCCGAGATGCAGGAGTTGTCTACGCAGCTGCAAGAGCTGCTAGACAAGGGATTTATCAGGCCAAGTAGTTTTCCATGGGGAGCCCCGATACTGTTTGTGAAGAAGAAGGACGGGTCACATCGGATGTGCATAGACTACTGGGAGCTGAATAAGGTAACGGTAAAGAACCGTTATCCCCTCCCGAGGATTGATAATTTATTTGACCAGCTACATGGTGCATATTGGTCCTACAAGATTGATCTATGATCGGGTTATCACCAAATGCGATTCAGGGACGAGGATGTGTAGAAGACAACTTTTAGGACTCGCTATGGTCACTATGAGTTTGTGGTGATGTCGTTTGGGCTCACCAATGCTCCAGCCGTGTTCATGGATCTCATGAACCGCATGTGCAGACCGATGTTGGACCGGTCTGTGATAGTTTTCATTGATGACATCTTGGTTTATTCCAAGTGTGAGTTCTGGTTACGCGAGGTACAGTTTCTGGGGCACCTTGTCAACCAAAAGGGTATTCTGGTCGATCCGGCCAAGATAGAGGTTGTGATGCAGTGGGAGGTTCCGAGGTCTCCAACTGAGATTCGAAGTTTTCTTGGTCTAGCGGGTTATTACCAGAGATTCATCCAGGATTTCTCCAAGATCGCTGTCCCTTTGACCCGACTGACCAAGAAGTCGGTGACATTCCGCTGGGGCCCTGAGCCGCAGGCAACCTTTGAGACTCTCAGACAGCGGTTATGCGAGGCACCGATCTTGACGTTGCCGGAGGGCGTCGATGACTTCGTTGTTTACTGTGACGCTTCAGTTACGGGCATGGGTGCGGTATTGATGCAGCGGGGTCACGTGATAGCTTACACTTCGAGACAGTTGAAGCCTCACGAGGCTAACTATCCGACGCATGATTTAGAGCTGGGGGTTCTGGTTTTCGCCCTCAAGATTTGGCAGCATTACCTCTATGGAGTCCGTTGTACCATTTACACGGACCATAAGAGTTTGAGGTACCTCATGGATCAGCCGAATCTGAACATGAGGCAGCATCGGTGGTTAGATGTGGTGAAGGAGTACGACTGTGAGATCCTTTACCACCCGGGAAAGGCCAACGTGTGGCCAACGCCCTGAGCCGTAAGACAGTGGCAGCTCTGATTCGAGACATATGTTTGAGGATGACAGTGATTACCCCGTTGCTAAAGCAGATCCGGGAGGCGCAGGTTGAGGGCCTGAAGGAAGAGCGCCAGAAGTGTGAGCGGATCGTAGGTCGGGTGGCCTCATTCGATTATGACAGTCGGGGGTTGTTAACCCTACATGGGTGGGTATGGGTTCCATACTGGAGAGGAGTACGACAGGTCCTGATGGATGAGGCCCACAAGTCGAGGTTCTCCATCCACCCCGGGGCGATGAGGATGTATCGGGATCTTCGCCCTGATTACTGGCGGCTCTACATGAAGCAGGACATAGCGTGGTATGTGGAGAGGTGCTTGACCTGCAGGAAGGTCAAGGCCGAGCATCAGCGACCCCATGGCAAGATGCATCCGTTGGATATTACCGTGTGGAAATGGGAGGATATCACCATGGATTTCATCACCAAGCTTCCCAGGACCGCTCGTGGAGTAGATTCGATATGGGTCATCGTGGATCGGTTGACCAAGATTGCTCATTTTATCCCAATCCAGGAGAGTATATCGGTCAAGAAGTTGGTCGAGATCTACGTGCGTGAGATAGTGGCACAACATGGAGTGCTTGTCTCGGTGGTGTCAGACCGAGATGTCCGTTTCACTTCCAGATTTTGGAAGCGGTTTCACGATGAGATGGGTACTCGTCTCCAATTCAGTACCGCTTTCCATCCTCAGACAGACGGGCAGAGCGAGAGGAAGATACAGACTCTCGAGGACATGCTACGCGCATGTGTTTTGGATTTCGGTGGCAGTTGGGATACGTATCTTCCGTTAACAGAATTTTCGTATAACAATAGTTACCACGCCAGCATAGACCGACCTCCCTTCGAGATGCTCTATGGGAGGAAGTGTAGGACCCCAATCTGTTGGGGCGAGGTCAGTCAGAGAGTCATGGGGATTATTGAGGTAGTACTCAAGACTACAGAGCGGATTCAGCAGGTCCGGAGCAGGCTCCAGACTGCTCAGAGTCGGCAGAAGAGTTATGCCGACAAGAGGCGTTCAGACTTGGAGTTCCAAGTGGGCGACATGGTCCTCCTAAAGGTGTCACCTTGGAAATGTGTTATCCGGTTCAGAAAGCGGGACAAGCTGGGCCCCAGGTACATTGGTCCTTTTAGGGTTATAGCCCGGGTGGGCAAGGTGGCGTATCGATTGGATCTTATAGCAGAGCTCATCCAGATCCACAACATTTTCCATGTTTCCCAGTTGTGGAAGTGCTTAGTGGATTATTCAGTGATTGTGCACTTAGAGGATATTCTGGTTGACGACAGCCTGAACTACATTGAGAGGCTGGTGGCGATTCTGGATCGCAAGACGAAAACCTTGAGGAACAAGGTTGTTCAGAAAGTGAAGGTGCAATGGCAGCACCGCAAGGGTTCTGAGTGGACTTGGAAGCCCGAGGAGGAGATAACGGAGCACTACCCGGAGTTGTTTCCAGACGCAGCAGACTTCGAGGACGAAGTCTAAGACAAGTGGGGGTGAATTGTAACATCTGGTTCTGGTACGTATTTATTTATAATATATTCATTTTAGTAGAGCTGCTCGGCGAGTTGGGAGCCCCAGACTCGTCGAGTAGAGACGAGATCTGGACGCGGGATTTAAGCTATCCACTCGACGAGTCGAGAGCCCTCGACTCGGCGAGTAGGTCTGTCAGAGTGAAACCCTAATTTCGGGGTTTTGCACACTATTTAAACAACTTAATCCCCACCTTATGGCCTCATTTCCGGCCTCCAAGCCCCAAGCTCCAAACCCTAATCCACGAAACCCTAGAGCATTGTGTGAGTGTGTAATCCGTTTTTGAGTGATCTTGTGTGATTTGAAGCTTGTAGAAGAAGAAGAAGCTAGAGGACTCCAAGAGAAGATTGTAGATCCAGAAGCAACATCTCATTCCCTTCACTTTCTGGTAATCAAGTCTCTAACTTGATCATTTGTTCATTAGATCTCCTTATTTCCACTTTTTGAGGGTTTTGGTTCAAGAAACTTGACCCTTGGGATTTGGACGTCCCAAGCAAGGATCCTTCCAGATCTGGGATCATTGAGGGTTGTTAAGGCATAAAGGTGCGAACTTTATGCCATTGTAGCCCCCATGCAAGCTCTAAGGTGTTGTTTATCCTTTTGAGCCTCAAAAGGTCATGCATGGAACGAATGTCTGAGGCTTTACGTGTTCTTTTGGTGTCTAGGACCTAGATCTGGGTTTTCATGCTTTGGTTTGGAGTGATAAGGCTTTTGGACAAAGATCTATGTCCTAAAGAACTAGGGTTTGAGCTAAACCCGTTAAGAAGAATTAATAACGGGTAAAGTTGGAAACTTTACCCTTAAAAGTGTATTCCCAGTATGTAGATGAAGTATGGGGTTTGGATATGTAAGATAGGAGCTTGATCCATGGGATGGCTCAAACAGACATAGGAACTCGGCGAGTCCATGGAGGGACTCGACGAGTTGAGTTGGTTTGTCCCGATCCTGTACAAGGTGGGACTCGACGAGTTAGTTCGTATTTTCACGACTGAGTGTAGCAAGGGAACTCGGCGAGTCAGGGGATTGACTCGGCGAGTTGAGTCAACACAAATTGTTAACTTTGACTTTGACTGAGCGTTGAATTTGATTGGGACTTTCACTTGACCAAGGTTGACCCGTGAAGGGGTCTAGACATAAGGAATGGTATCTAAGGGCATTGTTTTGTATAGGGAGTGAGTAGAACCGGTCGCGGGAGCCGAGACATTCAACTACTTCACTCGACATTTGAGGCGAGTATTCCTCCAATAGGAATGGGTCTAAGGCACCAAGGTCGGCCCGATTATGTATGTTAGTATGTTCCGGATTAGGATCCGATGTCGGGCGGGGCCCGATGTAGGTTTATATGTTTTCCGGATTTCGATCTGATGTCGGGACGGTACCCGAAGGATGTTAGTATGCTTGATGTAACGCCCGTGTTTCTAGGCTAGACATTAATATTGACATAATGGTCTAGGTTAACCTTTGTAACTCATTTAGAAGAAATGAAAAAGGAATTATGTGAATATTATGTGTTTTATGTGTTTTATGCTTAATTACTAGGAGTTAAATAATTAAGAATAAAAATGAGCGTCAAAAATAAATATTAGATAAAGCCGATATCTATTAAGAAAGTTGTAGTGGTCGTGACAAAGATTACGGATATATAAATAATGCCGAAATCCGAGTTATAACGAAGAAGTTATGACTTGTTGAAGTTTCACGACAAAACCGGCACGGTGTTGAATGACGTAAAAAGTGAGTTTTTGATAAACTACTTTTTAGCCTTAGTGATCTAAACAAAACTCGTAGTGTTCGTTAAACCGAGAGTAGGTATAAAAAGAACGTCCAAATCTGACTTCGTATGAGGAAGTTAAAATTTTTCGAAGTTTCGGCTTAGCAGTAGACAGCTAAAAAACTCGAATTTTAGATCGAGTGATTTTTAGCCGACACAACTTAAACGAGAATCGAAGGTCTCGTCATTAGTAGCACAACGGTAAAAAGTCTGACAAAAACGGACGTCGGATGAAGAAGTTATGAATTTTTAACGGATTTCCTGTCCCGGTCTGTTAAAAATAATAATATAAAAATTAAAGTCAAAATTAGCCGATGAAGTCTAAACGAAAGTTGTAGAGCGTAATTTTACCTACGCGTGCATATAAAGAACGTCAAAAACGGAGCTCGTATGCGAAAGTTATGGATTTTAGAAGTTTTGGCGCGAAAAACGAGAAAAATCCCCAAAACCGAGGAATTTCGCACACGTGGACTTCGGCCACGTGTCCTCGCTTCGCATCCGACGCGTGTCCGGAACCTGCTGAGTCACCGAAGCCACCTGGCGAGCCGTGTCATGTTCTTCGCGAGTCCGAGGTTCGGTCCAATAGGAGGCTGCCCGGTGTCCGATCTCGGTGTGTCATCAGCAACGTGTCCGAGCCGAGGTGCTGTCCGAAGCGGTCCAATCAGAAGCCTCCAGCGAGGCCCTCACATGCGCATCCATGTGCGAGCCCACGTGCGAGCCTTCCCTGCGAGCCCTCGGATCTCCGACGCGTGGCTTCTTCTCAGCCGTTGGATCAGGAGCTTCGGCCCCTATAAATAGGAGGGTGCGAGACCTCCCGGGGGTATTTTGAAAACTTGTCAATTTTAGCCCCTAAACCCATATTTCTTTCATTCTAACTTCCCCCGAAGCCCCGGTACTTATTCCAAAGCCCGTAATACGCCACGAAGTGCCCGAGAAGCCCGAAAAATTTATCTTTTCGGTTTCGAAGCCCGACCCTCGCAGAGCCCGGTTTCTCAATAAAACTCCCGGTTTTATTAGAAACGATCGTTTTAGGAAACGAATTGCTGCCCGATTTTCATTAAATCAGGTGAGTGTGTAGTTACTTTCACCTTACACATAGATATGAAATATTTTACATAAAATACGTGCTGTGTGAATATATATTGTTTGTTTATTTGAGATGGGTGTTGAAGGAATGATTTATACAGGTTTTTAAATAATTTAAACTGTATATGTATTTTTATCTACGAAAAATGTTGGGTAAAACATGGGTAGATGAAATAGTGGGTGTGATTAAAGGTGAGTTGGATAAAGGAGATGATCAGTAATATTGATCATAAGTTGAGGGTGAGTGGTGAAATTTGAAAGAATCACTTACCCAAAATGTTGGCCCCCGTCATTCAGCAGAGTATGGATGACAACCATGGACTATTATAGATGGACTGTGGAACACTAGCAGGCCCGCAACCTGTAGGTGTAATGAACTATATGTTCATTTGATGTACTCTAAAAACCCATTGGCATGTATTGCAGGGGGGAATACCTGTAAATAATATTGTCGATAAATGAGAGCTATGGACTTAGCACATGTTGAATAAACCTTGGCAGCTATGGACTTAGTGCCTGTTGTATAAACCCTGGTGATGGTGTGACCTTGTGCCTATTCCTTAGGATGAATCCTTAGGAAGGAGTGATAGTTGATTCCTAGGTTAAACCCTTAAGAAATAAATAAGATAATGGGGTTGGGGTAAATGGGGTTGATTGTTTGATGTTTAAGCATAATAAATTATGTATTGTGGGTTGAAAACCCTATATGCTCACCAGGCTTCCAAGCCTGACCCACTCAGCTGTTTATATTACAGGTAGAGGACCCCGAGCATAGTCGGATGATGATGATGAGTGATTTTTGGATTATAGGCCAGTAGTTATAAATAACTATTGTAAGGCTTATAAGGTCTTGTTTATGCTTTTGATCTGTATCGGAACATGACATCCCGAGGTTTTGATATAAAAGGAAATTATATATTTCTTAAAGAAAGGTTTTGACAAACTTTTATCATGTTTTGTTTTGGGGATCAATTCCGCCACATCTTTTAAAAAGATTTCTCTGATTTTATTTTAAAAAGCATAAATTAAATCGGTCTTTTCTGGCCGAGAAATTAGGGGATGTCACAGTTGGTATCAGAGCATTAGTTTAAGCGAACTAAGAAATTGTAGGATTTCTAGACTTAAACTTAGAATGTTAAGTGATGATTATGAGATGAGTGTCTACCATAATTTAGACACGAGCACTAGTTTATTTTAGGAAAGATGCCTAAAATGCTTTTATGTGCTAAATGCTATATGTTTACCATATATGCCATTATTTGTTCGGATCTATGGTCTGTTGCAGACCGGATCTGGAAACCTTATGTGTGTAGGATTCTAAACGTATGACTACGATATTAGAACTAACATATAAACGTTTCGGAGTAATAACGAAGATTTAACGTCTATCGAAATTAAAGATATAAATTCACCTACGATTGGTGTATAGATCGAAATGGCGAGCACGCAAAGTGAATTCGGAAACGATAATCTGCAGCCTGAGCCAATCACGATGGCTGGGGTGCAGGCAATGGTGCGTACGATGTTGGATCAAAAGATGGAAGGAACAAAACGTTTACTTCAACAAAGTAAGGATGAACTTACTATGCCAGTACGTCAGGCATCTGTTCTTGAGGCAACTATTAGGGTTGCTAAGTCTATTGAAGAAATGATCAATGACAGGACCACCAACAAGGTTGAAGTTGGCAAGAAGAGGAAATTTGAGGGGTCTTCAAGGCCCATCAAGAGCAACATACCCTCAAGGTCTGGCAAAAGAAGAGGTAAAGGAAGATGGTGCGGAAAGTGTAAAAATAAACACTCTGGGAATTGTGACGGGAAGGTGAGGTGCTTTAGGTGTGGAGAAATAGGGCATTACGCCAATCACTGTACGATTCCCAAGAGGGTGTGTTATGTATGTAAGGAAGAAGGCCATATTTCTAAGGACTGTCCGAAGAAAAATGAAGTAACAAGGCCAAGTGCACCGCCAACGCCAAGGGAATTTCAGGATATCCTTGACGAAGCAATTAATAATGCTAGGAAGTAGAAGTAAAGACTTGATACCCGAAGATCAAGTTACAAAGTAATAATGTGAATAGTAACAAGTGGTTTAGCCTATTAGAGGAAATTTGAACCTTTGTGAATAGGGTAAATTTGAACCTTTGTGTAATCGTTTCAAGGAAATAATATAAACCCTGGTTTTGTCATCTGATGAATGGAATGGTTGGTGTAATTCTTGAAGTTGTCCCAATCGTCTGGAATTTCCATCACCAACCAAGTTGAAGTAGAATTGATGACTGAAGATACGCATGGAAGAAGTCCTAGTAGCGTCTAGGAGAATTTTATGATTAATTGGAAACATTCGTATGTGTTAAATTGTTTTGTGATTTTAGGATTTGGGGACTGCAAGACCGTACTTGGGACAAGTATGAGTAGGTGTGAATAGTAGTAGAGATCTATACTACTGGAAGCACAGGACTCACACTTGGATCAGGGAAAGTCACAAGGTTACCAAGAAACTCGTAATTGATTCCGTCTTATTCTAGTCTGTCGTTACCATCGTTCCGGTAATGACTAAGAAGATGATTGTTATTCTGACCCTAGTGGTCAAATCAAATTGAGTCCGACTAAGGTGAGTTTATTATGTGGTTCAGAGAACCAAGTTCGATGTAGCATTTGACTTAAGACAGAAGATTGAAGTGAAAGATGATCAAAGCGATCAATAGAAGTATCGCACTCATTGTTAAAGAAGTTGGTAGTTAGAAATGATACATGTTGAATTGTGATTGTATCACATTAGAACATGAAGGAAGGTATAGTTTGCTCCGAAATTTGTCCCTAGGAGATCTAAGTCTAAGTAGTGCAGTATACAATGAGAGATCATTAGAACATGACCCATCGGTCTGTTACAATAAACGAAGGAAAATACTTATTCTAAGAAGAAGAAGGAGTCCTCAATAAGGATTTATTTTGTAACTCGAAGGTTACGATTGAAAGTCCTATGGAGATCTGAAGCTTTTTAGGATTAGCTGGATATTATCGCTGATTTATCCAAGGCTTTTCTTCGATCGCGACTCCATTGACAGCTTTGACCCACAAAGGAGCTGTCTATACTTGGAATAAGAAGCATAGGAAGCTTTGAGAAGTTAAAGAAGAAGTTGTGTGAAGCACCGATTCTTTCGTTACCTGAATGAGTTGATGACTTCACATTTTATAGTAATGCCTCTGGAGTTGGGTTAGGTTGTATTCTGACCCAAAGGGATAAAGTGATAGCGTATGCATCGAGGCAATTGAAAGAGCATGAAAAGAACTACCCCACTCATGGTCTGGAGTTGGTCGCGGTAGTATTCGCCTTAAAGGTATGGAGAACGAATTAAACATGAGGCAACGACGCTGGCTAGAGTTACTCAAGGACTACGACTGTGAGATACTTTACCACCCTGGTAAAGCAAATGTTGTTGCTAATGCTCTCAGTCGGAAGGTAAATATTGAAAAGAAAAGGCCAAGAGCGTTGAGAGTTGAAGTTGTCTCGACAATTGTGGAAAGTATAAAGAAAGCTCAAGAGGAAGCTTTAGAGAGAAATGACCGAAAGGAGGAACGTTTGGGAAAAACATTGGTGTTTGATACAAACGGTCAAGGACTAAAGGTATTCAAAGATAGGATTTGGGTACCTAAGGCGGGAGGAGTAAGAGATCTTTTGATGGAAGAAGCTCACAAAACCATGTACTCGATTCATCCCGACAGTACGAAAATGTATAGGGATCTAAAACCCTATTACTGGTGGCCGACGATGAAGCTCGATGTTGCAAAGTATGTGGCCGAGTGTGTAACTTGTGCTAGGGTTAAGGCACAACATCAGAAACCATATGAGAGTTTAGAACCTTTGCCTATACTCATGGGCAAATGGGAAGACATCACTATGGATTTTGTGACTAAACTGCCCAGAACAAGGAACGGTCACGACATGATTTAGGTGGTTGTTGATCGCTTCACTAAGAATGCGCATTTCATAGCAGCCAACGAGAAATGGTCTATGGATAAACTTGCGAATTCTTACGTGAAGGAAAGTGTGAGGCTTCACGGTGTTTAGTTAACGATTGTATCCGATCGTGACAGCCGTTTTACCTCAAGGTTTTAGAGGAGTCTACAATAGGAATTGGGTACCAAGTTGTGTTTGAGTACAACTTACCATCCGCAAACCGATGGTCAAAGCGAACGAACGATTCAAATGTTGAAGGATATGTTGAGAGCATGTACCCTGGAATTCTAAGGTAACTGGGACGAACATTTACCTTTAGTAGAATTTTCCTATAATAAAAGTTTCCACTCGAACATCTAGATGGCACCTTATCACGCTTTGTACGGAGAAAAGTGTCGAACGCCGTCATGTTGGCTGGAAGCTGGGGAAAAGCAGTTTATAGGACTTGAAATAGTCCATCAGACTGCTGAAAAGTTGAAAGTGATTAGGGAAAGGATGTTAGTTGCTCAAAAGAGCCATGCTGACTATAAAAGACAACCGATATCATTCGAAGTTGGAGATTCGGTTTTACTTAAAGTCTCGCCGTGGAAGGGACTTATAAGATTTGGTAGAAGGGGAAAGTTGAGTCCAAGGTTTATTGGACCATTTAAAGTTCTTCTGAGGATCGGGAATCAAGCTTACAAGCTAGAATTACCGGAAGAGCTAAAGGGTATTCATAACACCTTTCGTGTGTGTTATTTGAGAAAATTCACGGGAGGAGTGCCCGACATAATTCCCATTTCTGAATTAAGGTTGGATGAAAACAGGAGGTTAATTGGAGAACCTGAGGCAATCGTTGACCGTAAGACTAAGAAGTTGTAACGTAAGATAGTCGATTTAGTGCTTGTGCGTTGGAAACATATAAATGGGCCAAATCCCACCTGGGAAACGGAGAGTGACATGGTGAGTCGCTACCCGTAGTTATTTGTCGTTGTGTGATTCCGGGGACAGAATCATCCTAAGGGGGAGAGAGTTGTAACGCCCGTGTTTCTAGGCTAGGCATTAATATTGACATAATGGTCTAGGTTAACCTTTGTAACTCATTTAGAAGAAATGAAAAAGGAATTATGTGAATATTATGTGTTTTATGTGTTTTATGCTTAATTACTAGGAGTTAAATAATTAAGAATAAAAATGAGTGTCAAAAATAAATATTAGATAAAGCCGATATCTATTAAGAAAGTTGTAGTGGTCGTGACAAAGATTACGGATATATAAAGAATGCCGAAATCCGAGTTATAACGAAGAAGTTATGACTTGTCGAAGTTTCACGACAAAACCGGCACGGTGCTGAATGACGTAAAAAGTGAGTTTTTGATAAACTACTTTTTAGCCTTAGTGATCTAAACAAAACTCGTAGTGTTCGTTAAACCGAGAGTAGGTATAAAAAGAACGTCCAAATCTGACTTCGTACGAGGAAGTTATGATTTTTCGAAGTTTCGGCTTAGCAGTAGACAGCTAAAAAACTCGAATTTTAGATCGAGTGATTTTTAGCCGACACAACTTAAACGAGAATCGAAGGTCTCGTCATTAGTAGCACAACGGTAAAAAGTCTGACGAAAACGGACGTCGGATGAAGAAGTTATGAATTTTTAACGGATTTCCTGTCCCGGTCTGTTAAAAATAATAATATAAAAATTAAAGTCAAAATTAGCCGACGAAGTCTAAACGAAAGTTGTAGAGCGTAATTTTACCTACGCGTGCATATAAAGAACGTCAAAAACGGAGCTCGTATGCGAAAGTTATGGATTTTAGAAGTTTTGGCGCGAAAAACGAGAAAAATCCCCAAAACCGAGGAATTTCGCACACGTGGACTTCGGCCACGTGTCCTCGCTTCGCATCCGACGCGTGTCCGGAACCTGTTGATTCACCGAAGCCACCTGGCGAGCCGTGTCATGTTCTTCGCGAGTCCGAGGTTCGGTCCAATAGGAGGCTGCCCGGTGTCCGATCTCGGTGTGTCATCAGCAACGTGTCCGAGCCGAGGTGCTGTCCGAAGCGGTCCAATCAGAAGCCTCCAGCGAGGCCCTCACATGCGCATCCATGTGCGAGCCCACGTGCGAGCCTTCCCTGCGAGCCCTCGGATCTCCGACGCGTGGCTTCTTCTCAGCCGTTGGATCAGGAGCTTCGGCCCCTATAAATAGGAGGGTGCGAGACCTCCCGGGGGTATTTTGAAAACTTGTCAATTTTAGCCCCTAAACCCATATTTCTTTCATTCTAACTTCCTCCGAAGCCCCGGTACTTATTCCAAAGCCCGTAATACGCCACGAAGTGCCCGAGAAGCCCGAAAAATTTATCTTTTCGGTTTCGAAGCCCGACCCTCGCAGAGCCCGGTTTCTCAATAAAACTCCCGGTTTTATTAGAAACGATCGTTTTAGAAAACGAATTGCTGCCCGATTTTCATTAAATCAGGTGAGTGTGTAGTTACTTTCACTTTACACATAGATATGAAATATTTTACATAAAATACGTGCTGTGTGAATATATATTGTTTGTTTATTTGAGATGGGTGTTGAAGGAATGATTTATACAGGTTTTTAAATAATTTAAACTGTATATGTATTTTTATCTACGAAAAATGTTGGGTAAAACATGGGTAGATGAAATAGTGGGTGTGATTAAAGGTGAGTTGGATAAAGGAGATGATCGGTAATATTGATCATAAGTTGAGGGTGAGTGGTGAAATTTGAAAGAATCACTTACCTAAAATGTTGGCCCCCGTCATTCAGTAGAGTATGGATGACAACCATGGACTATTATAGATGGACTGTGGAACACTAGCAGGCCCGCAACCTGTAGGTGTAATGAACTATATGTTCATTTGATGTACTCTAAAAACCCATTGGCATGTATTGCAGGGGGGGAATACCTGTAAATAATATTGTCGATAAATGAGAGCTATGGACTTAGCACATGTTGAATAAACCTTGGCAGCTATGGACTTAGTGCCTGTTGTATAAACCCTGGTGATGGTGTGACCTTGTGTCTATTCCTTAGGATGAATCCTTAGGAAGGAGTGATAGTTGATTCCTAGGTTAAACCCTTAAGAAATAAATAAGATAATGGGGTTGGGGTAAATGGGGTTGATTGTTTGATGTTTAAGCATAATAAATTATGTATTGTGGGTTGAAAACCCTATATGCTCACCAGGCTTCCAAGCCTGACCCACTCAGCTGTTTATATTACAGGTAGAGGACCCCGAGCATAGTCGGATGATGATGATGAGTGATTTTTGGATTATAGGCCAGTAGTTATAAATAACTATTGTAAGGCTTATAAGGTCTTGTTTATGCTTTTGATCTGTATCGGAACATGACATCCCGAGGTTTTGATATAAAAGGAAATTATATATTTCTTAAAGAAAGGTTTTGACAAACTTTTATCATGTTTTGTTTTGGGGATCAATTCCGCCACATCTTTTAAAAAGATTTCTCTGATTTTATTTTAAAAAGCATAAATTAAATCGGTCTTTTCTGGCCGAGAAATTAGGGGATGTCACACTTGATGTCTTTGTGATTCTTGCATCTGTATGTATTTGTATGTTTCCGGGCCACGGTCCGATGGCAGGGCGGCTCCCGAGGAATGTTTGTATATTTCCGGATTTCGGTCCGATGTCGGGCGGGGCCCGAGGAAAATGTTTATATGTTTATAGTTAAGTGATTATGCTTATGTTATATGTGTTAGTAGTTTATGCTCATATGTATGCCGAGCTGTGCTCGATGTCGGGTGGGGCTCGATGCCGGGCGGGGCCCGATGCCAGATGCGGTCTGATGCCGGGCGGGGCCCGATGTCGGACAAGCCGATGTCGTGCAGTGCCCGATGTAGTAGGGCGGGGCCTAATGTATGATATATGTGATTATGTGTATGGTATGTGGTAGTTTGGGGAGACTCACTAAGCTTCGTGCTTATAGTTTTCAGTGTTGGTTTCAGGTACTTCCGCTAGTAAGGGGAAGAGCTCAGGATGACTGCATGGCACACACCACAGTTTTTAGCCTGGGAGAATTCACTCTAATGTTTTGACATATGATTTTGATACATTGACAGATATTATGATATTTTTGAGATACACGATCTATGACTTTTATATGATGGATGATATTTATGGTTTTTATTAATGAATTAAAATGAAATTTTTGGGCTATGTTTTTGAGATGTTTCTAGTATCCTTATCATTAAGAGGCTTCCAGAAACCCTAATTGGGTTCCTCCAAAACCGTCTCTATGGGGGAAGGTTATGGAAGTCTTCCTTTGTTCAACTTTTGAACAATTACAACTTTAGTCCCTGACTCTTTAATTGAATCAGTTAATCCCAAAAATAATTCCAATTAATTTCTGATTAATTCCAAATTAATTATTACAATTTCTAATTAATATATCAATCATATAATATATTAACAAATCATTTGTTACAATTTATTAATCATATAATAAATTAACAAATCAGTTTCTCTCTTCAAAAATTATTTTGTTTAGTTATTGCTTTTGAGGGCAACTCAAAAATGACTCTCATTCTAATTCAATAATATACAAATTTAGTTATTGGCTTACACACCTTAATCCAATAGTTTATGTGTTATTTTTTGTTATATATTTATCTCATTCTAATTCAATAATATACAAATTTAGTTATTGGCTTACACACCTTAATCCAATAGTTTATGTGTTATTTTTTGTTATATATTTAATGAGATATATGCCCTAAACATGGGGTATTGAAGCTGAGTTTTGTGTTTCAGGATGTTTGCACAAATTTAGGCAATTTTAAACTATCAAAATGTCTTCGTTATTTTTCCGATTTGCCTGATTTTTATGTTTGGATTTTACATTCTTATATCTCAAGAATAATTAATTAGTGTTTATAATAAATTTAAAGAAAAAGTGAAATCATTTTCAGTGTATATCGAATATTTGGTCCGTTAATTTGGGAACAAAAACATACCAAGTATATAATTCGTGTTTACATGTAAGCCTACAATTATATGTTTGTCCTTACTGTGCTTGCTTACTACAAAAATTCTGACATTTTTTTGCACTTTTGAAACAATTATGTATACATTATTTTTAATCAACATATTTGTTTCTTTGAAGTTTTTATTATGTGATCATAAGCTACAAAAGTAATAAAAAATATAGTGTTTATAATCATATTGTAAATGTTATTCGGGTTAAGGAATCATAACACATTTATGTGGTTCTTTTCAGTTATAATAGTGCGTTTATCATATTGTGAATGTTATTCAGGTTATTCGGGTAATAATCGACCAAGACCGATTAATACCCGAACCGAACCAAACATGTATTAGGTTAATCGGTGCACGTTTCGGTTCCTACAATTAGTCTTATTCGGTTTTCGGTTTATTCAGGTTCGGGTCAGTTCGGTCTGGTCCCGACACGGATAACATCCCTAGTTTAAAATAACAAATTAGATGAGGAGTTTTAAAAGGTATTTCACATATATAATCATAAATGTTTTGGTCAAAATTTGATAAACTAAATTAGTAAGTGTGGTGTGATGTTTCGAATAAAATGTTAAATTGTAAAGTGCTTAAGATCTTGAAATATACTAAGATCTTGGTCGTGTCCAAGATCCTGGGAATAAAACAGTAACATTAATAGGTTATTCAAAATTAATGTTGACTTGATGTGAGATATAAACACATATATTTTTAAGAGTTGAGACAAAAAATAATATTAAAGTTGAAAATTTATAGAATAACAGAATAAATCTTAAGATTACCAAAAAAGGGTCAAGATACCAGGTGATATCTTGACGTTTATGTGAAATTATTATGTGTGTGCAAATAAATGATTAAAACATATGTGGATGTTGTGATTTAAACAATTGACAATATGTAAATAAAGTAAATGCAAGAACAGAGAGATGTATGAGGAAAATCTTTAATCTTTTAGGATCCCTGATATAAAACCTCATGAGGTAACAATGTCACATTGCCTTAGAACTCTTGTTAAATAAAAATGTGTTACGAGTGTTAGCTGATCGTGATCTTTGTGTCAATGCGCTCAAGAGTGTTCAAGGAACAAGAGAGAGTAGATGTGAGAATGTGTATGTAAAATGGATCAGCTAGGCTATATATAAGTACATAACAAACTCTCATAAAAGTTAGGGATCTTTTTTGATATTTGCTTGACTTGATATTTAAGGACTTCAAGGTCTATTTCATTTGACAATGTGTCTTTTGACTCGGTTCATCCATTTCTATTCAAGTCTTTGTTCATTGCACAAGATATTACAGAAAATACGAAGACAATCACAAGATATTGATTAATCCAAAATCTTGGGTTTCTTAGAAAGTTAGTGTAAGTTCAAGATATCGATAATAAAATAAATATGAAAATTTTACCCATAACAATAAATTAGTATTTTCATCAAAAATATTTAAAAATGAATCGATGGTTAAAAATAATTAAATTTAATAATATCTTATTTAATAAATTAATGAAAATATACAAAAAATCAATAAATGAAAATGTATTTATTTTGTCAACCAAAAAAAAAAAAAGACTTAGCCGTATCTTTCGGTGATACAAAGTTCAAGTCGTATTGGCTAAGTTTATTTAAGCTTATTTTTTAACTTATTACTAGTTCCACGCCGGTATAAGTTAAAATGAGTGTTAGATAGAAATAACTTATCAATATGTCATACCGGAAATAAGTCAAAATCTACAAATAACTCCCCCTTAACTTATTAGCTTATAAGTTATAAGTTGAGAAGTGATTATTAAAAGCGATAAGTTTAGCCAAACACCCATAAAATTTAAATTTTTTTTTGACCCAAACCGATATAAGGCAGGAAATTTTTACCAGACCCGGCCACCCTTTTGTTGGTCTAATAAATACCCTTTGATGTTCTATCATATCCTCCACTTATCCACCAGCACCATGATAGACCTTCACCTCTCGACATCCTTTCTCTTTTTACTTCTTCCGCTCACGTTCTTCTTCTTCAAATCAATCTTCTCCTCTTTATTAATCAAATACCCTGGAAAATATACTCCGATATCTTACCCATTGATTGGATCTTTGTTCCCTATACTGCAAAACAGCCACCGGTTGATCCAATGGACGTCCGACATCGTCAACGACAGCCCTACTAAAACCTTCTTGCTCCACCGCCCTCTCGGCCGTGTCCGTGTCATCACCGCCAATCCCGCCGTCGTTCAACACATACTTAAAACCAGCTTCCACCTCTACCCGAAAGGCAAGGCGGCGAGAAACAACGGGTTCGATTTACTTGGCGACGGCATCTTCAACACCGATGGTGATGGGTGGAAGTTTCAGAGACAAGTTTCGAGTCATGAATTTAACACAAAGTCTCTGCGGAAATTCGTCGAGCATGTGGTGGACGTTGAGCTTAACGACCGTCTACTGCCGATACTCGCCACCTCAGCCGCGACAGGAACCACTGTCCTTAACTTCGAAGATATACTTCAGAGATTTGCGTTTGATAACATATGCAACATCGCATTCGGATATGATCCTGCTTACTTGATGCCGTCGATGCCGGAAGCCATATTCGCCACCGCGTTTGACGAAGCTGTTACGATCATTACCGGAAGACTCCGCACGAATCTTCCATTGATATGGAAACTTAAACGACTTCTGAACATTGGGTCGGAGAAACGGCTTCGTATCGCCGTCGGCGTCGTTCGTGAATTCGCTAACAAAGTCACCAAAGAAAAAAAACTAGAACTGCAGCAAAAATCATCCCTCGATTCAGTTGATCTACTTTCTCGGTTTCTGAACTCCGGTCATTCCGATGATAATTTCGTCGCTGACATAGTCATCAGCTTCATATTGGCTGGAAGAGACACAACGTCGGCGGCGTTGACGTGGTTCTTCTGGTTGCTTCACAAGCACCCTAGAGTCGAAATCGAAATTCTCACTGAAATTAAAAACAAATCTGAATACCCCATTTATAACGAAGTGAAAGAAATGGTTTACACCCACGCTTCCCTATGCGAAAGCATGAGACTTTACCCGCCGGTACCCATGGACGGGAAGCAAGCGGCGGACGACGATATTTTGCCTGACGGCACTTTCATGAAGAAAGGTTGTCCAATAACGTATCACATCTACGCAATGGGGAGGTCAGAGGAGTTATGGGGTTCCGACTGGGCTGAGTTCCGGCCGGAGCGGTGGTTGGAGAAGGATATTTCAGGGCGGTGGATTTTTAAACCGAGGGATGCTTATGAGTATCCGGTGTTTCAGGCGGGACCGAGAGTTTGCTTGGGGAAAGAAATGGCGTTTTTGCAAATGAAGAGGGTGGCGGCGGGTGTTTTACGGCGGTTTAAGGTGGTCCCTGTGGCGGGGATCGAGCCGGTTTACGTATCTTACTTCACGGCCAAGATGAAAGGTGGTCTTCCGGTGAAGATAGAAGAGCGGAATGAGTAAAACTGTTATTTTGTTGTTATTGTTTATTGTGGGCCCACTAATCTTGGTTATATGTCGTATGCCGTCGTCTTGTGTCTGGACATTTGTGTTTGTAATTAAACTTGTAATTTTAATTAAATCTTTGTCACGTAAATGAAATGAAAATGATGCAATTAATATACTGCTACTCTACATGCCTACTAGACAACCTGTTAGATGAAACAAAGAAAGATTTATTTAAGTATGATCCAAAGTCGTTTGACTTTAACTTCTTGTGGACATATGTCGCAAACACGTTAATTTCTAACAACAAATATGTACCTTTTGAGTTAAATAGGAGTATCTACAATAACGAACCATAGAATAAGAATAGGTATGTATATAATATAAACGATAGTGAATAGTCTCCTTCAACAATACTCAATCACTCGTGAAAGCTACAACAACAAAATCACAAAGGCATACTTGAAGTGAAGATGAAAGAATCGGAATTGATCGATATATTTCTCGAAACAAACGAAAAGGAAACGAAAGATGAAACATAAATCATTGATCAACTAAATCCTCTTGGGGACTTTCTTAATAATAAGAAAGAAGAACCTCATGTAAATACTATGGAATAAGGTTTCATCCTATTCATGAAGATTTCATAAATATTTCATTCGAAAAATAGAAACAAATGGGATATTTTTTAGAAATTAAATGCATTTACTAATTCATGATTCGACATGTACAGAATGAAAACTTCATTCTCGATTCTACGAGAATTTTTATGAAAGATGTGATGCACTCCCCGAATTCTTGGAAAACATAAGGAAAGTTTAAGCAAATGTGTTTATTGTTTCTACTATGTTTTTCAATTATTATTTTAATCTTATCTTTTTTTTTCTTTTTTGAATGACAAAATTTTATTATAAAAACTAGGTATGGTTTGCGCTCTGTGATTTGGGTAATCTATGTAAATACTGTCACCACTCGGCATTTTCGTCATCGGCCGGGAAAGGTCTGACAGCAAGGAACAAGCAAATGTTCCTAGGGTATAAGACATCTTAAGTATCAGACAATTCTATTTAGCAATTCCTAAAAAGATCCATAGCCTACATACCAGCATGCATTTCTATCATTTTACATATCAACAATTATAACAATATGGATATTTTGGGAATTACTTTCCTTCCCGAGCTTTGGCTGACTGTACGCATCGTATTCTTCTCTTTTTGAATAAAGTTCTTTTTCTTAAAAAGATTTGTTTAGGATATTCAGATCCTCGGTTTGAGTATGCAATCACACAAATGTTCATCCAATTCTCTTAAACCATGGCTCTGATACAAACTTGTAACGTCCTAGCGAGTATTAACCTATAACATTATTACTTATTAATCATTATGAAAATCTGGTAATGAAAGCAAGATCTTTCACTAATCCCAATAAATACTGAGAGTTCTAACAAATAAGGATCAGTCGGGCAGGACAGCTAGGAGGCAAGATCATTTCAGCATATAGTTATTCTGAAATCCAACAACCAAGCCAACATAACCCTTCTAGACACCTCTCTCGTAAGTAGTTTCAACAGCACTATAACTAGAATTACTAATAAATCTTATATATACATTCATAACAACGACTATGAATATAAATACAAGTTACATTTTAAGTGTAGTAAGTGTAGCCTAATTTACAGAGAGTCTTTTAGCGAAAATTGGGAATTTCGTAGGCAGAACTCCGAACCTGAAAGATTCTATTTGTCGGGATCTTCGGGATTTCAAGGCTTAGTCAAATAACCATAAATATTAAGAAAATTTGGGTTTAATGAATGGAAATTCGAGATGAAACGTTGGGAGGGTGTGAGGAACGAAATGGGGCTTCAAAAGCTATTTATAAGGAATTGTTCGAAGATGCACACTGTGCACACCTACCAGATGCGTCGTGCACTTGGGTGGTGCAGGACGGTGCCATGTATCACTTTCCTGGTGGAGTGTTAGACGCGCGTCACGCGCCTTATAAGCACGCGATTTAGCAGATTTTCAAAAATTCATAACTTCTTCACATGAGCTCTGTTATTTTTCGTTCTTTAAATCCACGTGTAGCTGTCAACACGATCTACAACTTTTGTTTAGACTCCATCAGCTAATTATCAACTTATTTTTAAAGTTATAATTTTAACATGCTTAGACTGCTAAACTCCACTTAAAATTCATATCTCTTTTATACAAAATCTATTCTTGGTTGTCTTTATATTGATGGAATTGTATCAACAAGATCTCCAACTCTCGTTTAGATTGTTTCGGCTAACAATCGACCGATCGTGATTTCGATTTCTATGGCGTGCACTGCTACACCGAAACTTCTAAATGTAGCAACCCGATGTTAAGGTACTTCTAAATTCAACCCTATAACTTGATCATGTTGCATTTTGGTCCCTAAGTTCAAGAAAGTGTGCAAAGGAGCCCTAATGGCATTTTTGTAATTTTGCTCTTGGAGTACGCCATGCATATGTGGTGTACTTCCGCGCCTTAGTACGCTGGGCGTAAATCAGTGTACGTTGGGCGTACTTTCTAGATAAGGAAACCCTAATTTTTAGGGTGTGTCTCGTACTTAAGCACTCTTGTGGCCTCATTTCATTCACCTTATCTGCCTTCATACCTCTCATATGTTTGTGTCACCCTAGTTTCACCTTGAGGAGCCTTTTCAAGCTTAGAAGTGTGTTTTTGGTGCCTTAGAAGAAGAAGGAAGGAAGCCAAGCTCATCGTGAAGGAGTGGAACACTTGGATCTGGGATTTCTATATCATTTGCAACCATTCTAAGGTAAAAAGTTCGCAACTTTATTCCTCTAGCATATAGATCTAGTTTTGGATGTCTTTATGGAGCTTTTTGGTCCCAAAATGTTAGATCTTGAATATGGCATGTTCTTGACCTTTGAGTTGTACTTTCAGACCCTATGAGGGGTCTTAAGTCATAAAAATGGGCTCCAAATGGTTAGTTTTGCTTCATGCATCATTTAGAAGGTCTTAATGGAATAAGACCTTGTGTTAAGAACTTATTGGACATGCTAGGTCATAAAGTTGGAGACTTTATGACTCCTAGGTGGATTTTAGCCATGGATCTGAATTATGGACGTAAGAGCTTAAGCCATTAAGCTCTTATTGGAATTTTTGGATTTGCGAGGGTACGCCCCGCGTACTCGGAGTATTGCCCTGCATACGAGGTCAACCACCCCGATGGTGGTCAACCTGCAAGGCTTCGTTTACACCCAACGTACCTCCGGAGTATGCCCTGCGTACACACCTTAAGTTGACTTGGTCGAGTTGACTCGGTTGACCTTGTTGGTTTGACCAGTTGACTTTGACCAAGTTTGACCTTGAGGGTATGTTGGGTATTTTGGGATTTTGATGGAAATTGGTCATTGGTGGGAATAGGTGTCAGTTAGAGAGCTGAGATTCAGAGTCGGGACCTCATCAGCTTTTGTTCACTTTATGAGGTGAGTTTTCCTCACTATACTTTCAGGTCGAAGGCACCAAGGTCGGCCCAATAGATTGTTATCATGGTTTATCGCATGTTGGTATGCTGTAGTGATCTGATAGATCTGTATCCTGGTATATAGGAAGATGTTATGCTTAGTGATCTGTAAGATCTGTCTGATTGTTTGTTGACTGGTTATATGAATGCTTATATGTTATGCATATGTCGATATGGTTTATGTATGGGTGGGTTGAGGCAGACCAGTGTAGACTGAAGGCCAAGAGACCCAGGGCGTCCCAGATAGACTGCAGGCCCGAGAGGCGTACCAGTCAGTCCGAAGGCCCGAAGAACGTTCCTCATATGTTGAAGGCATGGTGAGGCGTACCAGTCATGCTGAAGGTTCTGTGAGCGTACCAGATAGTATGTAGGCTGGTGGGGCGTACCAGTCAGGCTGAAGGCTCTGTATGCATGTTGTTTGTTATTATGATTATGTGTTGTGTTGGTACTTTGGGGGATCTCACTAAGCGTTGGCTTACAGTTTTGGGTTATGTTCCAGGTACTTCAGATGACCGCGGGAAGGCGAAGGCGTGACCGTACACATCCTCATGTTTTATCTTATGATTTTAGGAGACTCTGATGTTGAAAATGTTTTGAAAACTATGTTTGTAAACAAATTGTGAATTTGGGTTGGTTTTAAAAAAGTTTAAATTTATCATGATTTCATGGATGTTACACTAAAAATCATAATTTCCTCATACAAAGTCAGATTTGGACGTTCTCTATATGTACGCTCTTGGTTTTACGACTACTAAGATTTTCATTCAGATTGCTTAAGCTAATAAGAAACCTATCTCAAATTCACTTTTTACGATATGTGGAATCGTTTCAGTTTAATCGCAAAACTTCGAAGAATCATAATTTCGTCATACGAAGTCAGATTCGGGTGTTCTATATATCTACGGAAATCATATTGACATTTCGTACATGTTAATGCTTATTACTTTGGAAAAAAATTAATATATCTATACTTCGGAATTTATAAACGATGGTTTGTATTGAATTCTATTGGAAATGCAAAAATGGGGTGTTACACCAATTCTTATCTCGCTTGTACGAGCATAGTTCCTGCAAAAGATTAAGCAGATAGTTTCGGCACCCCAGATGTTTTAGAGCCGGAGGTTTTCTTAATAGAAAATTTTGAAATAGACGCAGATGAGAAATGTTTTTTGTGACTCCTAGAGTGGATAACTGGATAAATGCAGATGGTAAGATTGGCCTCCTTAATCCACCAATTATAAGTGACAGTTGGTTTGGAAGTGGATTTGATTTTCTTCTGTTTCTCAATGGGTACTATAGGTGGAGTTTTCACTTCTATATTGTCCAAAGGATGAGATAGAGGCTTCGATGATGGTTCTCTAGACAAAATCTTAACTGTAATAGTTGGTTGTTTGGCTTTGGATTTCTCGACTAAGGGATCAGATTGTTTGTTGTACTTATCGTTATACTCAATTCTAATTCTCTACTTAAGTCTAGACCTTGTTTCTTGTGCCACGACAGTTTTGGCATCGGTTCTAGGCGAAAGAACATCATAACAATTTAACTAATGTTTCCGTTTGTCAGAGGGTTGTTGTGGTTTCTTTTGAGTAGAGAAGATGATTTTCTTTCTTATTTCTAGAACTTTCACCTTCTATAGGATTAGAGATACCAAATATGTAACACCTGTTTTCCTGGACGAATCGAATTGGGGTTTCAAGGAGTCAAAATGTTGAGTTTTGGAGAAAAAGGAGCCTCACGACGTGAGACATAGAGGCTCACGACGTGAGATGGTTGCATGAAGACCTTTTTCCGGGACTGAGCTCACGACGTGAGCAATAACAACTCACAAAGTGAGGAGCGATGCAGCCCAAGCCCATGATATTTTAGGGTTTCCTTCGTATTTAAGCATCTTTAACCTCATTTTAGGGTTTCTTATCATCCCCAAACCCTCTTTCACCTCAGAAAAACCCTAGTGCCCATCCTTGCTTGTTATTTGGTGGTTTTGGAGCTTTTCTTGGTTTGAAAGAAGGAGGAAAGAAGAAGAAAAAGAAGAAGAAGAAGGTGGTCATGCATTATGTCTTGCAAGGAGTCATCATCAACATCACCTTACATTGTTTCTGAATCATTGTAAGTGATAAAGCTCCTACCTTTATGGTTATATAAGTCTAGATCTAAGTTTTGTCCCACTTTTGTTCTTCGATGTGCATGTTTGGATGAATAAAAACCATAAGGTTAGCAACTTTATGAGTTATGAGGGCCTTAGGTATGTCTTGGAGTTCAGATCTAGAGAATGGTTGAGTTTTGGAACCTTGCATGAAAGTTGGATGCCTTTTTCTTCAACTTTGGACCTAAATGAGATCTGGACATGTAGTGGACATATATGTCTTAAAAACATCGACTTTCTAGTGTATTAAGAGGTTATAAGGCTTAATGGATTAAGGACTTAAAAGTTGTATTTTTTGCCTCGGACTGTTCTCACGATGTGAGACACAAGGTGTCACGACGTGAGGAGCGGTGGATCCCATTTCTGATGAGCTTGTTGGGGCTCACGATGTGAGGACAAGTTGCCCACGTCGTGAGGTCAGCTCAGGTGTCATTCCTTGACTAAGTTTGTGAGGTTGAGTCGTGATGTGTAACATCCGGTTTTAAGGTACTTTCATTATTAACCCTAAAATTGAATTATATTGCATTTTGGTTGTAACATCCCGATGATGAGGTCTTTGGTACAAACGTCAGGCGTTTGGAATAGAGCATTAGGCGTTCTATGATGGATTCCAGGCGTTCTATGATGGACGTCAGGCATTTGTACACAGAGATAAAACCAAATATTTAGGGTTTGCACCCTATTTAAAGAACATTATGGCCTCAAAACCCTTCACCACTCCATCCTCCATCCTCATTTCGAAAACCCTAAGTGTGTATGAGAGTTTGAAGCTTTGGTTCATGCTTTGGGTATCATTTAGTGTTATTGATAAGAGAAGGAAGATCTTTGGAGTATTGTGGTTGCTCTCTAGCTTGTGGATCTGAACTCTTGACATCTTGGAGCATCATTTTGAGGTATAAAGTTCAGATCTTGATGTCTAATTAGTTATCTCTTGATTTAGGGCTAGTTTATGTTCTTTTTGGTCCCAAAGACTTGATCTTTGTGAGTTTGGAATGCTCCAGAGGTTTTGACTGTCCTTTCAAGCATAATAGTGAGTCTAGAATCATAAAAATACAATCTTGGGTCTTCATAATCTTCCATGCAAGAGTTTTGGAGCCTTATAGTTGATTTTGAGTTAGGATCTTGGTGTTGGGCTCATTATAGCCATACATGGCCATAAAGTTTGCAACTTTATGGATTTAGACGTTCCATTATGATTGGATCTGAATTTTGGGCATGAGATCTTAAGCCATTAAGACATTGGTTTGGAAGTTGGTAGTCACTGAGCAAACGCCAGGCGTTTGCATGGGATCACCCAGCGTTCAGACGCCAGGCGTCATAGGGTGGAACGAAAGGCGTTCTCAGCAGAAGCCCAATGGATCAATTTTGGTCCTTGGGCCATTACAGGTTTTGGGCTTAGTTTAGTTGGGCTTTTATATAAAGGGCAAAATGGTCTTTGTCCTCATCATGATGAGGAATGGACTAGACCATGGGTTTGGGTTAAACCCTAACTATTAAGTGGGTTTGTTTTTGGTTTTGGTTTAGCGTGAAGAGCAGTGTTCGCCGTGGATCGAGTGTTGTTTTAGTTATCACTTATGGGTCGAAGGCACCAAGGCCGGCTCATTGGATTAGATATCTGAGTATGTGATAGTATGTTATCGTATTGTAGTGATCTATAAGATTTGTATCCTGGTATATAGGATGATGCTAAGCTTAGTGATCTGTAGATCTGTTTGATTATCTGTTGACTGATTATATGTTTATTTGTTATATGTGCACATATTTTGGTTGGTGGTTGAGGCTTTACTGTTATGTGTGTGAGCCAACATACAGGGGGTATTCCAACCCGATGGTTGATTGGGTCCGAGGGTATTCCATCCCGAAGATGACTGGACCCATTGTATATTGGCATTCCACCTAGGGTATTCTATCCCGAGGATGACTGGACTCGGAGGGTGACTGGGCATGGGGTATTCCGACTCGATGGTTGATTGTACCTGTCATGCTATTGTATATGTTATCTGTTTATATGTTGGTACTTTGGGCGAAATCACTAACCTTTGGCTTACGGTTTTTAGTTATTGTTTCAGGTACTTCTGATGATCGCTGGAAGGCGAGGGCATGACCGTACACATCCTTTATTTTATGTACTTTTGATCTATGGGATACTCTGATATGGAACAATAATTTGAAAACAATGATTTTGTAAACATTCTATGATTTGGGGTTGTGTTAAAAAGCTCAAATTTCTTGTGATTTTTATGGATGTTACATGATGAGTTGAGATCTGATCGAGTGAGCTCTCACGACTAGAGATGCACAAAACCCAAATCCGATCCGGATCCGATCCGGTTTCGCTTACGTCATCAAAAATCCGATCCGGTCAAAATCCGACCCGAATCCGGTCGAAATCCGATCCGGTTCCAACCAAAATCCGAATCCGATTCTAATCCGATGTGAAACCGGTTTAAACCGATTTTAGTGGGTTTTAATCGGATTTTGGGGCGGATTTGGATCCGGTTTTTATCGAATCTGGTTTACGATCCGGTATCAAATTCGATTTGGAATATAGTATTAGGATCCGACTGAAAATCCGGTTTTAAATCCGATCCGATCCGGTTTGGTCAAAACCGGTTTTGACCCAATCCGGTTTTGAATAGTGAAACTGGTTTTTGTGTGCATCTCTACTCACGACGTAGCCAAGGACTGGTGACGACGTGAGATGTGATTTTGGTATTTTGGGCCTTGTTGGGCCCTAGTTTTATGTCTTTGGGCCTTCTTACATTAGACCCATGATGGGTTTTAGGCCCAATTAGGAAGTTGGGCCATATTGGGCTTTTTGGTGCTATTGGTTTGGGCCTCGGATTTTGTGCCAAGTAAGGAAGGGTAAAATGGACTTTTACCCTGAGTGTTGGACAATCTGACTAGGATTCTAGCTATGGGTTGAGCACTAATTATTAAATGGGTATTATTTGATGATACTAGTGCGGGGATTTTCTGGATCAATAGTCTGAGCTTTTATCTGAGATATTCAGCAGCTTGAGGTGAGTCTCCTCACTGTACTATGGGTCAAAGGCACCAATGTCGGCCTATTAGCTTATGTATTATAGGAAGCCCAGGGGGTGGCCCTTGGCATTTGTATGAAAGACCCGGAGGCGGCTCCTGGCAAATTGTATGCAAGACCAGGGATCAGACCTTGGCAGATAGGTAGATAGTTATATATAGATAATATGCTAGTTTTCTTTGTGATACTTGGATGGAAGACCAGGAGGTGGCTCTTGGGACGTGTCTGTAAGAACCAAGGTTTTGGCCCCCGGCCTGACAATAAAAGACCATGATACGGCTCGTGGCATAATGTCAAGACTATGGTTGGCACATAGCATTCTCTATTGTATGTATGGTATGTGGTATTTTGGGGAACTCACTAAGCTTTGTGCTTACGGTTTATTGTTTTGGTTTCAGATACTTCCGGTACAAAAGAGAAGGGCCCGACGTGACTCCAGCGCATCCACCCATGTTTCCGCAACTTTATGATTTTGGGATTGTACTCTGATAACTGTTTTTACCTTGTTACACTTTGGAATGATTGGAAATATTAAATGGTGTTTATGGTTGAATTAAAAATAAAATGTTTACGTTTCAAATTTTTGGATGCTACAAGTTGGTATCAGAGCCTTGGTTTGAGGGATTCTGTAACATCCATAAAATTCGAGCCAATTTAAAACTTTTTAAATCATATAAAACCATCCAGTTATTACAATTTGTTTTCAAAATAGTTTAAACATCAGAGTTCCCAGAAATCATAATCATAAATCGAGGAAGTGTACGGTCACGCCTTCGCCTTCCCGCGGTCATCCACTGAACCTGAAACAATAAACTGAAACTGTAAGCCTGATAGCTTAGTGAGTTACCCCCAAAATACCAACCTCAACAATACCATAACCATATCATATACCAAACACAGAACAACCATGCATCTCGAGTCTACAGTGTGACTGGTCCGCCCTCACCGGGCCTTCAGTCCACCTGGTCCACCCTCTGAGTCTACAGTCTAACTGGACCACCCGCATCGGGCCTTCAGTCTATATGGCCCACTCTCCGAGCCTCGGTACGTCTGGACCGCCCTCTCGGGGCCTTCATCCAATCCGGACCGCTCGTCGGGCCTTCGGCCTAACTATGTGCCCTCCCGGGTCTGTAGTCTATCTGGTCCGCCCTGGGTATGTTGGCCTACAGCACAAAGCAGGACCCGCCTCAACCCAACCCCGATCAAACAACCATGTGCACATAATACAGATAATCACATAACAATCCATAGACAACAAACCGATCTAGCAGATCATATAGCATAACAACATCCTAACCAGGATACCGACCTAACCGGTCACTAACATAGCATCATCCTATATACCAGGATTCCGACCTAAACCATGTCACTAAACATAATGTCGTCCTAATTACCAGGACGCGGATCTAACAAATCAATAAGCATATCAAACAAATACCAGTATACAATCCGAGAAAGGGCCGGCCTTGGTGCCTTAGACCCTGTTGATATAGTGAGGATCACTTGCCTCGCAAGTAGCTCGGAAGATAGAGTCAAACTCCTCCAAATTTAACTCCAACTCCCACACCTATATTCACCAATGTCCTTTGCTATAAATATCCAATCTACCAAAATACCCTCAGAAGTCAACTGGTCAACCCTTGGTCAAAGTCAAAGTCAACTGCCAAGGTCAATAGTCCATGTTGACCTCAACTCGTCGAGTACCCTCAGCTACTCGTCGAGTCACTCGTCTGACACGCCGATCCCAAGGCAATCTTCATCGGACTCGTCGAGTCACTCTACTGACTTGCCGAGTCTACGACAATCTTCATCGGACTCGCCGAGTCGACCATGCCACTCGTCGAGTCCCTTTGGTCCTTCATCCATACAGATGCCTTTTAAGCCATGCTAAGGCTCCATACTGCAGATCTAACTTCCCAAGGCATGTTTATCACATAAATTTGCAAACTTTACGTGCATGTAAGGCTCTAATGACTCATAATGCCAAATCCAAACTGGAAATGGGGGTCTAACTCAAATGGAAGGTTTCATACATGACAAGTCTAGAAACTTTATGAACCTAGATCCCAAGGAGGGTTCAGATCTGAAGTTGCAACTTCATATCCAGCTCATACCCAACAATAGCTTCATAACCAAGCCAAAAAGCCCTAAACTTCATCCAAAGAGATCTAGAAAGGAATGAGGCCAAGATCATGAATTGATACCTCAAATGAAGCTAACTGAGATAGATTTTGTAGATCCACACGAGTCCCTTGTTGCTAGCTACTTGACCTTCAAGCTCCCTTCACAAGTTCCACCTTCCAAAGCTCAAAAACACACTCAAATGAAGCTCTCACACGAAATATGGTTTGCTGGACTCTCTAGAGGCTGTAAGGGACTAAGGGAGGCTAATGATTCCTTAAATAGGGTGCAAAACCCCGGAAATTAGGGTTTCACCCTCCAGCTCCAACTCGTCGAGTCACTCTTCTGACTCGGCGAGTTGGTCACTTAAACACGTGGCCCCAAACCCGCTGCTACTCGACGAGTCAGGGCATCCGACTCGTCGAGTAGACCTTGAAACTTGAAAATTAAAGCCATAATTATTAATACCTGAGAATCGGGGCGTTACAGATTCAAGCATACTCTCGGAGTCTCGGGTGTGTCTGAACTCACACTGAGGGTTTGGTAAATTTTGCATACAATAAATGTTTTAATAAAGGATTTTCTAATAAAAGAAAGGGGTGGTGTGTGCAATCAGTCGAGCTCAAGTAAGTGGTTCCCAGAATACCCTTACATGTTTGTTATGATTATATCCTATGAGAACTGCATACTAGATTAGGGCTAAAGATCTGCTCATGATTTCATTCTAGGAGAGATGCCTTTATATGCCTGATTGTTTGAGCTTATGGAATTGCATGCTAGATTTGGAAATCGGTATTGGTAGAAGTAATTGCTAAGTGTATGCTTTAAAAATTATATACAGTGAGGATCATATAGCCTTAGAATGACTGATTTGGCCTTATTGATTGTTCCTTGTTTGGTTGTGGTCCTAGGGTAGAGTCTTTTATTCGATAGTCTATTTGATTATGTATTGTGTATAATTTGCATGTGTCACACCCCCAAACCAGAACGGCGGAAACGTTCGGGGGCGGATGACGTCATGTACAGTATCATAACAATTGAGTAATAGTAAAGAAAGCAAATAGAACCATCATAGATATAATTTAAAAGGTTACATTGTTTCATGAGTTACATGTTTCCAAATAAACTACAATATGATGACAAAATGAGTTTTGAACTGATGCCTTAGTGTCCCGTCCTCAAAAGCTGGTGGTTACATGTTTTAGTGATTTCCTGAGAATACAAGTAGTTTAAAAAAATGTCAACAATTAAGTTGGTGAGTTCATAAGAGTTTTTATGAATGAAACACTAGGTTTATGAAGTGTACTTGCCAAAATCCTAGAGAATAACCTTTGAAGCATAGGTCTCCTGGGGATTGTTATGAACTTGAGGTTGAAAGGAAAAATGGGTTTGAGTTTTGAGAGAGTATGAGGTGAAGTTTGTTTACTGTGAAAGGAGGGTTGAATGTTTCCTAATTCGTGACTTTATAGGAAGGAAAAGATAGGATTATGAGGTGACATTTACCTTTGTATGTGTAATCTATCATATTGGGAAGCTAACAACCAATCAAGTGGCAACACAAGTGGGCCAAATTGGGTGATTTCAGCCTAAGCATGACCGAAATCACCTTGATTTTAGTTTGCCATCACCCACGAATGGGTGATTTCGGTCCAAGGGGTACACATTTGAGAATTTGGCCTTACCAAAACTGAAAACCCCATTGAACTTTGATTCCCAAAACCGAAATCTACATGATCCTAGATTCCTAAAACCGAAAACCCTAAGATTCTAGATTCCAAATACCGAAATCTCAATTGTAGTGTATTTATTTATTGTTTTAGACTTAACCTTTGACTTATGTTGACTTATATTAACTTAAATCAACATGGGTTTCAATATACACATATTTATTAACTTATAAAACATGCCCTCATGGCTATAGGTGATACAATGCAACAAAGTTAAGATGTGGTTTCACTCATACATGGTACATCTTTTGACTTAGTTCGACTCCAAGTTTGCCAGTTGTCACATCATCCCCCCGTTAGAGTTAATTTCGTCCCGAAATTTGAACTTTGAATGGGACTTCAAGTGTTGGGGAAAAGATGTGGGTACTTCTGTTTCATTTGATCTTCTTCTTCCCAGGTGAATTCAGGTCCTCGCTTGGCATTCCATTGGACCTTCACTATAGGTATGCGACTTTGCTTTGTTCTTTTGATTTCTCTATCCATGATTTCCACTGGCTCTTAGATGAAGTTGAGGCTCTCATTTCTCTCGATTTCGTCGAGTGGGATAACAAGAGTCTCGTCGGATAGACACTTCTTTAGATTGGATATGTGGATGATGGGATGAACATTACTAAGTTGTTGTGGTAATCGAAGTTTATAAGCTACCAGGCCGATTCTGGAAAGAATCTTGAATGGTCCGATGTACATTGGATTTAGTTTTCCACGTTTTAAAAAATATATCATTCCCTTCCAGGGTGAGACCTTTAATAGAACGCGGTCACCAACCTGGAATTCCAAGGGTTTGAGTCGCTTATCTGCATAGCTATTTTGTTGATCTCGAGATGCTTTCAGTCTTTCTCGAATTTGGACGATCTTCTCTGTTGTCTCCCTTATGATCTCAGGGCCGGTGAGAGTGTTGTCAGGAACTTTCCCCTTTGCTAGTTGTGTGTCACCCACTTCCGCCCAGCACAGAGGTGATATGCACTTGCGGTCATAGCGGGCTTCGAATGGAGCAACTCCGATGCTAGTGTGATGGCTATTGTTGTGTGAGAACTCGACTAGTGGTAAATGGGTATCCCAAGCTTTACCAAAGTCTATCACACAAGCTCTCAACATATCCCCCAATGTTTGGATAGTTCTTTCCCTCTACCCGTCGGTCTGTGGGTGGTAGGATGTACTCATGTCCAACCTATTTCCCAAGGATTTTTGTAGTGACTGCCAGAACCGTGAGGTGAATCTACTATCCCTGTCGAAGATAATGGATATTGGCACTCCATGCAGTCGCACGATCTCTTTAATGTATGTTCTGGTCAGTTTCTCCATCTTGTCCGTCTCTTTCATTGGTAGGAAGTGTGCGGATTTGGTTGACCTGTCAACGATCACCCAGATGGTGTCAAGTCCACCCGTTGTCTTGGGTAACTTGGTTATGAAGTCCATGGTTATCCGTTCCCACTTCCACTCGGATATTTCTAGTTTTTGCAGCAAACCCGAGGGCTTTTGATATTCTACATTGACCTTGGCACAAGTCAGGCACTTGCCCACATAGGTAGCGATTTCGGATTTCATGTTTGGCCACCAATAAAGCTTCTTTAGGTCCAGGTACATCTTGTCTGAACCGGGATGAATGGAGTATCGAGTCTTGTGAGCCTCGTTCATGACAACATCTCTGAATCCACCGAACTTCGGTGTCGAGATCCGATTCATGAGGTAACGAACTCCGTCACCCTTGACTTCTAGATTTTAATCCATTCCTCTTAAGGATTTCCCTGTGACATTTTTAGGTTTCAAGGCTTCTAGTTGAGCCTTTTTGATCTGCGTGGGTAGGTGTGAATAGATAATCATGGTTAATGATTTTACTCTGCGGCCCGAGTATTCCTTTCGGCTGAGCGCATCTGCTACTATATTGGCCTTTTCGGGATGATAACGAATTTCGAATTTGTAGTCGTTTAGTAGTTCTACCCATCGTCTTTGACTCATGTTGAGCTCTTTTTGGTTGAGGATGTGCTGGAGACTTTTATGGTCCGTGAAGATTGTGCATTTCGTACCATAAAGGTAGTGCCTTTAGATCTTCAGGGCAAATACTACTGCTCCCAGTTCGAGGTCATGTGTTGTGTAGTTGACCTCGTGAGTCTTTAGTTGCCTTGAGGCGTAGGCAATGACCTTTCCTCGTTGCATAAGTACACAGCCTAGCCCTTGGTTGGACGCGTCGCAATAGACCACAAAATCTTCTGTCCCTTCTGGAAGAGACTGGATCGGTGCACTGCATAGGGCTTGCTTTAGCGTTTGGAAAACAGCTTCTTGCTTCTCCTCCCAGTTGAAGGTTACACCTTTCTGCGTCAAGGTGGTGAGGGGTTTAGCGATTTTGGAGAAGTTTTGTATGAACCTTCGGTAGTAGCGAGCGAGGCCTAAGAATTGACAAATTTCTGTACGTGTTCTTGGTGCTGCCCAGCTTTCAATTGCCTTAATCTTGGAGGGATCCACATGTATCCCTTCCTTGCTGACCACGTAACCGAGGAAATCCACTTTCTGTATCCAAAACTCACATTTTGAGAACATCGCATATAACTTCTCCGTGCTTAATGTCTCTAAAACTTGTCGTAGGTGTTGACAATGCTCTTCTTTACTTCGTGAATAGACCAGAATGTCGTCGATGAATACAATCACGAACTTCTTCTCTAAGTAAGGCCGACATACGCGGTTCATTAGGTCCATGAACACCATGGGTGCATTTGTTAATCCGAAGGGCATGACTATGAAATCATAGTGTCGTAGCGAGTCCTGAACGCAGTTTTTGGAACATCTTCCTCCTGGACACGTAGTTGGTGGTACCCCGATCTCAGATTGGTTTTTGAAAAATAGCTTGCTCCCTGAACTTGGTCGAACATGTCGTCAATTCGAGGTAAAGGATATCGGTTCTTGATGGTAAGTTTATTCATCTCCCGGTAGTCGATGCACATGCGGAACGATCCATCCTTCTTTTTCACGAATAAGATCGGTGTTCCTCAAGGCTAGAAGATTGGTCTAATAAATCCATTGGTTAGTAGTTCGTCCAGCTGGATGGACAACTCCTGCATTTATGCTGGTGCTAGACGGTATGGGGCTTTGGCTACGGGGGTGGCTCCTGGAATTAAGATTCAGAATTTGACTTGTCGCGCAGGTGGTACTCCTGGAAGGTCTTCTGGGAATACATCAGGAAAGTTACAGACTTTGGGGATATCTTTGATGTCTTTTACCCCCTGCTTCTTATCTACCACATGAGATAGAAAGGCGTGGTATTCTTGGCGTAGATACTTTTGGTCTTTGACGCAAGAGATGATTTGTAGCTTTGCATCGGGTTTGTCACCATAAATGACGATGGTTTCGTTACTTGGCAGATTAAGGCGAACGGCCTTTTCGTAACACATGATATCGGCGCGGTAAAGACTTAACCAATCCATGCCAATATTGACATCTAAGCTTCTTATAGTGATCAAAATCATATTGATTTGGAAGGAATGTTTGTTTAGTGTTAGAGTGCATCCTATGTACATATCCTTAGTGCTTTCTATTTTACCATTTTCCATTTCTACTGTGAACATTTCGTTGAGTGATTGTGGTTTTTGATCAAGTATGTGTTTAAATTTGTGGCTTAAGAAACTCCTCACCGCTCCGCTATCGAAAAGTATGCATGCATACAAGTTATTGAGGAGAAACGTACCGGTAACCACCATGGGGTCTTCAACTGCTTCTTCGTGCCTTATGGCTAAAACCCTTCCCACACCGCCAACATTATTGTTTCCTGCCTTTGGGCATACTCTTTTGAAATGCCCGGTCTCCCCACAGCCGTAGCAGGCTCGGCCTACCCCGGCATTGGTGGCCTGGGTGATTTGTTGGGCTGGCGCCATACAGAAACGGGCTATATGCCCCTTTTTGTTGCAATTGTTGCAGCGCATTTCCCGACAGGTGCCTATGTGGTGAAAGTTGCACTTTTTGCACTTGAGTAGGTTCCCGACATATTGTCTCAATGACGTTGGAGCGACAAGGGTAGTGGCAGCGTGAACAACAACAATTTGTTGTTTCTTGGCGGGGTCTTGTGTTGATTGGTTCTTCTTTTTGTTCCAGAACTTTCTTTTATTGTCGCCCCCTTTCGTTTGCTCGGGGACAGGGGTCATGATGCCTTGGCGGACTCCATGATCGATGAGTCTTTGGGCCAAGCGTTTGGCATTGTCAAAAGTAATCGGTTTTGAAGCTAACGCGTTCCCTTGAATCTGGGGGGATAGTCCCCAGATGTATCTCTCCACCTTCTTACTCTCCGGGGTGACCATCCCGGGACATAGTACCGCTAGATCACTGAATCTGGCAGTATAGGCTGCGATGTCAGAGCCTGTCATTTTGAGGTTCCACAGCTCCTGTTCCAGTTTTTTGCACTTCTACCCTTAGGTAATACTCTTCCAGCATTAAGATTTTCAAGTCCTCCCAGCTCATTGAATTGGCCACTGGGAGGGTCAATGACTTGACATGTCCGTTCCACCAGGTAAGTGATGGGTTTAGAGCAAAAGAACAATCCTATGTGCTCATGAAAATCCCTAAAGCTTGGATCTAGGTTTCTCTATTGTACATTGAATTCATCCAAGACTTGAATACCCTAATCTAGCATACTACAAAACTTGAGATCTATATAAATAACCAAGTAAGAATATTACCTCTTGATTGTAGTATGAAACAGATGGGTTTTGAGCATTCTAACACTCCTAAGTGTACATACAACCCTAGAAAACCTTGGATCTATGTTTGTAAAAAATACATGCAAAATACTTTTTCCAAGGTTCATAATCCTATCTAGCATACATGGGGAACTTTAAACATAAAAGATGGCTAGAATTACATACCTTGTTGTTGTTTTGATTCCTTGAAAACCTTGAGAGCCTAGCACCCCAAGTGTGATGCCTCAAATGTTTCACACAACACCAAATGCTCTTGGAATAAACTTTGAGAGAATTGTCTAACACTTAAAATCGGCCTTGCCCTCTTGTCTCTCTAGGGTAGCCGATTTTGGTTGCTAGAATCATGCTTATATAGTATGTTGCATTAGGGTTACACCATGTATAGTATGTTGCTAGAATCATGCTTATGTAGTATGTTGCGGTGGGTGAGAGTGGAAACCCATTAAGCGGCCATTTTATAGGCCATAACCTTATACCCCCTTATAGATCGGCTTCGTGAATGAGGCCTACTAACGGTAAGACTAGCATTTAACTTATACATATATAATAGTTATTCTTATAATATTATAATAGTATAGGGTTGAATTTTAAACTTGTAAAATTCTAGGGTTTGGAATTTAATTATTTCAAAATTAACTTTTAATCAAAAATTTAAATTCCAAAACTTGAGGGCAAGTTTTGAAACATTTCAAAATCATCTAGATCAAAATTCAAATAAACAATTAAACAATTAATTTGGTGATTATCTAATTTTGACCTAATCCAATTGCATGCATGATAATTGATCAAATAATTCAAATAATTAACATTTATCAAATAAGGTAATAATTATTTAATCAATTGACCAAAACCTTTTATTTTGACAAAGATAATCATCTAGAATCAATAAAATTCGGATTTTATCAATTAGAAACACTTATGGTAATTATCCAAAGTCAAAATAAGAAAATTCCCAAAATTCCGTCTGTCTGACTGCCCGACTCGCCGAGTCCCTTACTGGACTCGTCGAGTTCATCCGACTCGGCGAGTCCTCTTTGGGACTCGATGAGTCTGTCAGACATAAGGCCAAAAAATCGAATTCAATAAATGAGCAATCATACAAAGCATCACATACAATAGAAACCAAGCAAGGCTCTGATACCGCTGATGGGTTTAGAGCAAAATAACAATCCTATATGCTCATGCAAAACTCTAAAGCTTGGATCTAGGTTTCTCTATTGTACATGCAATTCATCCAAGACTTGAATACCCTAATCTAGCATACTACAAAACTTGAGATCTATATAAATAACCAAGTAAGAATATTACCTCTTTATTGTAGTATGAAACTTGAATCTTCAAAGCTTACGAGAACCAAGCACCTCAAATGCGATGCCTCTAGTGGCTTACAAACACCAAGGCAAGAGGATGATGTTTAGGAGAGAGGATGAGAGGCTAGAAATCGGCTCCAAGCTTTCAAGGGATCAAGTGGCCGATTTCCAATGCCTTAGGGGTCCTTTTATACTTGAGTTGTTAGGGTTTCAGTCAAAACCCTAATTGGATAGCTTAGGTCTTAAGTAGTCCACAGAACCTTCCAAAATAAGGCCTCCTTGGACGAATTTAAGATGGACTCCACCTTAATTTCTTCCATGCCCTAATCCATAAGGATTCTCAGCCCAAAATCAATTATCTTATAATTGCAGTTCCAGTCCCCTTTATTTAATCAATCTCTTCTAGTCACAACAATTAATTCTTAATTAATTATTTAACCAATATAAATTAAACAAATATGATTTCTCTTTTAATATATTATTCTTATAATATATTAATAAACCACAATATCCTCTTTCTTTATAAATCATCATGTCTAGTTGCTTTGGTGAAGGCAACCCAAAAGGACCATGCTCAACCGGGTCAAGTACATACCAAATATAGATATGGACTTAGACACTAATCCAACAGTCTCCCACTCGGATAAGTCTAATAACTAAAATTTGCAAGTACGACTTCAGGATCTGATTAGCAATCGTAGCTCTCATAAGCTGTTGTCAACTCTGATCTTATCAGCAACCTATCCTTTAGATAAGGGATCGTACAGTCCTCCGTTCTAGATATCGTGCGGACAATTACACGGAACATAGTCATACTAATTGTCCAGCAGTTTGTTTCTCGATCTCTTATTTGTATGACATAGAACTTTATTGAGCACATCAATTCAGTCCTGACCGGGCCCAGCACATAAGTCAAACCAAATCATCGAGGGGCCCATATATCGCTTTTACCCTCTTAGGATAAAAGGAACAGATAAACTTCGACTTATATTCATTTACCATTCACTTATCGAATCATGCACAACAATGTGTTTTATAACATCAAGTTACTGATGTGTTTACGCATTATCAATGCACAACCAACTCGCAAACAATAAACCATATATCTAGGTTTAAAGACTATATGATATTATCGTCTTGCGATCACTCGTGATAAATTCCATGAAGTGATGCCAGCAAGCGTGGGTTTAATCCAATGCTCAAATCTTATTCATAAGCACTCATGAACATTGCAGCAAACCTTTGCTATGTCTAACACACTTTAGACAGTCTACAAACCAATTCATGACAGTCTTCTTTCATACCTACTCCCAAAGTATAAGCGACTGTGGACTGTTCGAATAATCTTATTATTCAGGAAGTCAAAACATGCAAAGTGAAACAATAGGTAACTAACTAACACAAGACAACAACTTTACTCATAAATAATACTCCTTTATTTATTCATCAAATGTTAATTACACTTTATCTATTACACGTTTCGAAGCTATCTAATCTAAACTAATATCGTCCTTCAGCCCAATGCTCCTAGCGTGCTGCAAGTGCTTAACCCTACTCAGTCCCTTCGTAAGGGGATCTGCTGGGTTATCCTCTGACGATACCCTCTTCACTACGAGGAGTCCCTCTTCCATCCGATGTCGAATAAAATGATATTTCCTGTCGATATGTCGAGATCTACCATGATCCCTCGGTTCCTTGGTCAAGGAAACCGCTCCTTCATTATCACAAAAAATCTCCATAGGCTCCTTTATGGCTGGCACAACTCCAAGGTCTCCAATGAAGTTCTTCAACCATATCGCCTCCTTTGACGCTTCGCTCGCCGCTATATACTCTGATTCGCATGTTGAATCAGCTACAGTATCCTTCTTGGAACTTTTCCAAGTTACTGCTCCTCCATTCAGGGTAAAGACCCAGCCCGACTGTGAACGGTAGTTGTCTCATTTCGGTCTGAAAACTGGCGTTACTATACCCTCGCACCCTTAAGTCATCACCCCCACCGAGGACTAGAAACCATTCCTTGGTCCTCCGAAGGTACTTAAGAATATTCTTGACTGCGGTCTAATGTGCTCTGCCAGGGTTCCCTTGATATCTGTTGATCATGCTCAAAGAGAAGGCCACATCAGGGTGAGTACAAGTCATAGCATACATGATTGAGCCAACTGCGGAAGCGTAAGGTACTCGGCCCATCTCTGCTATCTCGACTTCGGTACTCGGACTTTGAGTCTTACTCAACTTGGCATTACTTTGGATCGGCAACTCCCCTTTCTTGGAATTCTCCATACTAAAACGCTTTAGTACCTTGTCCAAGTAAGTGTTCTGACTAAATCCTATTAGTCTTTTACTCTTGTTTCTCACTATCCTTATTCCTAAAATATAGGCAGCCTCTCTGAGGTCCTTCATAGCGAAACACTTCCCAAGCCAGGACTTAACCTCCTGCAGGGTCGGGATGTTGTTTCCTATGAGCAGTATGTCATATACATACAATACGAGGAATCTAACTATACTCCCACTGGCTTTGACATATACACATGATTCATCCTCGCTTCACAGGAAGCCAAACTCTTTGACTTTCTCGTCAAAACAAAGATTCCATCTGCGAGATGCTTGTTTCAACCCATAAATGGATTTCTCAAGCTTACACACTCTATTGGGATGCTTCGCATCGACCAAACCCTCTGGCTGATTCATGTAAACATCCTCAGCCAACTTCCCATTAAGGAAAGCGGTTTTGACATCCATTTGTCATATTTCATAGTCATGAAATGCAGCAATGGCTAGCATCACCCTAATTGACTTTATCTTCGCAACTGGTGAGAAGGTCTCATCATAGTCAACTCCTGGAGTTTGAGTAAAGCCCTACGCAACCAATCGTGCCTTATAAGTGTGTACTTTCCCATCCATGTCGGTCTTCTTCTTGAAGATCCATTTGCACCCGACCGTCTTACGACCTGGCACATTGTCAACCAAATTCCAAACTTGGTTGTCATACATGGACTGAATCTCGCTGTCCATAGCCTCTTTCCACTTCACAGACTCCGGGCCTGCCATGGCTTCCTTATAGCTGTTAGGTTCGTCCAAATTTACTAGTGTACTATCACTAATAAACGTATCCCCTTCAGTAGTGATATGGAAACCATAAAATTGGGGTGGAACACTAACTCTTTCGGAACGTCTAAGAGGTAAGGACTCGTCAATCAGTTCAATAGGGATTTCCTCCTCAAGTTGAGCGCCAGTGTCAGAGGTTCCTTCATCGTTCGATTCTTGAAGCTCTTCAAGATCGATTTGCCTCCCACTGTCCCCTTGGCTTATGAGTTCTCGTTCTCGGGAAACCCCTCTCCTCGCAACGAAGACAACATTGTCACTCGGTCTATAGAAGAGATAACCAAAGGACTTCTGCGGGTAGCCGATGAAAATACACCGCTCACTACGAGGTTCGAGCTTGTCGTGAGTCTCTCATCTTACGAAAGCCTCGCAACCCCAAACCTTGATATGTGCTAACGAGGGAGCTTTCCCTGTCCACATCTCGTGAGGTGTTTTGGCAACCTTCTCTGTAGGGACTAAGTTAAGGATATGGGCGGCAGTCTCTAAGGCATACCCCCAGAATGAGATAGGTAGCGAAGCATGACTCATCATGGAACGAACCATGTCTAGCAAGGTTCGATTATACCTCTCAGCTACACCATTCAACTGCGGTGTCCTAGGTGGCATCAATTGCGAAACGATTTCGCATTCCTTGAGGTAGTTGTGGAATTCAAGACTAAGGTACTCTCCACCTCAATCAGATCGAAGCATCTTGATTTTCCTGCCCAACTGATTCTCCACAACCTGTTTGAACTCTTTGAACTTTTCAAAGGTTTCTGACTTGTGCCTGATTAAGTAGATATAGCCATATCTGCTATAATCATCTGTAAAAGTCACGTAGAAGCGGCTTGCATCCCTTATGGTGGATCTAAAGTGCCTACACACATCAGTGTGTATGAGATCCAATAAACCCTCACCCCTTTCACAAGAACCAGTGAAGGGTGACTTGGTCATCTTTCCAAGTAAACAAGACTCGCACACGTCATCGTCCCTAAGGTCGAATTACTCCAACACTCCATCCTTTTGGAGTTGGGCTATGCGTTTCTTGTTGACATGTACAAGACGATAATGCCACAAGCATGCTTTATCCAAATCATTGGAAGAATCGATATGCAATACATCATTTCCTAAATTGTCTACAACCATCATAGTTACATATATTCCACTACAAGGCAATGCTTCAAAATAGAAAACACCATTAAGATAATCATTAATAGAACCCTTTTCATTATCAAATGAATATCTAAATCCTTGTCTATACAAACCATAAAAAGAAATGATGTTTCTTGCCATTTCTGGCGAATAGCAACAATTATTCAAATCTAGTCCTAATCCATTACTAATAACTAAAGAGTAAACTCCAATCTTGGTGACAGACGATGATCTTCTGTTCCCCATGATCAAGTTTATCTTCCCATGCTCCACATCCCTATTTCTTCTTAGGCCCTGCAAATCAAAACAAATGTGAAAATCACATCCTGTATTAAGTACCCAAGAAATAGCATGTGATGAATCATTAGATTGAATAGTGTAAATACATGCGAAGGACGACTTGATCTTCCCATCCTTGATATCTTGCAAGTACTTCGGGCAGCTTCGTTTCCAATGCCCTATGTCGTGGAAGTGATAGCACTTTGCATCCTTTGGGTTTGAGGTGGGTGCAGCGGGACCAACCTTGGTTCCACTAGAAGAGGTGCCATCATGGGACTTTCCCTTGTGTTGGCTCTTTGAAGGAGTCTTCCTCTTCTTACCCTTCCCTTGTCCAATAGCCAAAACCGGGGCAACAGTAGGAGTTGATGCAACAGATTTATCCTTGAGGTTGCTCTCAGCAGTCCTCAACAACCCTTGAAGCTTGCTCAACGTGACCTCCTCTTTGTTCATGTGGTAGGTCATGCGGAACTGGTTGTAGCAAGGAGGTAAGGAGTGAAGAATTATGTCAATCGCTAGCTCCTCATTGAAGTCCACATTTAACTTCTTCAGGAGGTCAACATATCTTTGCATATTCTGGAGATGAGCAGTGACAGACTCTATGTCCCTCATCTTGGTAGTGATCATCGAAGTGATGATCTCGTACCTCTCCTGCCTCGTACTTTGATGGTATCTATCCATCAAATCTTGATGCATCTCATAGGGGTAGAAGTCTTCATAGGACTTTTGGAGTTCTGCGGTCATGGTAGAGAGCATGATGCAATGGAATTTCGTAGCATCTCGCTCGTGTGCCTCATAAGCAGCAATCTCCTTGGGAGTAGCAGTTTCGAGGTTTATCTCCTTCAGCTCCTTGTCGAGGACATATTCCTTGTCCCCGTAGCGGGTAACCATCCTTATGTTGCGGATCCAATCATTAAAAAATTTTCCCATCGAAGATTACCCTCCCACACAAATTCATGAGTGAGAATGAGCCGGAGGAGTTCGAGCCTTGAGCGTTGTTTGAGTTCGACATCTGAAAAGGAAAAGAGACAAAGTTTGATTATATAAGAATCCCCAATTAAACATCCAAATGAGAAATTAGGGCTAGGATCCAACAACATTATTTACAACTTAAAAGAGAGATGTCGTAATTTAAATTGCAAATAATTTGAAGGTAAGTGAATGACGATTCACTAATTTCCACCATGAAAAACAAAAGGTAGTTAAGTTTTAAATGTATTGAAACTCCTAGATCTTTTGAGATTCATTGAACTTTTCAATGGAATGTTTAAATCTCGATATGCCCTTCAAGTTTGTGACTGGAATACCGAGGATCACAAACAAGGTGTGAATAATCATGCGAATGTACTTGGTGCCCTCGATGTTACAGTCACCTAGTCAATGCGCCGGTTAGCCACACACGCTCCATTGATCTATGACAAACAACAATTCACCCTTTTCCACCTTTGCTTAGAGCCATATTAGTGTACCGGTTAACCACACACGCTCCACTAACGTCTTTGCAAGGGTACAAAGTGTAATTCCATGGAATAGCATCAAATTCACATTTTTCCTAAAAGTAACTAATATTGGGAATTTTATAAAACATTTAGTTACTTTATTAATCATTATAATTTTAATGAGGAATTAGGTTGCCCTATCCTACCCGTTCGGCTAACGACCCTCCACTAATCAAGGAAGCAGTGGGTGAGAGTGGAAACCCATTAAGCGGCCATTTTATAGGCCATAACCTTATACCCCCTTATAGATCGGCTTCGTGAATGAGGCCTACTAACGGTAAGACTAGCATTTAACTTATACATATATAATAGTTATTCTTATAATATTATAATAGTATAAGATTGAATTTTAAACTTGTAAAATTCTAGGGTTTGGAATTTAATTATTTCAAAATTAACTTTTAATCAAAAATTTAAATTCCAAAACTTGAGGGCAAGTTTTGAAACATTTCAAAATCATCTAGATCAAAATTCAAATAAACAATTAAACAATTAATTTGGTGATTATCTAATTTTGACCTAATCCAATTGCATGCATGATAATTGATCAAATAATTCAAATAATTAACATTTATCAAATAAGGTAATAATTATTTAATCAATTGACCAAAACCTTTTATTTTGACAAAGATAATCATCTAGAATCAATAAAATTCGGATTTTATCAATTAGAAACACTTATGGTAATTATCCAAAGTCAAAATAAGAAAATTCCCAAAATTCCGTCTGTCTGACTGCCCGACTCGCCGAGTCCCTTACTGGACTCGTCGAGTTCATCCGACTCGGCGAGTCCTCTTTGGGACTCGACGAGTCTGTCAGACAGAAGGCCAAAAAATCGAATTCAAGAAATGAACAATCATACAAAGCATCACATACAATAGAAACCAAGCAAGGCTCTGATACTGCTGATGGGTTTAGAGCAAAATAACAATCCTATGTGCTCATGCAAAACTCTAAAGCTTGGATCTAGGTTTCTCTATTGTACATGCAATTCATCCAAGACTTGAATACCCTAATCTAGCATACTACAAAACTTGAGATCTATATAAATAACCAAGTAAGAATATTACCTCTTTATTGTAGTATGAAACTTGAATCTTCAAAGCTTACGAGAACCAAGCACCTCAAATGCGATGCCTCTAATGGCTTACACACACCAAGGCAAGAGGATGATGTTTAGGAGAGAGGATGAGAGGCTAGAAATCGGCTCCAAGCTTCCAAGGGATCAAGTGGCCGATTTCCAATGCCTTAGAGGTCTTTTTATACTTGAGTTGTTAGGGTTTCAGTCAAAACCCTAATTGGATAGCTTAGACCTTAAGTAGTCCACAGAACCTTCCAGAATAAGGCCTCCTTGAACGAATTTAAGATGGACTCCACCTTAATTTCGTCCATGCCCTAATCCATAAGGATTCTCAGCCTAAAATCAATTATCTTATAATTGCAGTTCCAGTCCCCTTTATTTAATCAATCTCTTTTAGTCACAACAATTAATTCTTAATTAATTATTTAACCAATATTAATTAAAAAAATATGATTTCTCTTTTAATATATTATTCTTATAATATATTAATAAACCACAATATCCTCTTTCTTTATAAATCATCCTGTCCAGTTGCTTTGGTGAAGGCAACCCAAAAGGACCATGCGCAACCAGGTCAAGTACATACCAAATATAGTTATGGACTTAGTGTGACATCCCCATTTTGACGGCCAGAAAAGACGAATTATGTTTATGCTTTATAAAATTCAGAGTACCTCTTTTAATAAAAATGTTGCGGAATTTGTTCCCAGAAAAACATGATAAATACGTTATTAAAGCATTTCCGAAGAAATGTATTTTTATTCATTTTCAAAACCTTGGGATGTCATCGTCAATACAGAAACATAAGCATAAACTAAACTGACATTCATTTACACTAGTGATCTACATCTCTTTGAAATCTCTCAGTGTAAAGTAGCTTCATATCGACACCTGTGATACAAATAAGCTTGAGTGGGTCAGGTTGGGAAACCTGGTGAGTACATAGGGTTTTCAACCCACAATAATATAATCATTATGTTTAATCATCAAACAATCAATCAACCCAATTACCCATCCCCATTATCTTATTTACTCTTAAGGATCTACCCTAAGAATCAACTATTCCTCGTTCATTCATTCCTAAGGATTATCCTAAGGAATAGGCACGAAATCCATCGTTGCTATCTGTCAAGCACAACTGCTAATATTATCACTTAGGCGCAGCTGCCAAAATTGTGACATTCTTTATGGGGCGCATCTGCCGGTATAGTCCTTTAGGCGCATCTGTCGGGGTTATGAGGTTCTCTATTAGGCGCTTCTGCCGGTAGAGTCCTTTAGGCGAATCTGCCAAGGTTTTATTGACAGTATCATTTTCGAGAATCCACTCGCGATACAGGTCAATGGGTTTTTATAGTACACTGGTGAACACATCGTTCACAACACCTACTGGTTGCGAGACTGCTAGTGTTCCACTGGACTGTCTAGAATAGTCCGTGGTTGTCATCCACACTCTGCTAGATGACGGGGCCAGCATTTGGAAAAAAGGCTTTTCACATTGTCCACCTCTCACCCTTACCTCATGGTCTATATTACCTTTCAACTTATCGTCCAACTCATATTTCATCTACCCATGTTCCACCCAACATATTATGTAGATATAAATACATATACGGTTTAAATCATATAAAACTTGTATAAAATCGTTCATCAAGCATAGATAGCAAGTATACAGATAATATGCACACATAGCACGCAGTTTATATAAAATACTTCATATCTATGTGTAAGATGAAAGTAACTATGCACTCACTTGTTAAGGTGATGATTCCAAACTCGGACAGCGCTTCGCTTCTTAATAATATAATTTCCTTCGACGAAACCTAGTATTATTACCACTAGATTTTAGTATAATATTCACCGTGACTAATTATTAGTCTTATTATTATTATTATTATTATTATTATTATTATTATTATTATTATTATTATATAAGCGTTTAAACAATATTTTCCAACCACTATGTACAGACAGGGGCCAGACATAAAACACCAGAGCGCGGGACCATTTTGGCATATAGCACTTCTGAAATCCAACAACTCTATGCGACCCTTTAAACCAGATTCCCCGTACCGCGAGTGGTTAAAAAAATATTATAACGACATTTATATAACCCATAATAATAGCCCAAATATTTATTATAAGGTCCTAATAACATTACTATATTGAAACATAAGCTATACTAAAGTTAGGTTAGGCGTAGCTCACTTACAACGGGTTTTTCTCAAAACCGGGCTTTGCTGGAGCAGCGTTTCCGAGCCAAAAGGCTCTTCTTCTCGGATCCGTCGGGCACTCCGGGGATTCCGCCTCGTGCTAGGGAGGTTCCCTAGGCTTTTCGGGGGGTTTCGGGGCTAGAGAGAGGTTCTAGAGAGAGAGGGAAGTGATGGGAGGTGTGAGGAATGAAGAGGGCTTCACCTCTTTTTTATAGGGGGCTGGATCAAGATTCACGTCGTGAATTTCTTGATGTTCACGTCGTGAGTGAGATTGGGCTCCAAGTCTGAGCCAGGTGCTGACACGTGGCATCGCACACAGGGTGGAAATCAGCCGATTTTCAAAAATTCATAACTTCCGCATACGAGCTCCGTTTTCGACGTTCTTTATATCCACGCGTAGGTAAAAATAAGATCTACAACTTTCATTTTGACTCCATCGGCTAATTCTCGACCGATCTTAAATTTAACAGTACGAGCAGATTATACTGTTAAATGTCCGCGTAAAATTCATAACTTCTACATACGGACTCCGTTTTCGTCTGTCTTTTTACCGTTGAGTTCCTATTAATGAGATATTCAACTCTCATTTAGGTCGCGTAGACCAAAAACCGCTCGATCTAAAATTTGAGTTTTGGGCCGTGCACTGTTATGTCAAATCTTAGAAAATTCATAACTTCCTCATACGAAGTCATATTTGGGCGTTCTTTTTTTGTATGTTCTCGGTTTAACGTATACTACAACTTTTGTTTAGATTTATAAGGCTAAAAAGTCCTCCATCGTAAATTCACTATTTACGTCTCCCGGTGTCGTGCCGGTTTTGCCGAAAAACTTCGACAGGTCATAACTTCTTCGTTATAACTCGGATTTCGACGTTCTTTATATGTACGGAACCCTTGTAACATATACGAACACTTGGAAAAGATTAATCCTTCTAAATAATCTTCCATCAAAAACTTATTTTTGATGCTTATTGTCTCTAAATTGACTAGCCCGGATTTGCGGGCGTTACACTTAGACACTAATCCAACAGTAAGGGCTCTGTAGGAGAAAGTGCAAGCTGCAAATTTGAATTTTATTTGCTTCGGGGCACGCACAAATTTCAAAGACTGATTCAGTTTTCTCGAACTATTGCATTAATGTGACAACCCGAACCTTTTTCTAGTTTCCGTTAATTAATTTCCGTTAGTAAAATTTTATTTTATTGGGTTCCGTCAACTTCCTTCGGTTTGGAAAATCATTTAATTATATATTTTGAGTTCTATATTCGAGTCAGAACCAAAACCACGCGAAATTTCGGGAATTCCTTCGAACAATACCGAGTTCACGGCCGTACACCCGTGTACGGCCGTACACTCGTATACGGCCAACGTTGGGTGGACCCCACCACCGACCAACGACAACCCCTATAAATATGAGACCCTACCCCCTCATTTACACTCTTCTGGCTAAACCCTCTCTCCTCTTCTCTCTAGACTATCGACCGTACACCCCTAAAAGCACCCTTAACCTTCCGGAAAACATCGAGAAACACCATTTGGGGTCATTTCGGAGCATCTAGAAAACGTTTCTCGTCGACATCAGCACCTTTGTTCTTGAGTGTACGGTCGTACACCTTCAAGTTCAGTGATCGCACACCAGTCTACGGCCGTACACCTTCAAAGGTCGTACTCCCTTTAAGAGGTTGTCTACGGCCGTACACCTGTATACGGTCGTACACCTGTCCACGGCCGTACACGCTAGTTCACGGCTATACACACTTCCTAAGCAGTGAATTAGACTGAAAACCCACTTTCCTCGATTCGATCAAGTCTCAGTAACATTCCTTAACCGAAAACAAGTGTTTTTCTAACACTTTATCTAACAAAATCACTAATTTAGATACATATATGTATTTAATTGTTATTAGGATCCCATTAAGTGCCACACGCTACAACTCGAGAGTCTTCATTCCAGTTCGTTGATTCGACCTTTGCACACAACTAATAGTGAGTTCATACCCCTATATCTTTACTGTTTTTAACATTTTCAGGGGGAATACAAGCCAAACATAAATGATTTTGTGAAACTTATACAAAAGGATTTCAATGAACTTAAAACGGATACAATTGATACAATCATATAGTTTCTATACTTTCATAAAATATATAGATATTTTATCCCTTTTGTACTATGCGGAGCATAAGGGGAGTTTTCATCATAATCATAGAGCTTTCAATGTAAAACTTGAATTGAATACATGAATGAACATATAAACTATAATAGGTATAGTTTAGGGATCAATTAACATATCAATGCACAAATCATAGATTCAATGCAACCAGACATATATATAGTTTATGAGATATATAGACAACAAGTTAAATTCAATGGATTCATTTTATTCTACATGTAATCGTTAGTATAGCATTTTATGAGTAAGCATTCTTCGCGTACTTATTTAAGTACTAACAAAAGTCCTGAGATTATAACCAGAGTCTCCTGGAGGGAGAACGTGAGTTTGTGTATGGATCTATACGGTATTGACAATCCCGCACCATAACTGTTAGCTACAGTTAGGCCGGCAGGCCTGGGTGACAAAGTCATTCTGATTCTGACGCCTGAAGAACGTCGTTCGGGCAATTCAATGATCAAGTATGGTTATAACAACTCATAAATTTGGTACTAAGAATATACGATTAATGTACGAATGATAATAACTTTAATTAGTTTTATTATAAAATAATAGAACTATTATACTTATTAAAATTTTCAAATCTTTTCCGAACTTATTATACATACTGACAATAATCAGAGTTTTTCATGGAAAAGAGGTTTCTTATTCAACAAAACAATGCACAACTTATTCAATGAGATTTAGTAACAAAATACACCTATTAGAAAATAATGGATTTTCTTGGAAGCATACAAATACATTTATTGATTTATTAACCGACTTTCTTCTCAAAAACATGCTTATGAACTCACCAGCTTTATGCTGATTCTCTTTCAAAACTGCTTGTATTCTCAGGAAAACAGTAGTCAGGTACCTCCTGGAGTTTTGAGAAGACGGAACGTATAGAGTCACGTCTTTCTATTTTGATTATACTTTTGGTGTATAAAAACAAGAAGTAAACAGATGTAAACCTTTTTCATATATGTATTCAATGTAATGGTTGTGTTTACTATGATTGCTATGATACAATTGTTGCGATACTACACATGACGTCATCTACCCCCGAACATTTCCGCCATCCCGGTTTGGGGGTGTGACAGATTGGTATCAGAGCTATTGTTTATAGTGAACTAAGTATACCGAACCTTACATGTTATACAACTATAAACACTAAGGGGCCGAAGTGCTCTGAACTAAAAGTATACTTTTACAATATGAGTATTTTTTAAATAGTATACAAGTATCCATAAGTACCAGAAAGCAGTATCATAAGTAGAACAAAACAAAAGTATTTGGATGTTGGACACTGCGGTTAAACCTGGGTAGTATGTGATCATGTCTGGGATCAATATAGCCTGATCAACTATATTCATTTGAGACATGACCAACATGTGTCTGGGAGTGATCGTGGTGTAGCAGCAAGCCTAAAACTTACCAAGCTATAAACATCAAGATGTCAATAGAACAGAACATACAACTTAAAATACTATAGGAGTATTTTAGCTAGAGCCGAATACAGTATAGAGATTCATTCCAAGTGTTGCTACATATTTCTTCTTAAGCGATAGTTTACTTGTATTGGTTACTTTTCTCTGTATATAGTAGAGCACTTTATCTATCAGGCTGAGATATATCTTGTGTTATATCTCTTGATTCTAAAATCCTAGAGGACTTATCATCCTCTTCATCTTCATTATTTTTAGAACAAGATGCCTCCCAGAAAGAGACCCAACAGGAAGAACAACAATCCCCCAACTGATCCAATGCCACCACCTCCTCAGTTCGACCCAACTATGTTCCAGGCAACAGTTACGGCTGCTGCGATGTCGCAGATAAATCAGGGCAGCTCTGGTGGATCCGGAGGTGGACCCGATCCTCAAAGTCATGGTGGAGGTCAGGGACATCAAAAGGAGTGTTCCTATAAAGACTTCATGAATGCCAAACCCAAATCCTTCGACGGAAATGGAGGAGTCATTGCCTTAACCCGATCGTTCGAGAAGATCGAATCCATTTTCGAAATTTGTACTTGTTCGGAAGCCAACAAGGTGAAGTTCGCCGCCTACACCTTCACCGACAGAGCACTGACCTGGTGGAATGGTCGAGTCAAATCCCTAACCCCGTCGATAGCCAATGCCATGGGTTGGGAGAGTCTGAAAGAACTCATGCTGGCTGAGTACTGCCCAAGGGACGAGATGCAAAAGTTAGAGCACGAGCTCTGGAACCTAAAGATGAAGGGTTCCGACATCGCCACTTACACAGCTAGATTTTTCAATCTGGCTCTTCTGTGTTCGGGAATGGTCACCCCGGAAAGCAAGAAAATTGAAAGATACATTTGGGGATTGACACCCCCAACTCAAGGAAATGTCTTGGCTGCTAAGCCTACCACGTTTGACTGCGCCAAGTGTCTGGCGCAGACCCTGATAGATCACGGGGTTGATTTGGATGAGGTAACAGCCGCTATCGAACCACCAAAGGAGAGTGGTGGGAAAAAGAAATTCTGGAACAAACGCAAGGGCCAGTCTTCGCAGGAGCCCTCCAAGAAACAACAAACAGTAGCAGTTCACGCTGCTACTTCTCCTGCTGCAGTTCCCACTACTCCAACAACTCCCAGCCGCTATGCTGGAAACTTACCTTTATGCAACAAATGCAACTTCCATCATTTGGGAGTTTGTAGAGAAATGCAATGCAACAAATGTGGCAGAAAGGGGCATACAACGCGATTCTGCAAGACACCAGCTCAACCGACCAACCAGGCTACTGAAGCAGGCGTGGGACAAACCTGTTATGGTTGTGGGGAGGTTGGGCACTTTAAAAGAAATTTCCCCAAGGCAACAACAGCTGGAAATGCAGGGAGAGTGCTGGCGATGGGCCAGGAGGAGGCAGTTGCTGATCCCACCGTTGTTACGGGTACGTTCCTCCTTGACAACTCTTATGCATGCATTCTTTTCGATTCCGGTGCTGAGAGGAGTTTTTTTAGTCATGCATTCAAACATCTACTCAAATGTAAATCCCAACCTTTAACTAAAACATTTACCGTCGAGATGGCTAACGGAAAGAAAGAGAGCACTAACGACATATTCATAGGTTGTACCCTTACCCTAAACGATCATTCATTCCCCATCGATCTTATGCCAGTTTCTATAAAAAGCTTTGATGTTATCATTGGTATGGATTGGTTGAGCCCCAATCGTGCCGATATCCTTTGTTACAAAAAATCCATCCGTCTCAATCTACCCTCGGGCGAAGCTCTCATAGTTTACGGTGATAAACTCAGTTCGAACCTTCATATCATTTCATGCATCCAAGCCCAAAAATATATGTGAAAGGAGTGCCATGCATTCTTATCTCATGTTGTTAACGAGAAGCAGGAAGTTAAGGACCTCGAGAACATCCCCGAAGTCTACAACTTTCCTGATGTCTTCCCCGAAGATCTTCCAGGAATCCCTCCCGAGCGCCAAGTCGAGTTTCGTATCAACTTAATCCCCGGAGCTACTCCCGTAGCTAAATCCCCATATCGTCTAGCGCCGATAGAAATGCAAGAGCTATCCAGCCAGCTCAATGAGCTGCTCAACAAAGGATTCATAAGACCAAGTTCCTCACCCTGGGGAGATCCGATCTTATTCGTGAAAAAGAAAGATGGATCCTTTTGGATGTGCATTGATTATTGAGAACTGAACAAGCTTACCATCAAGAACCGTTATCCCTTACCCAGAATCGACGACCTCTTCGATCAACTTCAGGGAGCCAATTACTTTTCGAAAATAGACCTAAGATCATGTTACCATCAGTTGTGGGTTCATGAGAATGATGTTCCTAAGACAGCATTCCGAACTCGTTATGGACACTACGAGTTTGTGGTGATGCCCTTTGGTCTAACCAATGCACCGACGGTATTCATGGATCTGATGAATCGGGTGTGCCGTCCTTTCCTAGACAAGTTTGTAATCGTGTTCATTGATGATATACTGGTCTACTCTTGGAGTGAGGAGGATCATAGACAGCACTTGAGACAGGTGTTAGAAACACTAAGGGCAGAGAAACTCTATGCATAGTTTTCAAAGTGCGAATTCTGGATCAGAAAAGTAACCTTCCTTGGTCACGTGGTTAGCGAGGAAGGCATACACGTGGACCCTTCCAAGATCAAAGCGATTGAGAATTGGTCAGCACCGAAGACGCCTACAGAAATCCATCAATTCTTGGGTCTCGCTGGCTACTATCGCATGTTTATCCAGAACTTCTCCAAAATTGCTAAGCCTTTAACCACCCTGACACAGAAAGGTGTAACCTTTAGTTGGGGAGAAAAGCAAGACATTGCGTTTCAAACATTGAAGCAGGCCCTATGCAACGCACCTATCATGTCTCTGCCCGAAGGGACGGAGGACTTCGTCGTCTACTGTGATGCATCCAATCAGGGCCTAGGCTGTGTGCTCATGCAGCGAGGAAAGGTTATTGCCTATGCCTCGAGACAGCTGAAAACACACGAAGTCAATTATACAACTCACGATCTAGAGTTGGGAGCAGTGGTCTTTGCATTAAATATTTGGAGACATTATCTCTACTGAACCAAGTGCACTGTCTTCACCGATCATAAGAGCCTACAACATATCTTCGATCAGAAAGAGTTGAACATGAGACAGTGGCGATTGGTAGAACTACTCAGTGATTACGAGTGCGAAATACGCTACCATCCCGTCAAGGCCATTGTGGTAGCGGATACCCTCAGCCGAAAGGAGTATTCAGGTCGTAGGGTGAATGCACTGACAATGACCATCCATTCCCAATTATTCTCACAAATCAGAGAGGCTCAGCTGGAAGCCTTAAAACCAGAGAACATGTCGGATGAAGCCTTGAGAGGAATGGAAAAGAACTTAGAGGTCAAGGGAGACGGAGCTTACTATTTCATGAACCGGATCTGGACCCCAAAGTACGGCGGGTACAGGGAGGTTGTCATGAACGAAGCTCACAAAACTAGATACTCCGTTCACCCAGGTTCAGATAAGATGTATCTGGATCTCAAACAACTATATTGGTGGCCGAACATGAAAGCATAGATCGCTACTTTCATGGGCAAGTGCCTGACTTGCGCCAAGGTGAAGGTAGAATATCAAAAGCCCTCAGGTCTCCTTCAGCAGCCAGAGATACCTGAGTGGAAGTGGGAAAGGATTACGATGGATTTCATCACTAAGTTACCCAAGCTCCGAGTGGGAACGATGCCATATGGGTAATTGTCGATCGGCTGACTAAATCCGCCCACTTCCTGCCAATCAAGGAAAACTTCAAAATGGAGAAATGGACACGAATCTACATACAAGAGATAGTTTGTCTTCATGGTGTGTTGGCGTCCATTATCTTAGATAGAGATAGCAGGTTTACCTCTAGATTTTGGCAGTCACTACAGAAAGCTCTTGGAACTAAGTTGGATATGAGCACAGCTTACCATCCTCAGACAGATAGGCGGAGTGAGAGAACCATTCAAACATTGGAAGATATGTTGAGAGCCTGCGTAATTGACTTTGGTATGTCGTGGGACACTCATTTGCCCTTGGTCGAATTTTCCTACAACAACAGCTACCATACCAGCATCAAGGCTACGTCGTTCGAAGCCCTCTATGGCCGTAAGTGCAGATCCCCTCTGTGCTGGGATGAGGTGGGCGACACGCAACTAGTCAAGGGTCAAGTCCCTGACAGCACTCTCACAGGCCCAGAAATCATCCGAGAGACTACAGAAAAGATCGTACAAATCCGGGAACGACTAAAGGCTTCAAGAGATAGACAAAAGAGCTACGCCGATAAGAGACGAAAACCCTTGGAGTTACAGGTTGGTGACTGTGTCCTTTTGAAAGTCTCACCCTGGAAAGGCATGATACGTTTTGGAAAGCGTGGAAAGCTGAATCCGAGATACATTGGACCATTCGAGATCCTCGCTACGATCGGTCTCGTAGCATACAAACTTCGTCTACCCCGAGAACTTAGTAACATTCATCATGTCTTTCACGTCTCGAACCTGAAGAAGTGTCTGTCCGATGAGATACTTGTGATTCCCCTCGATGAGATCGAACTAGACGAGAACTTACACTTCGTAGAGGAGCCCGTAGAAATCATGGATAGGGAAGTAAAGCGAACGAAGCAAAGCCGTTTCCCGATAGTGAAGGTTCGTTGGAATGCCAAGCGGGGACCAGAATTCACTTGGGAGCGCGAAGATTCAATGAAACAGAAGTACCCTCACCTATTTCTGAGTCCATGATTTGTATTCTGTGTCTGAATTTCGGGACGAAATTCCCTCTAACGGGGGGATGATGTGACAACCCGAACCTTTTTCTAGTTTCCGTTAATTAATTTCCGTTAGTAAAATTTTATTTTATTGGGTTTCGTCAACTTCCTTCGGTTTGGAAAATCATTTAATTATATATTTTGAGTTCTATATTCGATTCGGAACCAAAACCACGCGAAATTTCGGGAATTCCTTCGAACAATACCGAGTTCACGGCCGTACACCCGTGTACGGCCGTACACTCGTATATGGCCGGCGTTGGGTGGACCCCACCACCGACCAACGACAACCCCAATAAATATGAGACCCTACCCCCTCATTTACACTCTTCTGGCCGAACCCTCTCTCCTCTTCTCTCTAGACTATCGACCGTGCACCCCTAAAAACACCCTTAACCTTCCGGAAAACATCGAGAAACACCATTTGGGGTCATTTCGGAGCATCTAGAAAATGTTTCTCGTCGAAATCAGCACCTTTGTTCTTGAGTATACGGTCATACACCTTCAAGTTCAGTGACCGCACACCAGTCTACGGCTGTACACCTTCAAAGGTCGTACTCCCTTCAAGAGGTTGTCTACGGCCGTGCACCTGTATACGGCCGTACACCTGTCCACATCCGTACACACTTCCTAAGCAGTGAATTAGACTGAAAACCCACTTTCCTCGATTCGATCAAGTCTCGGTAACATTCCTTAACCGAAAACAAGTGTTTTTCTAACACTTTATCTAACAAAATCACTAATTTAGATACATACATGTATTTAATTGTTATTAGGATCCCGTTAAGTGCCACACGCTACAACTCCAGAGTCTTCATTCTAGTTCCTTGATTCGACGTTTACACACAACTAACAGTGAGTTCATACCCCTATATCTTTACTGTTTTTAACGTTTTCAGGGGGGAATACAAGCCAAACATAAATGATTTTGTGAAACTTATACAAAAGGATTTCAATGAACTTAAAACGGATACAAGTGATACAATCATATAGTTTCTATACTTTCATAAAATATATAGATATTTTATCCCTTTTGTACTAAGCGGAGCATAAGGGGAGTTTTCATCATAATCACAGAGCTTTCAATGTAAAACTTGAATTAAATACATGAATGAACATATAAACTATAATAGGTATAGTTTAGGGATCAATTAACATATCAATGCACAAATCATAGATTCAATGCAACCAGACATATATATAGTTTATGAGATATATAGGCAGCAAGTTAAATTCAATGGATTCATTTTATTAGTAATTGTTAGTATAGAATTTTATGAGTAAGCATTCTTCGCGTACTTATTTAAGTACTAAAAAAAGTCCTGAGATTATAACCAGAGTCTCCTGGAGGGAGAACGTGAGTTTGTGTATAGATCTATACGGGATTGACAATCCCACACCATAACCGTTAGCTACAGTTAGGCCGGCAGGCGTGGGTGACAAACTCATTTCGATTCCGACGCCTGAAGAACGTCGTTCAGGCAATTCAATGGTCAAGTATGGTTATAACAACTCATAAATTTGGTACTAAGAATATACGATTAATGTACAAATGATAATAACTTTAATTAGTTTTATTATAAAATAATAGAACTATTATACTTATTAAAGTTTTCAAAGCTTTTCCGAACTTATTATACATACTGACAATAATCAGAGTTTTTCATGGAAAAGAGGTTTCTTATTCAACAAAACAATGCACAACTTATTCAATGAGATTTAGTAACAGAATACACCTATTAGAAAATAATGGATTTTCTTGGAAGCATACAAATACATTTATTGATTTATTAACCGACTTTCTTCTCAAAAACATGCTTATGAACTCACCAGCTTTATGCTGATTCTCTTTCAAAACTGCTTGTATTCTCAGGAAATCAGTAGTCAGGTACCTCCTGGAGTTTTGAGAAGACGGAGCGTATAGAGTTACGTCTTTCTATTTTGATTATACTTTTGGTGTATAAAAACAAGAAGTAAACAGATGTAAACCTTTTTCATATATGTATTCAATGTAATGGTTGTGTTTACTATGATTGCTATGATACAATTGTTGCGATACTACACATGACGTCATCCACCCCCGAACGTTTCTGCCATCCCGGTTTGGGGGTGTGACAATTAAAGTGATGATACCTCCGCTTCCATTGAAGGATTTAGGTTTTCCTTTAGTGAGGTCTTTGTAGGAACATTCCGTTGAGCTTCCCTGATTGTCTCCTTGGTTAGAATTTGTAGTACCATTTCCTGCCCCACTGGTACCATTGGTGCGGATTTATGACATGGCGGCAGCCACTGCGGCTATTACCGCAGCATGGAAAACGACAGGGTCGAATTGTGGAGGTGGTGGTGGTGGTGCTGTTGTTGTGTTGTTGAAATGCTTGTTAGATTTGCGCGATGGCATTCTTCTGCCATAAGGTTAAAGACGAAATGATGGTAAGTCTTCAGTAGTGATTATAAGTCGGATGTTATTGAACTAGATTATATCAGTTCTATATGTATTGTGTTCCGACTTTAAAGTATTTGCAAACAATTCATAATAGAAGTCTACGTAAAATAAACTTATGAATTTTGATAGTGACTTCTTCAAATGAAAATATGTGCCTTGATCCATACCAGGTCCTTCTAAAATCACTTAGTGTATACGAGTTATATATAATTAAGATTGAATAGACCGTCGAATACGTGCGTCTACCCGAAGCCCACAACCAAACAAGGAACAGGACTTAAAGCGGACTTATAAATTCTAAGTCTATAGGATCTTAATTATATATGAATCTGATGTATACACTAAGCAATCATATATTTACCATAAGTAAATAATTCGTAAAAACAAGGTTATGAAATTTGTGGTAACACTCCCAGTGAAATAAAATGCATGACAATTTCATTGATATTTTTTTAGTACATAGTGTTTGGAAAAACCTGACCTTGATGCAGGTCTACATTACATCAATGTAAGGGAAAATTTTGACAGCATCACACACCCTCGAATAGTGTAGTCACTTAATCGCAGGGTCGAGTCTATATGTAGAAAATAGTAACACCAAACCTTACTCGTAAACCTAGTCTATATCAAAATGTGAGTAGTGTATGCACTACTCGCGGCGGGTGTTGCTCTGAGGGCCATAAAATGAAGATATGAAAGTCTGCATTTCCCTAGTCTCCACTCTGGCTTTTATCACTTGATGTTCTACTTCTATCACACATCCTTCTAATGTGGTTTGGTGTTCCCGAAACTCTCTAATCTCGGCTCGAGCTGCGATCACTTCCTTCTAAAGAGCCTCGGTGTTGTTCCTGGTCCGATCATGGTCTTCGTGCAGGCGACAAAGGTGAACTGCGGGATCTTAATGGTGGCACCAACTTCCATGAGGTGGTTGTCGGATGCCCTTGCTTGTTCACCATGGCGAGCGATACGACGAACTATGATAGGGAGAGCCCTGTCTGCTGAGTCCCCTTTGTCGAGATTGTAGAAGCCTCGTTCCATACCTTAGGGAGGGCGTTGGCCCTGCTCTTGGCTCCATATCTTCAAGTCTACAGCCCATCAAGGCGTCGCGCCCTGAAACATCCGTCTAGGAGTGGGGACAGGAGGTAGATTGTAGACCTCTGGTTCCGAGTCGGTGTCTTCCTGATCCTCCTCCTCGTCTTCTTCCACTTCTGAATTGTCTTCGGGGTCTTCTTCCATCAATTCCTCAGGATCCTCTTCGGGATCCTCTACGATCCAACCAGCATTTCCCTGGTTAGGGAAATAGAGGTCTCCGGGTATATGAAATCCTGCCATTGCATCTGTGCGAGAATATGGATATGAGAAATATATGAAAAACTTAAGTGTATAATTCTGTAATATTTTTGAGGGAAAAATAAAATTTTAATAGAAATATCTTTAATAAAATTGTGGCCTATACCGCTTCCTCCTATAATTACTTAGTGTATACATGTTGTATATAATCAAGATCGAATAGACCGTCGGATAAGTAGCTACACTCTAAGCCCACAACCACACAAGGAACGGGATTTAAAGCGGAATCACAAATCCTAAGTCTATAGAATCTTAATTATATATAACCTTAACATATACACTTTACAATTACAGATCTACCAGTAAGGGTCCTTAGTTTTTATGTGAAGGATTTGATTTATTCTTGTGAGAAGGTTCTTTACGATTACTAGTTTTAATAAATATCGAGGCCTAAACATTGTTGTTATGGTTCTTATAGTATCATAAAATACTCCTATAGTATTTTAAACTTTTATGTTTGGTTCTAGAGTTTCTTGGCATGAGGGGTTGGTAAGTTTTAGACTTGTTTTTCACTACGACCATTCCTCGGCATACGTTGGTCACATCCCGGATAAATATAGTTGATCAGGCTATATTCATCCCCGATCTGATTACATACCCCAAGGCCTACTCGTAGTGGTCAACTCATCTCAATACTTTTTGTTTTGTTACTGTTATGATACTGAACTAGTGAGTATGATTGTACTTATACTTTTATAAAAATATCATAATATTTTAAAGTATACTTGTACGAAAATGTTACGTCGGAGAGTTTTAGTCCCATTGTATTTATAGTTTGTATATCTTACGTGGTTTGATATACTTAGTTCACTATAAACAATGCTCTGATACCAATCTGTCACACCCCCAAACCAGAACAGCGGAAACGTTCGGGGGCGGATGACGTCATGTACAATATCATAACAATTGAGTAATAGTAAAGAAAGCAAACACAACCATCATAGATATAATTTAAAAGGTTACATTGTTTCCTGAGTTACATGTTTCCAAATAAACTACAATATGATGACAAAATGAGTTTTGAACTGACGCCTTAGCGTCCCGTCCTCAAAAGCTGGTGGTTACATGTTTTAGTGATTTCCTGAGAATACAAGTAGTTTAAAAAAATGTCAACAATTAAGTTGGTGAGTTCATAAGATTTTGTATGAATGAAGCCTTTCCGTGTAAAGTAATCGTGTTTGTTTTCCAGAAAATCCGATATTTTCTATAAAATGAATTGTAGTCTTAAAATGTTCCAAGACCGATATGTATAAGTTTTCTGTACTTAAAGTTTGTAATATGTAGTTTTAATTTGCATAAAACCTTTTAAATGTACGTTAGCCCCGTAAACCAAAATGTATTGTTAATACCCCATGTGAGTTATTATAACCATACTAGCGACTAGTTGGCCTGTGACGACGTTCTTCAGGCGTCGGAATGTTATGACATTTGTCACCCCAGACCTGCCGGTCTAACTGTAGCTAACAGTTTAGGTGCGGGATTCTCAGTCCCGTATAGATCTATACACAAGTGTCACGCTCTCCCTCCAGGAGACTCTGGTTATAATACATGACTTTTGTTGGTACTTAGATAAGCACTTGAAGACGTGTCTCACAAATTTATCCATTAACAGGTTCATGTCAAAATGAAATGAAGTAAATGTATGTATTACCTTTTCGTAGCGTAAAATAGTGTGAATATTCCACAAACTATACCTATTATAGTTTGTAAATGTTTGTTCCGTCGAAATGAAAGCCTTTGTGTATTAACGACTTTGCATGTACAAATTTGTAATTTTGGCAGTAACGTTATTTAGCATTTTCATTAAATAAAATATAAGAAAACGTAAGAAACGATTTGTATATTTACACAAGTATTCTTGTGTTTTACTTGTATTCCCCCCCCCCCCTAAAACATAGAAAAACTTTGGAAAATGTGGGGGTTTGAACTCACCTCGACTGTGATTGCGGTTAGATAACGAGGTGAAAATGATGATCTTCGAGTCTAGAATACGGGGAGCTAGTCGTATCCTAATAGTTTAAACACATATTAATGTGTGAGGATATGTAACTAGTAAAATAAGTGTTGCATAAACACTAGGTTTATGAAGTGTACTTGCCAAAATCCTAGAGAATAACCTTTGAAGCATAGGTCTCCTGGGGATTGTTATGAACTTGAGGTTGAAAGGAAAAATGGGTTTGAGTTTTGAGAGAGTATGAGGTGAAGTTTGTTTACTGTGAAAGGAGGGTTGAATGTTTCCTAATTCGTGACTTATATAGGAAGGAAAAGATAGGATTGTAAGGTGACATTTACCTTGGTATGTGTAATCTATCATATTGGGAAGCTAACAACCAATCAAGTGGCAACACAAGTGGGCCAAATTGGGTGATTTCGGCCTAAGCATGACCAAAATCACCTTGATTTTGGTTTGTCATCACCCAAGAATGGGTGATTTCGGTCCAAGGGGTACACATTTGAGATTTCGGCCATACCAAAACTGAAAACCCCATTGAACTTTGATTCCCAAAACCGAAATCTATATGATCCTAGATTCCTAAAACCGAAAACCCTAAGGTTCTAGTTTCCAAATACCGAAATCTCAATTGTAGTGTATTTATTTATGGTTTTAGACTTAACCTTTTGAGTTATGTTGACTTATATTAAATTAAATCAACATGGGTTTCAATATAGATCGAAACATCCCAAAAATACGGTCGAAAATTTTTAGTTTTTAATCGTTAAATAAAACCATAAGTGTCAAACCATTCCATTAAAACATAATTCAAGGTATTTCAAAACATTATTATTAGAGTATCTAAACATCAGAGCAACACCCGAGGCTAAATATCATGGTGTGTGCAATGCAATCTGATGGGTTTTAGGTAAAACAAATAAACTAGAAAACAATTCCTAAGTTCACATGCAACCTACTTTGGATCTATGTTTTAACTATTAAACATATAACTTTGAATTGAAAACAAGAACCCTAGAGGAGAGAGGCTATTTTCGAAAATAACTAACTAGGGTTTAAGATTTACATACCTTTCAATTGTTATAGTAAACAATTGATAATCCTCTTGAATTTGATCTTCTTGGAAGCCTAGCACCACAAATGTAATGCCTCTAATGGAATCACACCCAAGAACTAGCAAGAAGGAAACTTGAATGAGAGAGGGTAGGGTATGCAAAAATCGGCCTAGGGTTTCTTCCAAGGTAGGAGTGACCGAATTTAGGAGCTGGGAGGCTCCTTATATAGTTGAGGGATCTAGGGTTTAGGGAAAACCCTAATACTCCTTTGCTTGGGGCCTAAGCTAATCCAAAGGCCTTATCCAAAGCCCCTTGGACGAAATCCTTAGGGTTTCCCCTATAGATTTCGTCCACCTCCTTCCAAGGAGGTTCTGGAGCCTTCCACTCAACTATCTGATAATTGCAAACTAGTCCCTGCACTTTATGTTAACCCCAAAATTAATTCTGATTAATTTATGGCTAACTATTAATTAAACATAATGATTTCTAATTAATATATTAATCTTTTAACATATTAATAAATCATTTTTATTAATTTATTAATCTTATAAATTAATATCTCTCCTTTCAAAATTTCCTTATCCAGTTGCTAGGTTTGAGGGCAACCCAAAAGGACTGTGCTGCTATCAATTCAAGTACATACCAATTATAGTTATGGGCTTAGACACCTAATCCAACAGTCTCCCACTTGGATAAGTCTGTAACTATAACTGCTAGTATGCCTTCTAAATTTGACCAGCAAATTGTAGCTTCTAAAAGATGCTGCTGAACTCTGACCCAGTCAGTTACGTGTCCTTAGATAAGTGATCATATAATCCTTCGTTCTGCAAGATATCCCCAGACATAAGACATGGAACGTAATCAATCTCTTTGTCCAGAATCTATGTTTCCTGATTTCTGATTTGTGATGATGTAGGACTTCTAATCGAACACATCAATTTAGTCCTGGCTGGGCCCAGCACATAAGTCAACACCAAATCATCGAGGGGCCCACAGATATCTCTTTTCCGGTTAGGGCAAAAGGAATGAATAAACGTTGACTCATATGCTTGTATCTTTTACTCATCAAATTATACATGACAATGCGTTTTATAACACCAAGTTACTGATGCGTTTTCGTATCACCAATGTATAACCGACTTTGTAAATTACAACTCATATATCTTCGTTTCAAGAATATAAGATATTATCGTCTCAGTATTACTCGTGATGAATTCCATGAAGTGATACTCTGAGCGAGGGTTTATCCAATACTCAAATCTCAATTTCTGAGTACTCATGAACATTGCAGCAATTCTATTGCCATGTCTATCCTCAGACAATCTGCAATCCAATTCACGACAGTCTTAATTCACTACTTACTTCCAAAAGTACGAGCGACTGTGGAGTTTGAATAATCTTATTATTCGGGAAGTAAAACATGTAAAATATGAAACACAATAATAAACAATCGACAAAAGGCAGTAACCAAACTTATAAATAATACTTTATTATTTAATCACCAAAAGTCAATTACATTTACTTGGTTACAAGTTTCAGAACAAAACTAATCTAACTACTAAAACTAATATCATCTTTCAGTCCTATGCTCCGAGCATGCTGAATATGCTTAGCCCTACTCAGACCCTTTGTGAGGGGGTCTGCTGGGTTATCTTCAGATGACACCCTCTTTACTACAAGATGGCCTTCTTCTACTCTATGTCTGATAAAATGGTACTTTCTGTCGATATGTCTGGTTTTACCATGATCTCTCGGTTCCTTTGTTAAGGCAACCGCTCCCTCATTATCGCAGAACAGTTCCATAGGCTCCTGGATGGTTGGAACAACTCCGAGATCTCCGATGAAGTTCCTTAACCAAGCTACTTCTTTCGACGCTTCACTCGCTGCTATGTACTCTGATTCACAAGTAGAATCAGCCACCGTATCTTGCTTGGAACTTTTCCAAGTAACCGCTCCTCCATTCAGTAAAAATACCCAGCCAGATTGAGAACGGAAGTTATCTCTATCCGTTTAAAAACTGGCATCACTGTAACCATCTACTCTCAAAGTATCATTGCCACCAAGCACAAGGACCCAGTCCTTTGTCCTTCGCAAATACTTGAGTATATTCTTAACCGCTATCCAATGAGCTCTACCCGGGTTTCCCTGATAGAGACTGACCATGCTCAAAGCAAATGCCACATCAGGGCGAGTACATGTCATAGCGTACATGATCGATTCGACAGCGGAAGCATAAGGTACACGACTCATGTCAGCCATTTCCTCATCTGTACTCGGGCATTGAGTCTTACTCAATTTGGTATTGCTTTGGATAGGTAGCTCTCCCTTCTTGGAATTTTCCATACTAAACCTCTTAAGTACCTTATCCAAGTATGTGCTCTGACTAAGTCCAATTAGTCTCTTCTTTCTATCTCTCAATATTCTAATCCCAAGAATATAGGCAGCTTCTCCAAGGTCTTTCATGGCAAAACACTTTCCAAGCCAAGACTTAACATCTTTCAAGGTTGGAACGTCGTTACCAATGAGTAATATGTCATCGACATATAACACCAGAAAAGTTACTATACTCCCACTAGCCTTGATATACACACAAAACTCATCTTCACTTCTAGAGAAACCAAACTCTTTGACTTTCTCATGGAAGCAAAGATTCCAGCTGCGAGATGCTTGTTTCAATCCATAAATGGATTTCTCAAGCTTGCACACTCTATTGGGAAACTTTGCATCAACAAAACCCTCTGGCTGATTCATGTAAATATCCTCAGCCAACTTCCCGTTAAGGAAAGCAGTCTTGACATCCATCTGCCATATTTCATAGTCATGAAAGGCAGCTATGGCGAGCAATATCCTAATAGATTTAATCTTAGCTACTGGCGAGAAGGTCTCATCATAGTCAACCCCTGGGGTTTGAGTGAAACCTTTTGCAACCAGTCGAGCCTTGAATGTGTGCACATTTCCATTCATATCTGTCTTCTTCATGAAGATCCATTTGCACCCAATTGTCTTACGACCTGATGCACTATCAACCAAATTCCAAACTTGGTTGTCATACATAGACATAATCTCGTTGTCCATTGCCTCTTTCCACTTGGAAGCCTCTGGGCCTGCCATTGCTTCCTTGTAAGTAACTGGTTCATCTAAATTCACCAGTGTCCTATCACTGATGAATGTGTCACCGTCTGAAGTAATATGAAAACCATACAACTCAGGTGGCACACTCACCCTAGTGGATCTTCGAAGAGGTAATGAGTTATCAACTGGTTCAACAGGAACTGTTTCCTCTGGTTGAGTGCTAGTGTCATCTAAGGTTCCTTCATTGGCTAACTCTTGAATTTCTTCAAGGTCAATGGTGCTCCCACTGTCCTCTTTGAATATGAGCTCTCTTTCTAGAAAGACTCCTCTTCGTGCTACAAAGACCACGTTTTCACTAGGTCTGTAGAACAAATATCCAAAAGACTGCTTTGGGTAACCAATGAAAACACATTTCTCACTTCTAGCTGCTAGCTTGTCGTGAGTCTCCCGTCTTACGAAAGCTTCACAACCCCAGACTTTAATATGTGCTAACGAGGGAACTTTCCCGGTCCACATTTTGTGAGGTGTTTTGGCAACCTTCTTTGTAGGGACAAGATTGAGGATGTGGGCGGCTGTCTCTAAGGCATACCCCCAGAAGTGAATAGGAAGCGAAGCACGACTCATCATAGAACGAACCATGTCTAACAAGGTTCGATTACGCCTCTCAGCTACACCATTTAACTGTGGTGTCCTAGGAGGAGTTAATTGTGAGACTATCCCACATTCTTTCAGATAGTCGTTGAACTCGATACTTAGATACTCCCCGCCTCTATCGGATCTAAGTACCTTTATCTTCCTGCCCAATTGATTTTCGACCTCATGCTTAAACTCTTTGAACTTTTCAAAGGTTTCTGACTTATGTTTGATTAAGTAGATATAGCCATATCTGCTATAATCATCAGTGAAAGTCATATAGAATCGATTAGCATCCCTTGTAGTTGATCTGAAGGGCCCACACACATCTGTATGTATGAGATCCAATAGACCTTCACCTCTTTCACAAGACCCTGTGAATGGTGATTTTGTCATCTTTCCCAAAAGACAAGATTCACACATATCATCTGATTTTAGGTCAAATGATTCCAACACTCCATCCTTTTGGTGTTGGGCTATGCGTTTCTTGTTAATGTGTCCAAGACGACAATGCCACAAGCATGCCTTGTCTACACTATTAGACAAGTCAATATTAAATACACTATTTCCTAAGCTATCAACACAAGTCACTGTTTCATACACACCATCACAAGGCAAAGCTTCAAACACAGAAACATCATTCTTATAAACAGAAATTGAACCATTTAAATCATTAAAAGAATATTTAAAACCTTGTCTGAACAATGAATGAAATGAAATAATGTTTCTCGTCATCTCAGACGAATAGCAACAATTTAATAAATCTAATCTAACATCATTACTAAGAAAAAGTTGATAAACTCCGATCTTGGTCACTGGTGAAGACTTCTTGTTTCCCATGATCAAGTTTATCCTTCCTCGCTCTATCTCCTCACTTTCTTTTAGCCCCTGTAAATCAGAACAGATGTGAAAACCACATCCTGTATCAAGGACCCATGAACGAGAAGATAATGAGTTATTAGAAGAAATAGTGTAAATACCTGCTGAAGATGGCTTCACTTTGCCATCTTTGATATCCTGCAGATATTTTGGGCAGCTTCTCTTCCAGTGCCCTTTGTCATTGCAATAAAAGCAATCTGCATCTTTTGGATCAGAAACATGGGGAATGGTAGCATTGGGCTTAGCCTTTGGGCCATTACTAGATGACCCAGCTTGAGCCTTGTTCTTCCAGTTTTGCTTAGGAGGACCTTTCCTCTTTTTCCCCTTTCCCTGTCCAATAGCCAAGACAGGGGCACTTACAGGAGTGGAGGCTATACTTTTACCCTTCATCCCTGCTTCAGCTGTCTGCAACAAGTTGTGCAATTGGGCCAGTGTCTGCTCAGTGTTGTTCAAATGGTAAGTTAGAATAAACTGACCATAACAATCAGGTAATGAGTTCAAGACCATGTCAATGGCCAATTCCTCATCAAAGTGAATGTTGAGCTTGACCAAACGCTCTATGTAGCGTTGCATTCTTTGCACATGAGACACAACCGACTCCCCTTCTTTCATCTTGCAAGCCATGAGTGACTTGACTACTTCAAACTTTTCTTGACGAGCTCGCTTATGGTACTTTTCCATAAGGTCCTTGTTCATCTCAAAGGGCCAGTAGTCCTCATAGTACCTCTGCGGTTCTGGGGACATGGTTGCGACCATGATGCATGCCACTTTGGTAGCATCATCATAATGTTTCTTGCAGGCAACATATTCTTCAGGAGTAGCTTTAGACTCATCAAGCTCTTTGAGCTCCTTTTCAAGGACATATTCTTTGTCCTCAAATCGAAGCGCCATCTTGATGTTATGCATCCAATCGTTATAGTTAGAGCCATCCATAACGACTTTGGAGCAAATGTTGAGCAAAGAGAAGTTGTGGTTAGAGGATGATGAAGAGAAGTGTTTCCAGGAGTAGACATCTGAAAGGAAAGAAAGTTTTAGTTAGATTTCAAGATACCTCAATATAATAACCCAAAGATATAATATTAAGGTTAGGATCCAACTATGAAGATTCACAACTTAGAAATGGGATTCCGAGATCCAAGTGTAAATTTCATAAAGGTATGTGAATGACGATTCACCAATTCCACCATTAGACGAAATAAACGAAGTGAAATTCCTAATTCTTTTGAGATACATTGAAACTATTCAATGGCATGTTTTAATCTCAGATTATGCTCTTCTATTTGTGACTGGGATGCCGAGGATCACAAACAAGATGTGAATAACCATGCAAATGTGCTTGGTAACCTCATTGTCTTTATCATTAACTATTGATGTGCTGGTAAACCACACACGCTCCATCAAAATGACAATTATGAGATACTCATTACTACTCTTTATTAGTGCCTTTTAGTGTGCTGGTTAACCACACACGCTCCACTAACGACCAATAAAGCATAATGTGCAATTTCATGGATTAACATACTTTTCACATTTTTCCTAAAGTAACTAGAGTTGGGATTTTGTAAAATAATGTTCTAGTACTTTCTTTAATAACATTATACTTTTAATGAGATGTAGTTGTCCTATCAAACCCGTTCTGCTAACGACCCTCCACTAATCAAGGAAGCGGTGGGTGAGAGTGGACACCCATTCAACTACCATTTTATAGGCAGTTTCCTTATACCCCCTTATAGACTAGCTTCGTGAATGAGGCATACTAGCGATTTGACTGACCATATTCTTATACATATATAATATTTAACTTTTAATTATAATATATATATATATATATATATATATATATATAAGGTGTGTTTTAAACTTTTTAAAACTTTAGGGTTTATATATAAATTTCGAAAATTAAGACATTAATTTTAAATTTAAAATAAACCTAATAACTAGATTTAATATTTATCTATTAATTAACTTTTAACTAATTTATTAAATCTTGTAAGGATTATCTAATTAAATTAAACAATTAATTTAATCCTAATCTATATCCCTTCTAGATTTCGAAAATATGGGGATAGGATAATTTCCTTATTTTTCTCAATTATCCAATAAGGCAACTATTATCCAAAACAAAGAAACCCTAAAAGGGACTAGCAAATTTCGAAATTTTAAGGGAGGAGGCAAGGGTTTCCAAAACCCTAACCCTAATTTCGATTAGGGTTCATGGAGGCTAGGGTTTTTCGAAAACCCTTTGAACCAAAGCCCTAAAAATCGAAAAAATTTGACCTTTAGGGTTTAATGGCTATAAACCCTAATTTGCAATTCAACTATTATAGCAATTCAATTTAAAACAAACAATGGCTCTGATACCACTGATGGGTTTTAGGTAAAACAAATAAACTAGAAAACAATTCCTAAGTTCACATGCAACCTACTTTGGATCTATGTTTTAACTATTGAACATATAACTTTGAATTGCAAACAAGAACCCTAGAGGAGAGAGGCTATTTTCGAAAATAACTAACTAGGGTTTAAGAGTTACATACCTTTCAATTGTTATAGTAAACAATTGATAATCCTCTTGAACTTGATCTTCTTGGAAGCCTAGCACCACAAATGTAATGCCTCTAATGGAATCACACCCAAGAACTAGCAAGGAAACTTGAAGGAGAGAAGGTAGGGTATGCAAAAATCGGCCTAGGGTTTCTTCCAAGGTAGGAGTGAGGAGCTGGGAGGCTCCTTATATAGTTGAGGGATCTAGGGTTTAGGGAAAACCCTAATACTCCTTTGCTTGGGGCCTAAGCTAATCCAAAGGCCTTATCCAAAGTCCCTTGGACGAAATCCTTAGGGTTTCCCCTATAGATTTCGTCCACCTCCTTCCAAGGAGGTTCTGGAGCCTTTCACTCAACTATCTAATAATTGCAAACTAGTCCCTGCACTTTATAATTAATACTTTTAACCCCAAAATTAATTCTGATTAATTTCTGGCTAACTATTAATTAAACATAATGATTTCTAATTAATATATTAATCTTTTAACATATTAATAAATCATTTATATTAATTTATTAATCTTATAAATTAATATCTCTCCTTTCAAAATTTCCTTATCCAGTTGCTAGGTTTGAGGGCAACCCAAAAGGACTGTGCTGCTATCAATTCAAGTACATACCAATTATAGTTATGGGCTTAGACACCTAATCCAACACAATCATCCCGAGCTCTTCCCTCCGCTACTGGAAGTACCTGAAACCAAAACTAAAAACCGTAAGCACGAAGCTTAGTGAGTTCCCCATACTACCACATACCATACACATGAACATACATACTGGCCCCCCGCCCCTACATCGGGACTTACTCGGCATCGGACTCGCTCCGGCATCGGGCCCCGCCCGGCATCAGGCCCCGCCTGGCATCGAGCCCTGCTCGGTATACAGATCTGTTTCTCTTAGGCCTCTCCTGTCTCTGGGCCTCGCCCGCTATACGCATACAAGCACATAAACATCCTAGCACATAAAGAAAGCATACTAAATGTATTTCCTATTCTAAGGTCTCGCCTAACTTGGGCCCCGCCCCTGGTCTGCTACATATGAGTCGTGGAACCCCGTCCACACTCCTGCTGGTAGTGAGATACGGGCCCCCCGCCCACACTCACTTCTCTCCTATCACGGGCCCCTCCCCTCCCCTGCTCTGCTAATAATGAGATATGGTACCCCGTCCATACTCAGCTAGTGATGAGATACGGGACCTCGCCCACACTCACCTCCCTACCAGGAACATACAAGTATCACAAAGACAAAAAGTATAATCTAACATGGAAACATTCCTTGTGCTTGCCCCGACATCGGACCTTAAACCAGAATTCCTACACATATTCATTCCTCGGGCCCCGCCCGGCATCGGACCTTGGTCCGGAAACATACTATCATACAATGCCTAGGGCTAACCCCAGGGTCTTCCTACTATACAAAAACTAAATGGGTTGGCATTGTGTCCGTAGACCCATGCACACTGTGAGGAGACTCACCTTGAACTGTTGAAGTCCTGCTGATACTCTTCTGGCTGCTAACTGGCAATTCCCCGAACTGCTGCTCCTTCGGCTCCCCGAGCTATTAGTACCCAAAATGACACTTAGTCCAAAATGCCCTCAAAATTCAAACGAGGTCAACCTTGGTCAAAGTCAAAGTCAATGGTCAAATTCAATTCTCCGAGTTGACTCAACTCGCCGAGTTCTTCCTATCAGAATCCTGAAATCGCGATCCAACTCGTCGAGTCACCCCTCTAAATCGGCGAGTTCCCTGTCTACTCATGGTTGTGATTTAGAGAATCAACTCGTCGAGTCATCCTTAGACTCATCGATTTCTATCGTGATTAGAATCAGGACAACTCACTTCAACTCATCGAGTCCCTCCCTGGACTCGCCAAGTCCCTCAGTCTGTTTGGTCCATCTTGATAGATTAAGCCCCTACACTTCAGACCTAAACCCCAAACTTTGTATACAATCTGGAAATACTACTAGAGGGTTAAAGTTTCCAACTTTACCCATTAATACCTTTCCTAAAAGGATTAAGCTCAAACCCTAACTCCTTAAGACATAGATTCTTGTCCAAAAGCCATAGCATTCCAAACTAAAGCATACTCACATAGATCTAGGCCTTAGACATCGTTTGGACACATAAAGCTTCTGCCTTTTCCTCCATGCATGGCCCTTTGGGCTCAAAAGGGTCAAAATGACATCTCCATAGCTTGCATGGGACTCTAATGGCATAAAGTTTGCACCTTTATGCCATAACAACCCTTAATTGTTCCAGATCTGAAGAGATCCTTGCTTGGGACGTCCATGTCCTATAGATCAATCTTCTGGGACAAAAACCCTCATAAAGATGAAATAAATAGATCTAAGAAACCAATGGTCAAGTTAGAGACTTGATTACCAGAAAATGAAGAGGATGGAATGTTGTTTTATGGATCTACAATCTTCTCTTGGAGCCCTCGAACTTCTTCTTTTTCTACAAGCTTCAAATCACACAAAGTTCACTCAAAATGGCTCATAAACTCACATAAGGCTCTAGGGTTCCGTGGATTAGGGTTTGGACAATGGAGGTTGTAAATGAGGCCAGGGGGTGTGGGTTAAGGATGCTTAAATCGGGTACAAAACCCGGATTTAGGGTTTCTCAAACCCATACCAACTCATCGAGTAGGTCCTCCCGACTCGTCGAGTAGGTCCTTCCACCCGCGTCCTAATCTTGCTTCTACTCGTCGAGTTACCCTCCTTGGACTCGACGAGTAGACCTTCTTGACTTACGGTTTTTCTTTCCTTAGTTGGCCTTCTGGATTCCAGGTGTTACATACACGTATTTATTAACTTATAAAACATGCCCTCATGGCTATAGGTGATACAATGCAACAAATTTAAGATGTGGTTTCACTCATACATGGTACATCTTTTGCCTTGGTTCGAATCCAAGTTTACCAGTTGTCACAACATGCATAAGGCAACCGACAGTGAGAGTGGAAGTTTCTAGCATGAGTTGTAGTAACTGAGCTTTGGATGTTCCTTTTTTGTACTATAGCTTGGAGTGTTACTGCACGAATGTTGCTTGCTTTGTGCTTTGTGGAACTCTTGGTGATGTGAGATAACTATTAAGTGAATATGTCAAGTCACATGTTGCAAAGGTTAAATAATCTCAGAGTGATGGATTTGACTCTATTGTGCAACTCTCGTTTGAGTATAACTGTTGTAGGGTTGAGTCTGTTACTTGAAGGATTGTCTAAGCTTTGTGGCATGTGATTATATTCATGAAGTAGTTAGTTGATATTAGTGGGAGTTCTTCAGCAGCTGATGGCAAGGTGAGAACGGGAATCTAGGAGAGCCTAGGATATGCTTTAGTGGGTTTGGTTGCGCTGTTTAACGAGTATTTTGAGTACCAGTCTGAGAAGGTAACTTAGAGGATTCGGGATGATTCTTGACGAAGGTATGGATAGGTGTGGAAGGTAGTATTGGGCTCGTACTACTGAAAGCACAAGATCCATACTCGAATCGAGGAGAGTCACGGAGAATCTAGGAAGCCTATGGGTTGAGGATTCTTGGGTATGTTCTGATCATTTGGATGTTTTCTTTTCAGAATGGTGATGAGCACGAGTGGAGGAGGTTCATATTCTGGTTCAGGCTCAGGTGCAGGTGTTGATCCGATTGATGAGCGGACGTGGGAGTTTATCTCGTCGGAGATCACCCGCAGTATTTTGGAGTAGACTCCTATGATCTTCGGTACGATCAAGGAGGGGATTATGGAGATTTTGGATGAGCGTGTCGGCGCGTTCCGCACTAAGGTTATGGAAATTATGGGGGCTCGCACTCTTTCCTTCTGCGAGTTATGTGCTTGTGGAGCTCCCGAGTTCTTTGGGGTGAATGACCCTATTGCTAGTAGGAGGTGGTTAGCAGATATGGTGAACGCTTTTCGGACGCATTTCTGGCCCGAGGTGTCGAAGGTTAGATTTGCTTCTTGTATTTCGAAAGACAGAGCTCGAGATTGGTGGGAAGAGGTAGACTTCGCCTTGGGAGGCGAAGCGCTGGAGACGATGAATTAGGATGAGTTTGTGACCCGGTTAGGGCCGAGTTTGGACCAGCTATTGAGGTGCAGCAGTTGGCAAGGGAGTTTCAGGACCTTCGCCAGACTACTGAGACTGTGGCAGAGATCACTGCCAAGTTCCGAGAGAGGGATTTTTTTGGTTTTGAAGTATGCAATGGACGAGGAGATGAAGAAGGTAAGGTATTATGATATGTTGATTATGATATGTTGAGGGATGACATCAGGGAGTTTGTGAGTATGTCAGGGTGCAAGACCCTGAATGATATGATTACTAGAGCCCGAGAGCGGGAGATTGATTTGGAGCACCTGGAGAAGAGGAGACCAGAGCAGGTGCAGACAGATAGGGGTTCTGCGAAGAGACCTAAGACTTCAGACTAAGGATGTCAACGGTGGCAAACGGGACGGGGATTGCATCCCCCACCCCCGCCCTCGAAATATCCATCCTTTCCACCCCCGCACTGAAATCCCCTTCTTACCCCCATCCCCGCCCCCGATTGATTTTGGGCTACGTTATTTGGTCTAAAAGAAGTTCTTGTTTGGGCTAAAAAAAACTATTTTTTGGGTAACAAATAGCTATTTATAGCATAATTTTACATGTTACAAACAACTTAGAAACATGTATTTTGTTGAATTTTGGTATGTAAAAATCATTATATTGTTTATTATATTTATATAACTTATATGTGTAAATATATAATTTATTAACGGGGCTCCCATGGGGGTTTCCGGACGGGACTGCCAACCCCCGCCCCCGCCCCCAAAATTAAAACAGGGATTAACCTTGCCCCCGCCCCCGCTCCTATCCCCGGATTTTTTCAGCAAGTACCCCCATACGGGACAGGGCCCCCACGATACTTTTTGACGTCCCTACTTCAGACCAGCATTTGAGGGGCCAGTAGGGCCGGAGTCAGTGCAACACGTGCGGGAAGCAGCACGATGGGGTTTGTCGATCTAGGGGTATGGGTTTCTACAAGTGTGGCAGGGTTGGTCATGTCCGCAGAGATTGTCCCCAGGGGACGAGCCCGTTATGTTTCCACTACAACCAAGTGGGCCACAAGAAGGCCGACTGTCCGGAGTTGATGAGAGAAGTGGTGAGGGCACCTGCTCCAGCCACTTTGATGATTATTGATGGTTGCGAGGGAAGAATGGAGGTTCCTCTGGTAAGGAGCCGAGCATTGCAGTCACACGTCGAGGGGATCCGAGTTCCATCAGTTGATGTCGCAAGTGCGTATTGTATTCTTTTCCTTCATGCTCTTATTAATTATATTTATGATTGTATGTTTATGTATGAGATGATATGTGGGGTTTATCTAAGTCTCCACTTGGGATTATAGTTTTCTTCATGATGGTCTAGAAATTTTAACTTGAGAACCTTCATATGCCATTTTGCATGCCGAGAGTCGTGTTTACGGGATGTTTGGGTGAGCCAGATTTGGATTTCAATGTGGGAGGCATCGGCCATCGTTGGAACAAGCTTAAAGTGAGAAAATATCAACAGTCGATTCGATCTTTGGTAGTTCAGCAAGAATTTAAGAAATTCATGAGGTGGGCATGTTGGGTTCGGATGTAGGATATGTACGGGTTCCTCGTGGTTTCGGGGCAATAAGGAATGGGTTGATCGTGGGATTAAGATTGGTAGTTGTCAATTTCATACCTTCATATTGTGGTCAGATACAAGTTCGCATGGGAATTGCTTTAAGTGCAAGTATGTTGTGGAATCCGTTAGGTACCCGTTGGGATATTCAAGGTGTTGTTCTTCACCATCCGGTAAGTCGTCGAGGACTTGTAGTGAGGTCAACAGGAAGTATCTGAGATGGTAGAACTCAATGATATTTCAGTAAGGATTCATCCAATTTTGGAGCACATGTGATCACGGAGATTGGCTAGTAATGGAATGCTTGTTCTTGTAGGTCTAGGTGGTCGATAGCTTGAATAGTAAGGTTGAGAGATGGGTTGGAAACCCATCAAATCTTGCGGATTGGAAGAGTGCAGTCGAATCCAAGTGGGGGAGAATCATTTGGTCTAAGGGATTACACAAGAATGGATATTTGGGTTTCATTGCACGTCAGTAGTGACGCATGGCAGGTATGTGCATGGATCCAGGTCGAGGGTTGTGTTAGAACCTCTCTGTCTGTTCTTTTCTGATGAAGGCTTTATAGGTTCGAAGCATAACCCAAACACCTGGTTGGGATATAGTCGGATGCGGGTTCGACTCAGATGATTATGGTTGGAATGGTAGATGAGCGGCAGGACCATAGGCGGTGACCATGGCAGTATATAAGTGTTGTAAGACTGCTAGGTGGTTGTATCATTGTAACATCCCAAAATCCAAGACCAATAATTTCATTTTTAATTTGACAATTCATAAAACAGATTATTGAAAACATCATCAAGGTTATTTCATATCATAAAAACCCATAAGTCATATGTCTAAAAAACATGTCATAGGATAATAATGTCAGAGTACAAATCCCAAGAATATCATAATGTGGAAAATCATGGTGTGATGCGCTGCAGTCATGCCGACTCCTTTCCTTTCGAAGAAGAAGTACCTGAAACCAAAACTATAAACCGTAAGCACGAAGCTTAGTGAGTTCCCCCATCATACCACATAAACACATACTGTCAGACATATCTGGGTGCCCGATCTACCCTACTGAGCATACCTGGGTGCTCAACCTACCCATGTTAGGCATACCGGGGTCCCCAACCTACCCCTGTCAGACATACCGGGGTGTTCGACCTACCCCTGTCAGGCATATCTGGGTGCCCGACCTACCCTCCGGTTTATCTCAACCGGTTACGAGGACTATTTCACCCCTACCACTACCACATAATAACATATCATAAACATACTGCCAGGAATATGTGGTTGCCCGACCTACTCTCGGGTTTATCACAACCGGTTACGAGGTCTAACCATCCCTTCCACCACTATCACGTATAGCATAGCATATAACATATAAATCACATCAGATTGCGGCAAACCTAACAATTATCACAAAGACAATCATCTCTACTCTATACTCCTACTAGTGGGTCGGCATTGGTGCCTTAGAACCACTCCTATAGGAAGGTAACTCACCTCTATAACTGGAAGTAGCTGTAAAACTCCGGCTCCGGATATCACCCGACTCAAGCCCCTATACATAGAAGATTTCCTTAATTATTCATTCCATACTCATAACCCTCCTTAAGGGTCAACTTTGGTAAAAGTCCAAATCAAAGTCAACATTCTGGTCAAAGTCAACGTTCTGGTCAAAGTCAACGTTCTGGGTTGACTCAACTCGCCGAGTTGCTCCATCAACTCGCCGACTTCCATAAATCAAACCCTGAAATCGCGATCCAACTTGTCGAGTTCTTTCACGAACTCGTCGATTTCCTCCTATCAACAGAATCGGGACACCCCGACCCAACTCGCGAGTCCCGCTATGAACTCGTCGAGTTCTTCAGTCTGTTAAACCCTTCTTAATGGATTAAGCTCCTATCCTTCAGATCTAAGCTCCATACTTCCTATACATACTGAAAATGTCCTTTTAAGGGTAAAGTTTCCAACTTTACACGTTAATACCCTTCCTTAATGGATTTAGCTCAAATCCTAACTCTTTAAGATCTAGATCTTAATCCAAAAGCCCTTAATACTTCAAGCTAAGGTATACAAACTGAGATCTAGACCCTAGACACTACATGAACACGTAAAGTCTCTGACTTTCTCTCCATGCATGGCCTTTTGGAGCTTAAAAGGCCAAAATGACATCCTAAAGCTTGCATGGGGATTCAATGGCCATAAAGTTTGCACATTTATGCCATGAAAGCCCTTCAAAGTCCTAGATCTTGAAGTATACTCACTTGGGACGTCCATTTCCCAAGGACCATTCTACTTGGACCAAAACCCCATAAAAGTGATAAGAAAGAGATCTAAGCATACTATAGGCAATATAGGAGCTTTATACCTCAGATGAACCAGAAATTAAGCTCAACTTCTGGATCTACTCTCCTCCTACACATACTTGCTCCTTCTTCAAGTATCCCCTTCTTCAAAATCACAAATAATGCACAAATATGGCTCAAAAACTCTCAAAATCGAATTAGGGTTTCGTGGCTAGGGTTTAGGACAAAGGAGGATATAAATGAGGCCAGGTTATGGGGTTAAGGTGTTTACATAGGGTGCAAAACCCATAAAATTAGGCTTTCATTCTGTCAGTCCTACTCGTCGAGTTGAGGCTCTCAACTCGTCGAATAGACTTCACAACCCGCGTCCCAAATCCATCTCTACTCGACGAGTTTGGATCCTCTAACTCGTCAATATTCTATACAAAAATGAATGAATTATAACTTTAAATACATACCAGGAACCAGGTGTTACAATCCTTCACTAGAATGGAAAGTAGTGGTAGAAGTGACGTAAGACTGCAGGAGTGGCCGTAGCATTCACTAAGTTGGCAAGTAGTGTGATAGTATTTTAAGACTGTGGGGTTGCCCGTAGCATTCATCTGGCTCTTGATTAGCTGTGGGAGCATGGTAAATATATGATTTGGCTCGTAGTTTACTCTAGGTGGGATTAGTCTATGGAAGGACATGTCGTGAGTCTGAAGGAAGGCCACAACATTCTTGGAATGAAGGAAGGTTGTGATTCGTATGAGGTCGACTATGATATAAGACTACAATTGGGCATGTAGCGTTCATTTATAGCAGGAGGAAATTGGTTACATTTGGTTGATGGTTGGTTATGTCTGGTTGGATCATGAGGGTTTTTGGAGCCATTATGGGAAGCAAGCTAGGACAACTCTTCCCAGATAAGACTCTCATTCGAAAGTCGCGTGGTGCGATAGTGTGAGACTATTAGTCTCATCAACCGGTTGGAAATTCGGTATATTGGTTAATTAGTAGGTAAGTAGGAGACCAGGGAGGTCTCGGCTGCATTTGGAATGTAATTACGGGGCAACAAGATGAGCCTGAGGTGGTACTAGTGTTTGGGACTCGTGTTGGTAGCCGTATTGTTATTAAGTGAATATGTTAGGTCACTTGCTGTATGGGTTAAATAATCTCAGAGTAATTGATTTGACCTTACTGCGCAACTCTCATTTGAGTCTAACCGTTGTAGGGATGAGTCTTTTACTCGAAGGATTATCTAAGCCTTTTTCCAAGAGAAACGTTTTTGGCAGCAATAAATGGTTAGGGATTCCGTTTTCCAGTGGAAACAACAAGATAATCAAGGGTTGGAAGTGTTATGATCGGATTGGAATACTAAGTAGATTTGAATTGACAGTGATTCAGAGTGGACTGTCTGTCGGGGAGTTAGATAGGGTTTTTGGATCTCGGATTTCGGGCAGAGTAGTAATGGTTATTCTCCAGTGGTTAGCGCTAGTGGGGTAAGGATCCGTTCATCGTAAGGACTTGAGAGCCCAACTAAGGCTGGTTTCGGTTGTAGTTTTGGAATGTTGTTGTATGATTGAGTTGTTTCCTCAGTCCGTATTGGGATTGTGGAAGAAGTGTTCAAGCTGTCTGGCGTGGCTGGAAGATAGTAAGGAGTGATTTCGAGGACGAAATCTAATTTAAGTGGGGGAGAGTTGTAACACCCATTTTCCTAGACGAATCGAATTGGGGTTTCAAGGAATCAAAAGGTTGATTTTTGGAGAAAACAGAGTCTCACGACCTGAGACATAGAGTCTCACGACGTGAGATAGTTGCATGAAGACCTTTTCCCGGGATTGAGATCACAACGTGAGCAATAAGAGCTCACAACGTGAGGAGCGATGCAACCCAAGCCCATGATCTTTTAGGGTTTCCTTCATATTTAAGCACCTCTAACCTCATTCTAGGGTTTCTAATCAACCCCAAACCCTCTTTCACCTCAAAAAACCTAGTGTCCATCCTTGCTTGATCTTTGGTGGTTTTTGAGCTTTTCTTGGTTTGGAAGAAGGAGGAAATAAGAATAAGAAGGTGGTCTTGCGTTGTGGCTTGCAAGGAGTCATCATCAACATTATCTTATATTGTTTCTGGACCATTGTAAGTGATAAAGCTCCTACCTTTATGGTTATTTAAGGCTAGATTTAAGTTTTGTCCCACTTTTCTTATTGGATGTGCATGTTTGGATGAATGAAAACCATAAAGTTGGCAACTTTATGAGTTATGGGGGCGTTAGGGATGTCTTGGAGTTCAGATCTAGAGAATGGTTGAGTTTTGGAACCTTGCATGAAACTTGGATGCCTTTTTCTTCAATTTTGGACCTAAATGAGATCTAGATAGTCAGGTTTCATTCCTTGAATGAGTTGCCTAAGTTGAGTCGTGATGAGTTTGGATCTGATCGAGTGAGCTCTCACGACGTAACCAAGGACTGGTCACGACGTGAGATGTGATTTTGGGCTTTTGGGCCTTCTTGGGCCCTAGTTTTATGTCTTTGGGCCTTCTTGGATTAGGCATGTGATGGGTTTTGGGCCCAGTTAGGAATTTGGGCCATATTGGGCTTTTTGGTGCTATTGGTTTGGGCCTTGGATTTTAGGCCAAGTAAGGAAAGGGTAAAATGGACTTTTACACTGAGTGTTGGACAATCGGACTAGGATTCCAGCTATGGGTTGATGACTAATTATTAATCGAGTATTATTTGATGATGCTAGTGCGGGGATCTTCCGGATCAACAGTCTGAGCTTTTATCTGAGATATTCAGCAGCTTGAAGTGAGTCTCCTCACTGTACTATGAGTTGAAGGCACCAATGTTGGCCCATTAGCTTATGTATTATAGGAAGACCGGGGGTAGCCCTTGGCATTTGTATGAAAGACCCGGAGGCATCTCCTGACAAATTGTATGCAAAACCAGGGATCAGACCCTAGCAGATAGGTAGATACTTATATAATAGATAGTATGTTAGTTGTCTTTGTGATACTTGCATGGAAAACCATGATGTGGCTCTTGGCACTTGTCTGTAAGACTCAGGGTTTTGGCCCCCAGCCTGGAAAGGAAAGATCATGATACGGCTCGTGGCATAGTGGCAAGACTATGGTTGGCACATAGCATTCTCTATTGTATGTATGGTATGTGGTATTTTGGGGAACTCACTAAGCTTTGTGCTTACGGTTTATTATTTATGGTTTCAGGTACTTCCGGTACAAAAGGGAAGGGCCCAATGTGACTGCACTACATCCACCCATGTTTCTGCAACTTTATGATTTTGGGATTGTACTCTGATAACTGTTTTTTCCTTGTTACACTTTGGAATGATTGGAAATATTAAATGGTGTTTATGGTTGAATTAAAAATGAAATTTTTACCTTTCAAATTTTTAGGATGTTACAAAAGACAATTGAGACAGTTGAAGCAATTTTGGAGGTTTGTGAAGGTTCCGAAGGAGGAATATGTGAATTAAGTGATTTATCAGAAGCAACAATCTCTTCATTCAAAGGTTCTTCATCAAAAGATCATGCCCAAATAATTCCTCCAATTTCAACATATTGATTAAAAGCATGTCCAAAGGTTTTTGAAACATTTTCTTCAATTACATAGTTATTTGGAATAAATTTGATGTGTTGAACGTGACTTTATCTTTTAGGAAATAATTTTTGAAGATGGAATATTTTCAGTTATTTTGGAAGGAACTGCGAAGGTTTTTGGAACAAAACTTTCATTTTGAAATTCATTAAAAATTGTTACTCCCTCGTGTGACCACCATACTAAAAATAGACCATTCAAACCATTAGAACATATATACACACAACGAGGAATCCCACATTCTACAAGCTTCCTGGTATCATTATGGCTTTCCTTGACTCGAGTACAGATCCTATACTTCTAGTAGTATGGGCCCATATTACCTTCCACGTCTATTTTTACTTTCCTCAAGGATCGCCCCGAGTCCTCCAAGTCACTCCCTTATCAATCCAAACAATCCTCAATAAGGTAAGGCTCTCGACACCGAATCACCTCCTAGGTTTTCTTAGGGCTACCACCACACCACTCTTTGCCATCAACTGCAGAAGGATCTCCCCCTAACACCCTCTAACTAGCGTACGAATACAATTACATAACCGACATCAGATAATTCTTCAAATGAATGGTCTCACACTACAACGGTTGGACTCAAACAAGAGTTGCGCAATAGAGTTAAAACCTAACCTTCTAAAATTATCTAGTCTCAATAGTATGTAACTTAACATATCCGCTTACTAGTTAGTTGATGTTAATGGGAACTCCTATAAGCACAAAGCAAGCAGCATTCGAGCATCGAGTAATCGGAATCAAAGCATAACCTAAACAGGTCATCCTGTCACTGACTAATCAATACTAGCATGCAGGTCCACAAGTTCATACAGTAGGCATATAAAGGCATCTATCCTAGCATTCTATCATGTAATCACGAGCAGATCTTTAGCCCTAATCTAGCATGCGATTCACAGATTCACAATTCAAATCATAACACAAAACATGTATGGGTATTTTGGGAATACTTACTTGAGCTCGGTCGATTGTTGCACCACACCCTTTCTTTTGTTCGAAAACGCTTTTTATAAAACTTTTTATTTTAAATCTGCCAAACCCTCAGCTTGAGTTTAGACATACTCGAGAGTATGCATGAATCCCTCAAGCCAAGGCTCTGATACCAACTTGTATCGTCCCAAATATTGAAACGAAAAATTTCGTTTTCATAATAATAAAACCATCAACCAAACATGTTTATAAAGCCATAAAGGTAAACTAGAGTATGCTTGATATTGCCATATTTATACATATTTTTAGGCAATATTTATTTACATTTTTATTGATATTTTGGTTATTTGCATAGAATAATGGTACTTATAAGGATAAATTGTTATTTGCAGCCAAAGTGAAGCATTTTCGAAGAAAGGGACCAAAATTCACAATACTTGTAACATTGGAGACTTGGAGTACAAAAGTTGAAGAAATCCACGGAACTTACCAAAGTCACGACGTGAACTAGAAGGCCACGACGTGGCATGAGTCTTCCAGAAGATAAGTACACGCGAAGCAAAATCCTTGCCCGATAAGGATTTCTCTAAAACAACGTCGTGAAACATCAAGTCACGACGTGAAAAGGGAAAAATCAGATAATTATAAATACCCTTGTCCCTTACGACTTGAAGGACTTTTGGTGGACAGAAGGCAGACCTAGAGACGATTTGGAGGAGAGAAGAAGTTCTGGAAGAGGCTTTTATCAACCAAGAAGAGAAGAGTACATAATAAGCTTATTTGTTTGGTACATTCATCATGACTTCTATTATGATAAGTTTTTGTTTATTTGTTGCTATGAGCAACTGAATCTAGCTACTCTTGTTTAGCTAGATGAAGCTTTTAACTTATGGTTTAGCTTATTGATAATGGATTAGCTTAGTTGGTAATTTGCTTGTGTTTGATTATTACTACCTAGCATGTTAATATTTGTTTCTTTAGTTGCTTGAATTCATGTTCTGTGTAGCTTAGTGATTATTGAATTACATGAACTTGAAACCTAGTGATTTAGTGAACATTGAATTGCTAGAGCTAGGATCGACCAAAATCTTAGATAGTAATTGAAGTAAATAAATTTGGTTGTGTTAGAGAACATGAATTATGACCATAATTGTGTTTGCTTAATCTTACATAGTAAATTCATAATCTACAACTCATTATGTGTTTGATTGTGTGTGACCATACATAGTTTTACATGAATTAGTTTAATATTGGTAAATTTAGACTTAAATTACTAATACAATAATAACCAAATTTATAATCCATAATTGTTAGCTAACCATAAATAAGAAGTGGATTCGAACTAAACGAGAGTGTTTTTAGTTACTGATTGAATTTGAGTTAAGTTCGTCTGATCTGGCAAAATCAGATAAAACCCCTTTAAGCTCGTTAATAATTAGGTTAATTTAGTAGTAAATAATTTGATTAGACAATACCATTCCCTGCGATCGACACCCGACTTACCCAACTATTCTATAATTTTGACTAGGTACACTGCCTAGGTGCAATTTAGATAATAAGGAAGTTAGGTTATAAATATTAAAATCAGGTGTAGCTATTTGCACGCATCAAGTTTTTGGCGCCGTTGTCGGGGAACGGCTTATTTGATAGTTATTTATTTGCTCTAGATAAATCGATCATTTGTGTGGGGTAAAACCTGCAAAAAGTTACTTTTTACAGCTTAGTTTTTTTTTACAGTACTAGACTCACGACGTGAGCTCAGTATTTTCTCATTTTTTTTCGTCTTTCTTTTCTGTTTGCCTTTCTGCGACAACACGAGGTGGTAGCCTTTACCACGTCGTGGTGGCCAGTCAGTAAGAAGTTTTTAATTAGTTTTTGTTCAGTTTTACGTTTTTATTTTGTTTATTTTGTAGGAGTTCATGACCAGAGACTCTAACACACCTTTGGTACCACCTCTTGAAGATCCAGAGTCTGCCCTTCACAAAAAGAAAGATAAGAACGTGAAAGAATATCAAACACCAAAGAAGACACCCTTACAAGAACTCAAGTCAGTGTTCTCAAAGAAGTCGGGGAAGAAAACGGGAGAGTCGAGTTCATCTTCAAAGAACAAGAGCAAGGTTGAAAACTTAGATCAAATACCTTTCCCAACCGAATCCGAGTACGACTCCGAGACTGAGTTTGGACTTTATACGAGTGAACCCGAGAACGAGCCAAGAAACGAGATGGCAAACATTGAAGAAATGTCAATGGGAGCTTACAAGAAGCGAATTCGTGAAGATGTTGGTCCGAGGTTAGTACAACCAGCAATACCTGCCAATCGTTTCATCATCCTGTCAATCGAAGGTGTACTTCGGACGTACCGTACTCCTCTAAACGTACTGTTATTTTTCCTTGCGTACTCTAAAGGCAAGATACCACTCTTACGATATCTTCCGATAGGTATCATTCACTATCGTAAGCCTTCTCATTTCCTTCATTTACTCAATTCACTACAAGTCTTCACCATGACATTCTATACACCAAAGCAGGCGTTCGGTGTATCGAGACGAGAATATAGATAGAGGAGGGTTTAGACGTGTAATCCTCCTTATTACTCCGAAAAGTTACATGTCAGTTCTAATACCGTAATTAAACGTTTAGAAATCTGAACACATAAAGTTTCCAGATCCGGTCGGCAACAGACCATAGATCCGATCATACATTTAGCAGCATAAATCATTTAGCACATAAAAGCATGTTAGGAATTTTCCCTAAATAAGCTAGTGCTTGTGTCTATTCAAGTGTATTACCTAAATATACTAGACACACTCCTCACGATCATCGCTTAACATTCTAAGTTTAAGTCTAGAAATAAATCCATATTCCTAGTTCGCTTAAACTAATGCTCTGATACCAACTGTGACATCCCCATTTTCACGGCCAGAAAAGACCGATTTTGTTTATGCTTTATAAAAATCAGAGTATCTCTTTTAATAAAAATGTTGCGGAATTTGTTCCCAGTAAAACATGATAAATACGTTATCAAAGCATTTCCGAAGAAAAGTATTTTTATTCATTTTAAAACATTTGGGATGTCATCGTCAATACATAAACATAAGCATAAACAGAACTTACATTCATTATCACTAGTGATTTATATCTCCTTAATCTCTCAGTGTAATGTGACTTCATATCAACACCTGTGATATAAATAAACTGAGTGGGTCAGGTTGGAAAAACTGGTGAGTACATAGGGATTTCAATCCCACAATGTTATATCATATATATAATTTAGAACTCACAAAATATACAATTTCACCATATATGTATAAGCAACTCTTATCCCACCCCGTCGATCCTCACAACGAGACTATCCATACTCTCAAACCTAAGATTAACCGTTTTACCTAATCCATACTCCCGGATCAGAAATGAACGGCTTTACCTAATCCATACTCTCAGATTAATGACGAATGGTTATGCCTAATCCATACTCTCGGACTAGGGACGAATGACTAATCCATACTCTCGGATTAATGACGAATGGTTATGCCTAATCCATACTCTCGGACTAGGGACGATGACTAATCCATACCCTCGGATTAATGACGAATGATTATGCCTAATCCATACTCTCAGACTAGGGACGAATGACTATGTCTTACTCCATACTCCCGGACTAAGGACAACTGACTATGTCTTAATTCATACCCCCGAATTAATGACAGTTGACTATGTCCAATCCATACTCTCGGACTAGGGACAATGACTGTGTCTAATCCATGCTCCCGGATAAATGACATATACTAAAGTTCTATTCTCTGAGTATAACTCACTTGTACTCGTAAGAAAATACTACCCAATATTCCTCATAATTAATTTAGGTCTACCCTTTATCCTAAATCATCATATATAATCAGGTATGTTCTTTAACACGTATTTCAGGCAACATCAATTAACTCGCACATAAACATATAATTAATACTTCAATCAATACTTGTATTAAAATCATGTTCATGAAAGGGACTATGCACTCACCTGATACGGTGGTGACTCGGTACTTGGACAGCACTTCGTTACTCTTAAAACAATTTCCCTCGACAAAACCTAGTATCATTACCACTAGGGTTTAGTTCAATATTTACCGAGACTAATTTAATAGTCTAGCTGTTATTATTATTATATAAGCGTTAAACAACACTATATAACTCATAATAATAGCCCAAATAATTATTTTAAGGTCCTAATAATGTTACTATAATTAATTAGAAGCTATATTAAAAATAGCGTAGGCGTAGCTCACTTACAGCGGGTTTTTCGCAAAACCGGGCTTCGCTGGAGCAGCGTTTCCAAGCCGAAAGACCATTTTTCTCGGGACTCTGGGAGCCTCGGGGCTTCCTTCGGGTGCTAGGGGGTTTACCTAGGCTTTTAGGGGGGTTAGGGAGCCTAGAGAGAGAGTATAGAGAGAGAAAGAAGAGGGTTGAGGGGTGAGGAAATGAGGGAACCCGGCACCTCTATTTATAGGGTGAAATCCTGACGGACTCTCCGAGTGGGTTCATGGACTCGCCGAGTCGGTGCCACATGTCATCACCTGATGGCTTTCCTTGGGGAGAAAGCCTTGGCCCATATTCAGCCACGTCACCCTTTTTGCAGCAACACCCTGCCGACTTCTAAACCCCGTAACTTTTGCATACGAGCTCCGTTTTCGACGTTCTTTTTTTTCCACGCGTAGGTAAAAACAATATCTACAACTTTCATTTAGACTCCGTCGGCTAATTCTCGACCGATCTTAAATTTAACAGTAGGAGGAGTTTAGACTGTTAAATGACAGCGAAGAATTCGTAACTCCTTCATACGGACTCCGTTTTCGTCTGTCTTTTTACCGTTGAGTTCCTATTAATGAGATCTTCAACTCTCATTTAGGTCGCGTAAGCCAAAAACCGCTCGAACTAAAATTCGAGTTTCGGGCTGTACACTGCTAAGCCGAAACTTTGAAAAATCATAACTTCCTCATACGAAGTCAGATTTGGGCGTTCTTTTTATGGATTTTCTCGTTTTAACATACTCTACGACTTTGGTTTAGACTACTAAGGCTAAAAAGTCTTCTATCGTAAATTCACTTTTTACGCTTCCCGGTGTCGTGCCGGTTTTGCTGTAAAACTTCGACGGGCCATAACTTCTTCGTTATAACTCGGATTTCGGCGTTCTTTATATGTACGGAACCCTTGAGACATATTCTACAACTTAGTTAAGATTATTTATTCTAAATAATCTTTTGTCGAAAAGTCATTTTCGACCCCTATTATCTCTAATTTGACTAGCCCGAATCTACGGGCGTTACAATTATCTCCCCCTTAGGATGATTACGTCCCGGAATCATCAACGAAACAGGATAGTATAATGACTCCATACGTTATCTCTTCATCCTAGGTAATAATCGTAACTTCTTTGTTCCTTCGAATGAGTATTTAACTCTTGGACTCCTTGACTGCAGGCGGCGCTCGATCTCTCTCCCGCTCTCTGTCTCTTTAATCATGACCTTTGATTCACACTCCCGATCCTTATTGGAGACTCCTTCTTCTTCTTAACAAACTTAAGATAAGTTCTTTTATTACTACAATGGAACGATGTGTCAAATTCTAATGACCTATCATCTTATGTTGCAATGCTTAGACTCAGGTCTCTTAGAGTCTTCCAGAACAGACTATACTTTCCTTCATGTTCTAATCTCATCTTAAAAGGTAGCATTTCTAGCTACAAGCAACCGTCGCGATACCTCTACTGATCGCTTTGATTAATTCTTCTGGCTTAAGTCAGGTGCTACATCGAACTAGGTTCTCGGAACCACGTAACAGACTCGTCGTAGTCGGACACAATTTGGTATGACCACTAGGGTCGGAGTAACAATCATCTTCTTAGTCATTACCGAAACGATGGTAACAACATATTTGAATAAAACAGAATCAATTACTAGCTTCTTGGTAACCTTGTGACTTTCCTTGGTCCAAGCGTGAGTCATGTGCTTCCGGTAGTATAGGCCTCTACTACCATTCACACCTACTCATACTCGTCCCAAGTATTGTCTCGCAGCTTTCCAAGTTACTATCACAAAAACATTTTTAACACATAAAAATGTGTCCAATCAATCATAAAATTTTCCCTAGACTCTACTAGGATTTCTTCCATGTGTATCTTCAATAATCAATTCTGCTGCAACTCGGTGGTGAAAATGCCAGAGGGTAGGATAGCTTCAGGAATTACGCCAATCGTTTCATCATCCTGTCAATCGAAGGTGTACTTCGGACGTACCGTAATCCTTTAAACGTACTGTTATTTTTCCTTGCGTACTCTAAAGGCAAGATACCACTCTTACGATATCTTCCGATAGGTATCATTCACTATCGTAAGCCTTCTCATTTCCTTCATTTACTCAATTCACTACAAGTCTTCACCATGACATTCTATACATCAAAGCAGGCGTTCGGTGTATCGAGACGAGAATATAGATAGAGGAGGGTTTAGACGTGTAATCCTCCTTATTACTCCGAAAAGTTACATGCCAGTTCTAATACCGTAATTAAACGTTTAGAAATCTGAACACATAAAGTTTCCAGATCCGGTCGGCAACAGACCATAGATCCGATCATACATTTAGCATCATAAAGCATCATAAATCATTTAGCACATAAAAGCATGTTAGGAATTTTCCCTAAATAAGCTAGTGCTTGTGTCTATTCAAGTGTATTACCTAAATATACTAGACACGCTCCTCACGATCATCGCTTAACATTCTAAGTTTAAGTCTAGAAATAAATCCATATTCCTAGTTCGCTTAAACTAATGCTCTGATACCAACTGTGACATCCCCATTTTCACGGCCAGAAAAGACCGATTTTGTTTATGCTTTATAAAAATCAGAGTATCTCTTTTAATAAAAATGTTGCGGAATTTGTTCCCAGTAAAACATGATAAATACGTTATCAAAGCAATTCCGAAGAAAAGTATTTTTATTCATTTTAAAACATTTGGGATGTCATCGTCAATACATAAACATAAGCATAAACAGAACTTACATTCATTATCACTAGTGATTTATATCTCCTTAATCTCTCAGTGTAATGTGACTTCATATCAACACCTGTGATATCAATAAACTGAGTGGGTCAGGTTGGAAAAACTGGTGAGTACATAGGGATTTCAATCCCACAATGTTATATCATATATATAATTTAGAACTCACAAAATATACAATTTCACCATATATGTATAAGCAACTCTTATCCCACCCCGTCGATCCTCACAACGAGACTATCCATACTCTCAAACCTAAGATTAACCGTTTTACCTAATCCATACTCCCGGATCAAAAATGAACGGCTTTACCTAATCCATACTCTCAGATTAATGACGAATGGTTATGCCTAATCCATACTCTCGGACTAGGGACGAATGACTAATCCATACTCTCGGATTAATGACGAATGGTTATGCCTAATCCATACTCTCGGACTAGGGACGATGACTAATCCATACCCTCGGATTAATGACGAATGATTATGCCTAATCCATACTCTCAGACTAGGGACGAATGACTATGTCTTACTCCATACTCCCGGACTAAGGACAACTGACTATGTCTTAATTCATACCCCCGAATTAATGACAGTTGACTATGTCCAATCCATACTCTCGGACTAGGGACAATGACTGTGTCTAATCCATGCTCCCGGATAAATGACATATACTAAAGTTCTATTCTCTGAGTATAACTCACTTGTACTCGTAAGAAAATACTACCCAATATTCCTCATAATTAATTTAGGTCTACCCTTTATCCTAAATCATCATATATAATCAGGTATGTTCTTTAACACGTATTTCAGGCAACATCAATTAACTCGCACATAAACATATAATTAATACTTCAATCAATACTTGTATTAAAATCATGTTCATGAAAGGGACTATGCACTCACCTGATACGGTGGTGACTCGGTACTTGGACAGCACTTCGTTACTCTTAAAACAATTTCCCTCGACAAAACCTAGTATCATTACCACTAGGGTTTAGTTCAATATTTACCGAGACTAATTTAATAGTCTAGCTGTTATTATTATTATATAAGCGTTAAACAACACTATATAACTCATAATAATAGCCCAAATAATTATTTTAAGGTCCTAATAATGTTACTATAATTAATTAGAAGCTATATTAAAAATAGCGTAGGCGTAGCTCACTTACAGCGGGTTTTTCGCAAAACCGGGCTTCGCTGGAGCAGCGTTTCCAAGCCGAAAGACCATTTTTCTCGGGACTCTGGGAGCCTCGGGGCTTCCTTCGGGTGCTAGGGGGTTTACCTAGGCTTTTAGGGGGGTTAGGGAGCCTAGAGAGAGAGTATAGAGAGAGAAAGAAGAGGGTTGAGGGGTGAGGAAATGAGGGAACCCGGCACCTCTATTTATAGGGTGAAATCCTGACGGACTCTCCGAGTGGGTTCACGGACTCGCCGAGTCGGTGCCACGTGTCATCACCTGATGGCTTTCCTTGGGGAGAAAGCCTTGGCCCATATTCAGCCACGTCACCCTTTTTGCAGCAACACCCTGCCGACTTCTAAACCCCGTAACTTTTGCATACGAGCTTCGTTTTCGACGTTCATTTTTTTCCACGCGTAGGTAAAAACAAGATCTACAACTTTCATTTAGACTCCGTCGGCTAATTCTCGACCGATCTTAAATTTAACAGTAGGAGGAGTTTAGACTGTTAAATGACAGCGAAGAATTCGTAACTCCTTCATACGGACTCCGTTTTCGTCTGTCTTTTTACCGTTGAGTTCCTATAAATGAGATCTTCAACTCTCATTTAGGTCGCGTAAGCCAAAAACCGCTCGAACTAAAATTCGAGTTTCGGGCTGTACACTGCTAAGCCGAAACTTTGAAAAATCATAACTTCCTCATACGAAGTCAGATTTGGGCGTTCTTTTTATGGATTTTCTCGTTTTAACATACTCTACGACTTTGGTTTAGACTACTAAGGCTAAAAAGTCTTCTATCGTAAATTCACTTTTTACGCTTCCCGGTGTCGTGCCGGTTTTGCTGTAAAACTTCGACGGGCCATAACTTCTTCGTTATAACTCGGATTTCGGCGTTCTTTATATGTACGGAACCCTTGAGACATATTCTACAACTTAGTTAAGATTATTTATTCTAAATAATCTTTTGTCGAAAAGTCATTTTCGACCCCTATTATCTCTAATTTGACTAGCCCGAATCTACGGGCGTTACAATTATCTCCCCCTTAGGATGATTACGTCCCGGAATCATCAACGAAACAGGATAGTATAATGACTCCATACGTTATCTCTTCATCCTAGGTAATAATCGTAACTTCTTTGTTCCTTCGAATGAGTATTTAACTCTTGGACTCCTTGACTGCAGGCGGCGCTCGATCTCTCTCCCGCTCTCTGTCTCTTTAATCATGACCTTTGATTCACACTCCCGATCCTTATTGGAGACTCCTTCTTCTTCTTAACAAACTTAAGATAAGTTCTTTTATTACTACAATGGAACGATGTGTCAAATTCTAATGACCTATCATCTTATGTTGCAATGCTTAGACTCAGGTCTCTTAGAGTCTTCCAGAACAGACTATACTTTCCTTCATGTTCTAATCTCATCTTAAAAGGTAGCATTTCTAGCTACAAGCAACCGTCGCGATACCTCTACTGATCACTTTGATTAATTCTTCTGGCTTAAGTCAGGTGCTACATCGAACTAGGTTCTCGGAACCACGTAACAGACTCGTCGTAGTCGGACACAATTTGGTATGACCACTAGGGTCGGAGTAACAATCATCTTCTTAGTCATTACCGAAACGATGGTAACAACATATTTGAATAAAACAGAATCAATTACTAGCTTCTTGGTAACCTTGTGACTTTCCTTGGTCCAAGCGTGAGTCATGTGCTTCCGGTAGTATAGGCCTCTACTACCATTCACACCTACTCATACTCGTCCCAAGTATTGTCTCGCAGCTTTCCAAGTTACTATCACAAAAACAATTTTAACACATAAAAATGTGTCCAATCAATCATAAAATTTTCCCTAGACTCTACTAGGATTTCTTCCATGTGTATCTTCAATAATCAATTCTGCTGCAACTCGGTGGTGAAAATGCCAGAGGGTAGGATAGCTTCAGGAATTACGCCAATCGTTTCATCATCCTGTCAATCGAAGGTGTACTTCGGACGTACCGTAATCCTTTAAACGTACTGTTATTTTTCCTTGCGTACTCTAAAGGCAAGATACCACTCTTACGATATCTTCCGATAGGTATCATTCACTATCGTAAGCCTTCTCATTTCCTTCATTTACTCAATTCACTACAAGTCTTCACCATGACATTCTATACATCAAAGCAGGCGTTCGGTGTATCGAGACGAGAATATAGATAGAGGAGGGTTTAGACGTGTAATCCTCCTTATTACTCCGAAAAGTTACATGCCAGTTCTAATACCGTAATTAAACGTTTAGAAATCTGAACACATAAAGTTTCCAGATCCGGTCGGCAACAGACCATAGATCCGATCATACATTTAGCATCATAAAGCATCATAAATCATTTAGCACATAAAAGCATGTTAGGAATTTTCCCTAAATAAGCTAGTGCTTGTGTCTATTCAAGTGTATTACCTAAATATACTAGACACACTCCTCACGATCATCGCTTAACATTCTAAGTTTAAGTCTAGAAATAAATCCATATTCCTAGTTCGCTTAAACTAATGCTCTGATACCAACTGTGACATCCCCATTTTCACGGCCAGAAAAGACCGATTTTGTTTATGCTTTATAAAAATCAGAGTATCTCTTTTAATAAAAATGTTGCGGAATTTGTTCCCAGTAAAACATGATAAATACGTTATCAAAGCAATTCCGAAGAAAAGTATTTTTATTCATTTTAAAACATTTGGGATGTCATCGTCAATACATAAACATAAGCATAAACAGAACTTACATTCATTATCACTAGTGATTTATATCTCCTTAATCTCTCAGTGTAATGTGACTTCATATCAACACCTGTGATATCAATAAACTGAGTGGGTCAGGTTGGAAAAACTGGTGAGTACATAGGGATTTCAATCCCACAATGTTATATCATATATATAATTTAGAACTCACAAAATATACAATTTCACCATATATGTATAAGCAACTCTTATCCCACCCCGTCGATCCTCACAACGAGACTATCCATACTCTCAAACCTAAGATTAACCGTTTTACCTAATCCATACTCCCGGATCAGAAATGAACGGCTTTACCTAATCCATACTCTCAGATTAATGACGAATGGTTATGCCTAATCCATACTCTCGGACTAGGGACGAATGACTAATCCATACTCTCGGATTAATGACGAATGGTTATGCCTAATCCATACTCTCGGACTAGGGACGATGACTAATCCATACCCTCGGATTAATGACGAATGATTATGCCTAATCCATACTCTCAGACTAGGGACGAATGACTATGTCTTACTCCATACTCCCGGACTAAGGACAACTGACTATGTCTTAATTCATACCCCCGAATTAATGACAGTTGACTATGTCCAATCCATACTCTCGGACTAGGGACAATGACTGTGTCTAATCCATGCTCCCGGATAAATGACATATACTAAAGTTCTATTCTCTGAGTATAACTCACTTGTACTCGTAAGAAAATACTACCCAATATTCCTCATAATTAATTTAGGTCTACCCTTTATCCTAAATCATCATATATAATCAGGTATGTTCTTTAACACGTATTTCAGGCAACATCAATTAACTCGCACATAAACATATAATTAATACTTCAATCAATACTTGTATTAAAATCATGTTCATGAAAGGGACTATGCACTCACCTGATACGGTGGTGACTCGGTACTTGGACAGCACTTCGTTACTCTTAAAACAATTTCCCTCGACAAAACCTAGTATCATTACCACTAGGGTTTAGTTCAATATTTACCGAGACTAATTTAATAGTCTAGCTGTTATTATTATTATATAAGCGTTAAACAACACTATATAACTCATAATAATAGCCCAAATAATTATTTTAAGGTCCTAATAATGTTACTATAATTAATTAGAAGCTATATTAAAAATAGCGTAGGCGTAGCTCACTTACAGCGGGTTTTTCGCAAAACCGGGCTTCGCTGGAGCAGCGTTTCCAAGCCGAAAGACCCTTTTTCTCGGGACTCTGGGAGCCTCGGGGCTTCCTTCGGGTGCTAGGGGGTTTACCTAGGCTTTTAGGGGGGTTAGGGAGCCTAGAGAGAGAGTATAGAGAGAGAAAGAAGAGGGTTGAGGGGTGAGGAAATGAGGGAACCCGGCACCTCTATTTATAGGGTGAAATCCTGACGGACTCTCCGAGTGGGTTCACGGACTCGCCGAGTCGGTGCCACGTGTCATCACCTGATGGCTTTCCTTGGGGAGAAAGCCTTGGCCCATATTCAGCCACGTCACCCTTTTTGCAGCAACACCCTGCCGACTTCTAAACCCCGTAACCTTTGCATACGAGCTCCGTTTTCGACGTTCATTTTTTTCCACGCGTAGGTAAAAACAAGATCTACAACTTTCATTTAGACTCCGTTGGCTAATTCTCGACCGATCTTAAATTTAACAGTAGGAGGAGTTTAGATTATTAAATGACCGCGAAGAATTCGTAACTCCTTCATACGGACTCCGTTTTCGTCTGTCTTTTTACCGTTGAGTTCCTATTAATGAGATCTTCAACTCTCATTTAGGTCGCGTAAGCCAAAAACCGCTCGAACTAAAATTCGAGTTTCGGGCTGTACACTGCTAAGCCGAAACTTTGAAAAATCATAACTTCCTCATACGAAGTCAGATTTGGGCGTTCTTTTTATGGATTTTCTCGTTTTAACATACTCTACGACTTTGGTTTAGACTACTAAGGCTAAAAAGTCTTCTATCGTAAATTCACTTTTTACGCTTCCCGGTGTCGTGCCGGTTTTGCTGTAAAACTTCGACGGGCCATAACTTCTTCGTTATAACTCGGATTTCGGCGTTCTTTATATGTACGGAACCCTTGAGACATATTCTACAACTTAGTTAAGATTATTTATTCTAAATAATCTTTTGTCGAAAAGTCATTTTCGACCCCTATTATCTCTAATTTGACTAGCCCGAATCTACGGGCGTTACAATTATCTCCCCCTTAGGATGATTACGTCCCGGAATCATCAACGAAACAGGATAGTATAATGACTCCATACGTTATCTCTTCATCCTAGGTAATAATCGTAACTTCTTTGTTCCTTCGAATGAGTATTTAACTCTTGGACTCCTTGACTGCAGGCGGCGCTCGATCTCTCTCCCGCTCTCTGTCTCTTTAATCATGACCTTTGATTCACACTCCCGATCCTTATTGGAGACTCCTTCTTCTTCTTAACAAACTTAAGATAAGTTCTTTTATTACTACAATGGAACGATGTGTCAAATTCTAATGACCTATCATCTTATGTTGCAATGCTTAGACTCAGGTCTCTTAGAGTCTTCCAGAACAGACTATACTTTCCTTCATGTTCTAATCTCATCTTAAAAGGTAGCATTTCTAGCTACAAGCAACCGTCGCGATACCTCTACTGATCGCTTTGATTAATTCTTCTGGCTTAAGTCAGGTGCTACATCGAACTAGGTTCTCGGAACCACGTAACAGACTCGTCGTAGTCGGACACAATTTGGTATGACCACTAGGGTCGGAGTAACAATCATCTTCTTAGTCATTACCGAAACGATGGTAACAACATATTTGAATAAAACAGAATCAATTACTAGCTTCTTGGTAACCTTGTGACTTTCCTTGGTCCAAGCGTGAGTCATGTGCTTCCGGTAGTATAGGCCTCTACTACCATTCACACCTACTCATACTCGTCCCAAGTATTGTCTCGTAGCTTTCCAAGTTACTATCACAAAAACAATTTTAACACATAAAAATGTGTCCAATCAATCATAAAATTTTCCCTAGACTCTACTAGGATTTCTTCCATGTGTATCTTCAATAATCAATTCTGCTGCAACTCGGTGGTGAAAATGCCAGAGGGTAGGATAGCTTCAGGAATTACGCCAATCGTTTCATCATCCTGTCAATCGAAGGTGTACTTCGGACGTACCGTAATCCTTTAAACGTACTGTTATTTTTCCTTGCGTACTCTAAAGGCAAGATACCACTCTTACGATATCTTCCGATAGGTATCATTCACTATCGTAAGCCTTCTCATTTCCTTCATTTACTCAATTCACTACAAGTCTTCACCATGACATTCTATACATCAAAGCAGGCGTTCGGTGTATCGAGACGAGAATATAGATAGAGGAGGGTTTAGACGTGTAATCCTCCTTATTACTCCGAAAAGTTACATGCCAGTTCTAATACCGTAATTAAACGTTTAGAAATCTGAACACATAAAGTTTCCAGATCCGGTCGGCAACAGACCATAGATCCGATCATACATTTAGCATCATAAAGCATCATAAATCATTTAGCACATAAAAGCATGTTAGGAATTTTCCCTAAATAAGCTAGTGCTTGTGTCTATTCAAGTGTATTACCTAAATATACTAGACACACTCCTCACGATCATCGCTTAACATTCTAAGTTTAAGTCTAGAAATAAATCCATATTCCTAGTTCGCTTAAACTAATGCTCTGATACCAACTGTGACATCCCCATTTTCACGGCCAGAAAATACCGATTTTGTTTATGCTTTATAAAAATCAGAGTATCTCTTTTAATAAAAATGTTGCGGAATTTGTTCCCAGTAAAACATGATAAATACGTTATCAAAGCATTTCCGAAGAAAAGTATTTTTATTCATTTTAAAACATTTGGGATGTCATCGTCAATACATAAACATAAGCATAAACAGAACTTACATTCATTATCACTAGTGATTTATATCTCCTTAATCTCTCAGTGTAATGTGACTTCATATCAACACCTGTGATATCAATAAACTGAGTGGGTCAGGTTGGAAAAACTGGTGAGTACATAGGGATTTCAATCCCACAATGTTATATCATATATATAATTTAGAACTCACAAAATATACAATTTCACCATATATGTATAAGCAACTCTTATCCCACCCCGTCGATCCTCACAACGAGACTATCCATACTCTCAAACCTAAGATTAACCGTTTTACCTAATCCATACTCCCGGATCAGAAATGAACGGCTTTACCTAATCCATACTCTCAGATTAATGACGAATGGTTATGCCTAATCCATACTCTCGGACTAGGGACGAATGACTAATCTATACTCTCGGATTAATGACGAATGGTTATGCCTAATCCATACTCTCGGACTAGGGACGAATGACTAATCCATACCCTCGGATTAATGACGAATGATTATGCCTAATCCATACTCTCAGACTAGGGACGAATGACTATGTCTTACTCCATACTCCCGGACTAAGGACAACTGACTATGTCTTAATTCATACCCCCGAATTAATGACAGTTGACTATGTCCAATCCATACTCTCGGACTCGGGACAATGACTGTGTCTAATCCATGCTCCCGGATAAATGAAATATACTAAAGTTCTATTCTCTGAGTATAACTCACTTGTACTCGTAAGAAAATACTACCCAATATTCCTCATAATTAATTTAGGTCTACCCTTTATCCTAAATCATCATATATAATCAGGTATGTTCTTTAGCACGTATTTCAGGTAACATCAATTAACTCGCACATAAACATATAATTAATACTTCAATCAATACTTGTATTAAAATCATGTTCATTAAAGGGACTATGCACTCACCTGATACGGTGGTGACTCGGTACTTGGACAGCACTTCGTTACTCTTAAAACAATTTCCCTCGACAAAACCTAGTATCATTACCACTAGGGTTTAGTTCAATATTTACCGAGACTAATTTAATAGTCTAGCTGTTATTATTATTATATAAGCGTTTAACAACACTATATAACTCATAATAATAGCCCAAATAATTATTTTAAGGTCCTAATAATGTTACTATAATTAATTAGTAGCTATATTAAAAATAGTGTAGGCGTAGCTCACTTACAGCGGGTTTTTCGCAAAACCGGGCTTCGCTGGAGCAGCGTTTCCAAGCCGAAAGACCCTTTTTCTTGGGACTCCGGGAGCCTCGGGGCTTCCTTCGGGTGCTAGGGGGTTTACCTAGGCTTTTAGGGGGGTTAGGGAGCTTAGAGAGAGAGTATAGAGAGAGAAAGAAGAGGGTTGAGGGGTGAGGAAATGAGGGAACCCGGCACCTCTATTTATAGGGTGAAATCCTGACGGACTCTCCGAGTGGGTTCACGGACTCGCCGAGTCGGTGCCACGTGTCATCACCTGATGGCTTTCCTTGGGGAGAAAGCCTTGGCCCATATTCAGCCACGTCACCCTTTTTGCAGCAACACCCTGCCGACTTCTAAACCCCGTAACTTTTGCATACGAGCTCCGTTTTCGACGTTCTTTTTTTTTCACGCGTAGGTAAAAACAAGATCTACAACTTTCATTTAGACTCCGTCGGCTAATTCTCGACCGATCTTAAATTTAACAGTAGGAGGAGTTTAGACTGTTAAATGACCGCGAAGAATTCGTAACTCCTTCATACGGACTCCGTTTTCGTCTGTCTTTTTACCGTTGAGTTCCTATTAATGAGATCTTCAACTCTCATTTAGGTCGCGTAAGCCAAAAACCGCTCGAACTAAAATTCGAGTTTCGGGCTGTACATTGCTAAGCCGAAACTTTGAAAAATCATAACTTCCTCATACGAAGTCAAATTTGGGCGTTCTTTTTATGGATTTTCTCGTTTTAACATACTCTACGACTTTGGTTTAGACTGCTAAGGCTAAAAAGTCTTCTATCGTAAATTCACGTTTTACGCTTCGCGGTGCCGTGTCGGTTTTGCTGTAAAACTTCGACCGGCCATAACTTCTTCGTTATAACTCGGATTTCGGCGTTCTTTATATGTACGGAACCCTTGATACATATTCTACAACTTAGTTAAGATTATTTATTCTAAATAATCTTTTGTCGAAAAGTCGTTTTCGACCCCTATTATCTCTAATTTGACTAGCCCGGATCTACGGGCGTTACAGTACCACATCCCAAGACAAGATTGAGCAAAAGGCAGTAGGGGTGCACATTCTGATGAGATGGCTGCTATGATGGCGATGCTCAATACTATGGACCGGAGATTGACCCAAATGGACCAATCAATTCATGCAATAAGAGTTGGATGTGAGAAATGCAGTGGGCCACACTTGACTAAGGATTGCCATTTGGATGATTATGGGAACAAGAAGGCTCAAGTTTGCTACTCAAGTGGGGACAAGTATGATGATGATTGGAGAAAACCAAAGAAGGAGTGGCTGCCTTATGATAAGTACAAGAAACAGAAGGAGGAGAAATTCAGACAGATGGGTCGGGGTTTTTACCAAAAAGAGCAACCACCAGCTGAGAAGAAAGCTGATTTGGAGTCTATGTTGGTTCGTTTCATGGAAGCTTTAGAGAAGAGACATGATGATACTGATACAGCATTGAAGGATCAAAGAAAAATGATGATGGAACAGCAGACCTTGATGAAAAATCATCAAGCCATGATGGTCGACCAGCAAAACTCACTGAGAAATCAGCAAGCCTCCATCAATAACCTTGAAGCTCAACTTTGGCCAACTTACAACTTTGGTGAATGAGAAGCTAATTCCTCAAATTCCTGAAAAGAAGACTCAATCCCATGTTATGGCAATTGATACTGAAGAAGAGGCAATCTCTGAGTTTTTAGAAGCCCTAGAAGTGGAGCCAAAGCCATCCGAACCAAAGCCAAAGAAGACAAAGCTCGAAAACAAAAATGTTGTTGAAATGCCAAGTTCACGACGTGAGTCCGTTATTCTCACGTCATGGAACCATTCTAAACAGAAAATTTCAGTAGCTGTTCCGACATATCAACCGCCTTTGTCGTTTCCGTCTCGAGCACATCTCAGTCCACTGGAAAGGGAACATCTGGAGTTTATTCAACAAATAAAGGGTATTCCTATCAATACTCCTTTTATCGATTCATTATAAAAAATTCCAGAATATGTGAAGTTCCTACAAGATCTTATAGATAATCGTCAAGAATTGAAGAAGAATTCTAAAGTAATTCTTAGTGAGCAAAGTTCCAAAATTGTGTTGGGAGAGTTACCAAAGAAAATGGGAGATCCTGGACATCTCACTCTTCCATGTGAGTTTGGGAATAATTTGAAGACATATGCTTTAGCCGATTCTGGGGCTAGCATAAATTTGATGCCAGATTCATTTTATCAAAAGCTTAATATTCAGAAAATGATAGCTACAAAGATGACTATTCACATGGCTAATTGTTCAGTGACTCACCCAAGAGGGATTATAGAAGACATTCTTGTAAAAATTGGGAAATTTGTTTTCCCAATTGACTTTGTAGTTATGGATATGAAAGAGGATGCTAATGTCCCAATTATTCTTGGTCGCCCTCTACTTAATACTGCTAGAGCCTTAGTTGATGTTCGTGAATCCAAGCTTACGTTGAGGGTTGGTGATGATGAAGCAACTTTTGGAGTGGAAGATGGTTTTCAAGGAAATAATGTTCAAGGCGAAGTTTTTAATATTAATGAAGATAATGAACTTGAAGTATTGGAGAAGCTTATGGAGGAAGAGATCAAGACAATTCATCAAGTCAAACACACCAAGCCAAGAGCATCTGTTCCACTAGTCTTTGAAGTGATTGCTTATAAGACACCAACAACTTGGGTGAGTGAGGAGAGCGATGAATTGTCAAGTGATGAAGAAGTTGTTACGTCTATGAAAACAAGTCCAGTAGTTAAGGAAGAGAAGAATCCTATGGAGCTTAAGAGTAAAGAAAAATTGGAAAAAAGGGACCAAACGCAAGCTTGATGGAGACGAGAGCAAAGCTAAAAAGGATAATTCAAAAAAGGCGTACATTAGGTGTGTTCAAGCATACAAAAGACGATGGAAGGAGCAAAAGATCCAGGTGGTGGACTCCTCTGACAATTCAATGTAGGAGGCACGGAGTCCAGCTCAAGACTCCTCAAAAAGAAGCGCTTGTCGGGAGGCAACCCGAGTTTGGTTTGCATTTTCTTTTCTTTTGAGTTTTTACATTTTTAGTTTAGGGAAGTGATCATTTCATCATCTAAAAACTCTTAATTGGTAAAAATTAGCTGTGGGGTACTTTAGAGTAAGTGGTAAACAATTAAACTAAATATATGTCATTAACTTAGTTAATTTTTAGTTCAGACTGAAATCACGTCGTGGACATGTGTTTCACGACGTGGCCATAGAGGAATTACGGGGACTGACTTCCAGTAGCCTAATTTCTTAGCCCAATGTTTTTTTTAATGGACCGGATTAATTTGGCCCCTAAAACAAACCACGACGTGAAATTGTCGTTCACGACGTGGCCGTTAAAAGGACACGGGGTGGGGGGACCAGTTAAGTTAACACTTTGACCCACCATTTGTTTATTATACTGTCACACGAACGGAAGCAAGAAGTCCCCACAGCCGATTTCCTTCATTTTTTTTCCAAATCACTTGCATTATCTTCTCTTAACTTCATCTGGTATGTATTTCATCCTTTAATTGTTGCCAATGCTTCCAATTTTATGCATTTTGATGGTTAGGGTTTGTTTAGAAATTAAAAATCCCAAATTGGTTGAATTAATTGATGTTAAAGGGATGCATGGTCTTAGATTAGTAGATAAAACAAACCCCAGGTGTTATTTTTGTCGGATATTGACTGTATGATACTCGATCTGAGTTCAGGTCCCGACTACGTTTCACGACGTGAAACTCTTGTTCACGACGTGCAACCTAGGCGACCAGGCTTCTTGTTTCATTTTTAAAGGACAGTTTGGGTGTTTTGTTTTTATTTTGGTTTGTCTTTGATCATTTCAGGAAAATGACACCTAGAAGGGCTGTTCAACAGGAAAATAACCCGATCGACGTGGCGAGCATTCACCCATTGTATCGGTTTCCACGGAATATTTCTCGGGCTTTGTTGACAACATATGAGAACCGATTGGGATGGCTATATAATCGGGAGTTTGCAATAGCACCCATTGTGGATTGGAATTGGCTTAGAGGTGTGGGTATGGTTTCAGAATTGGAGCATTTTTGGACGAAGGTGTATGAAGGCAATGATTTTTCTTTTACATGTCACGGTTGGAGGAACTTGTTTACAATTCAAGAACCCGTTTATCGGGAATTGTCGGTGGAGTTTTTCTCTACCGTAAGCTTTGAGGAAAGGACTATGGATTTTGATTACAACCGGGCACTAGTTTTCCGGTTAGGCGGGATATATCGCGAATGCAGTCTTCGTGAGTTTGCTTGGCGCATGTGGTTATATACAGAAGTGGAGACTCAATCCCCATTCTTTGTGCCTTTCTTACTTGGTTGTGTTCGGGATTTTACTCCCGGCACTTTGGATGTTCAGTTTTGGCGGACTATCTCCAATCACGAGTACAATTCTCGTGATTCTAGTGAAGCACAGATTCGGAATCCCGTGCATCGTTTTCTTCATCGCCTTGTCACCTTTTCTATCAATCACAAGCACCATGGTGATAAGGTTTCCATTCAAAATTTGTTCTATCTTTGGAGTATCATTACTCCCGGGGTTTTTTGTGATCTCCCTTATATGCTTGCGCGATTCTTGGGAAAGAAAGCGGCCGGTTCTAGGCAAGGGAGTCCGATAACAGGTGGACATTTGGTCACCCGCCTTGCCCGGTCATATAATATTTTGACACCTAATTTTGTTCGGAACCTTACCCGATTTCCGTACAATGATTTGACAATTCAAGTGTTGGGAGTTATGCGGGTAGTGGTGAATGTAGGGGGCGGCTATGTTATACCCCCGGAGGATGATGAGCAATAAATGGAGCAACCCGAGCAACAACCTCCACCGAGGCCCAGAAGGTAGAATGTTAGAGCCCGGGGAGACGTGGAGAGAGATCGTCAAGCAGCGCAACAATATGAGGGTGGAGTACCCACCGACCCATTTCAAAGTCGGGTTGGTTCTTACTTGGATAATCTTCGCGGTGGGATGAATTATAACACCCAACTTCTTGAAACCATGTTTTCTCACATGGGTGTGGTTCGACCACCTTCCGTGCTACCGCAAGGCCCTTACATACCGACTTGGGAGGAGCTTTGGATACCGAGGGGAGATGGAGAAGGACCGAGTGGAGCTCAAAGACGTGAAGATGATGATTGATCGCTTTATTTTACTTTTTATTTGGTTTTTAGTTTTTATTAGCTTTTGTTAGGTTTGGAACTTAATTTGGTTTGTAAGGCTCGTTAAATTATTATGTTACTGCTATCTTTCCTTTGGTTGCTATATTTCAGATTTGCTACGGAGTCTAGGGAAGGAAGTCGGGAGTTATGAGCGTTTATGTTTAGCCAAAGGTCGTTTAGAGTTTCAAGTCAAGAGTCGAGACCCACAATTGGAAATAAGTGTTGGGTGCGTCAAAAAGAGAGGATTGAGTTAAAAAGAGTCTTAAAATACTGAACTAAAAGAGTCTTAACCCATCAAGGCATTGGTCAACGTTCACGGTTCAAGAAGAAGTGGGAAATTTTTATTTCCTGATTGCCCAGGTTTCACGACGTGGCGACCCATTTCATGTCGTGAACCGATATTCATTGGATTTTCAGTTTACGTTTTTGTTCGACACCACGACGTGGCAACCCTTATCACGTCGTGCTTTTACGTTTTTCATAAACATGAAGTCCTTTGGCACGATGTACCTTATGGCTTACCACGTTTCTTTTTGGATCATTATGAAGACTATTATGGCTCATTTCCTATACCATACAATGTGGCGTTTGCTTTCCCACATTATTCTACACGCTTTGGAGATTTGCATCCACTCTTATGGAAGATTGAAGTTTCGATTAGTTGCTTGTTGGCTCATTCACATATTTCGCGATTTCAAGGTCCAAGTTCCGAATTAGAAAAAGTCCATATTCGAGATGCACATTTCATCCACACGATTCGAGTGCGCTCACGCCACCATCCCATGGGAGTCTGTTCCTTTTTCTCCCTTTTATTGCTTTTATTTAGTTTATGCATACAATGAGGGCATTGTATGTAATAAGTGTGGGGCAGGAGGTCGAAAAAGTAATTGCTTAGATTGCTAAAAGTAAATTGCTAGAATTTAGTAGATTTAAAAATTTTAGAAATAGATTTGAAATAATAATCTAAATTAAAATTCTAGTAATAATGATAATCTAAAAACTTAAGTTGCTACTGTTGTGTGGGATAATCCGATGAGAGCTCAAATGTTTAGTTGAGCCAATATACGTGATAGTGCATTTGTGGCTTCCTTTATTCTAATGAAATCATGGGACAAAAACACAACCTCTCTTAGTTTGAGGAATGCAATATGTTTAGCAGCCTGTACTTGAAATGTATCCAGGAAAATTAATATCCTTAACCAATAAAGGTTGAAGTTAAGCGCCCCTGCTTAAGCATGTAGGTTTTGAGTGGAAAAAGTGAGATATTTATAAAAACAAGAGAGAGAAATTACCAAAAAAGTGAAAAAATGAAGAATTTTTGGAGCTATAGAAGTATCAAAGTTGAAGATCAAAGATCAAAAATTCTGAAAAAAAAATCAAAAGTTGAAGATACCAAAGATTACAAAAGATGGTGAATTCAAGAAATTGAAGATCAAATATCGAAGAAGTGAAGAATTCAAGAACTCCATAGTGTGGTATCTTAAAAGTTGTAATTCTCTAGTTTATGTATGCTTGGGTAGCTTTACAAAAATACCTTGAGGTTAGAAAGTTTTCTGCGGATGGATTCGGAGGGATGCATAAAATGAGCATTGTTCAAAAGAAGTGGGCGCGTGTTTATGAGGATTGTGAGTATTTAGAATTGAGGGGGTTATTTAGGAAACATTTTAGACACAAATGCACGCGTTGAGGTCTTGGCATAATGGTTGAGTTTGAGTTGGATCTTTCTATGTGATGTTGGTGATAAAGGTTTAATTTGAAAATAATTAGATTTGCTTGAGGGCAAGCAAAGAACGAGTGTGGGGTATTTTGATATTGCCATATTTATACATATTTTTAGGCAATATTTATTTACATTTTTATTGATATTTTGGTTATTTGCATAGAATAATGGTTCTTATAAGGATAAATTGTTATTTGCAGCCAAAGTGAAGCATTTTCGAAGAAAGGGACCAAAATTGACAATACTTGGAACATTGGAGACTTGGAGTACAAAAGTTGAAGAAATCCACGGAACTTACCAAAGTCACGATGTGAACTAGAAGGCCACGACGTGGCATGAGTCTTCCAGAACATAAGTACACGCAAAGCAAAATCCTTGCCCGATAAGGATTTCTCTAAAACCACGTCGTGAAACATCAAGTCACGACGTGAAAAGGGAAAAATCGGATAATTATAAATACCCTTGTCCCTTACGACTTGAAGGACTTTTGGTGGACAGAAGGCAGACCTAGAGACGATTTGGAGGAGAGAAGAAGTTCTGGAAGAGGCTTTTATCAACCAAGAAGAGAAGAGTACATAATAAGCTTATTTGTTTGGTACATTCATCATGACTTCTATTATGATAAGTTTTTGTTTATTTGTTGCTATGAGCAGCTGAATCTAGCTACTCTTGTTTAGCTAGATGAAGCTTTTAACTTATGGTTTAGCTTATTGATAATGGATTAGCTTAGTTGATAATTTGCTTGTGTTTGATTATTACTACCTAGCATGTTAATATTTGTTTCTTTAGTTGCTTGAATTTATGTTCTGTGTAGCTTAGTGATTATTGAATTACATGAACTTGAAACCTAGTGATTTAGTGAACATTGAATTGCTAGAGCTAGGATCGACCAAAATCTTAGATAGTAATTGAAGTAAATAAATTTGGCTGTGCTAGAGAACATGAATTATGACCATAATTGTGTTTGCTTAATCTTACATAGTAAATTCATAATCTACAACTCATTATGTGTTTGATTGTGTGTGACCATACATAGTTTTACATGAATTAGTTTAATATTGGTAAATTTAGACTTAAATTACTAATACAATAGTAACCAACTTTATAATCCATAATTTTTAGCTAACCATAAATAAGAAGTGGATTCGAACTAAACGAGAGTGTTTTTAGTTACTGATTGAGTTTGAGTTAAGTTCGTCTGATCTGGCAAAATCACATAAAACCTCGTTAAGCTCGTTAATAATTAGGTTAATTTAGTAGTAAATAATTTAATTAGACAATACCGTTCCCTGTGATCGACACCCGACTTACCCAACTATTCTATAATTTTGTCTAGGTACACTGCCTAGGTGCAATTTAGTTAGTAAGGAAGTTAGGTTATAAATATTAAATTAGGTGTAGCTATTTGCACGCATCAATGCTAATCAATCATCCCATATTCATCAGAGTCAAATAAGACGGAAATTATGGTGTGTGCAATGCGATCATCCCGAGTTCTTCCCTTTGATCCGAAAGTACCTGAAACATAAACTGAAAACCGTAAGCATGAAACTTAGTGAGTTCCCCAAAATACCACATACCATACATATTTGCCAGCTCAAGGTTGTGTCGGGTCTATTTCACCCCCGAGTCTATTTCAATTTATGCGTCGGCCCAAAGTCGTATCGGGTCTATTTCACCCCCGAGTCTATTTCACCCTCAAGTCTATTTCAACTCATATGTCAGCACAAGGCTGTATCAGGTCTATTTCACCCCCGGGTCTATTTCACCCCACATACATATAGGAAACAGGCATATATGCATATAACACATACAACAGAAGCCACAAAGACTACAAACACATAACATATCCTAGTGTCCTACAGTATAGTGAGCAAACTCATCTCAGTCTGTTGTCAATTAATAGATGCTCGGGTTGCTGAATCGGAGAATCCCCACACTAACCAACCAAATAAAACCTAATTAATAATTGGGTCATAATTCATAAGCGGGATTCTAGTACATTGGTCCAACACCTAGGATAAAAGACCATTTTACCATTTCCTCAATTGGCTCAATATCCGAGGCCCAAACTCAATGGAACTAAAATCCCAATAGTGGCCCAATTTCCTAAAGGTTACCCAGAGCTCAATATTGGCCCAAATCCAAAAAGGCCCAAAGTCTAACAATGGCCCAAAGTTAGACTGGATAGTGGCCCAACAAGGCCCAAACCCTAATAGTTTGACTATGGCCCAAACCACAAAGCCCAAGACCAAGTCTGGTACGCTGCGCGTACCAGATGTACTCCCAACGTACAAGACGACGTGCTTGATCGGGGACTCGAATGCGTACGCGTCCATTAAGCACCTTTTCCTTAAAGCACTTAATGCTTGCAACCAGACGTCCAAACTACATATCCAAGCCTTGTGGAACATCTTAATTCATAAAGTTATTAACTTGGAGCCTTTGTATGGCTCAAAAGAACTCAAACCCTAGATTTAGCATTTTACTTTCACTAAATGGACATAAACACATGCATGGTTGATCCACAACCATCAAGATGCTCACTTTATGGACTAGGGACCTTAGAAACATCAAGAGAAACAACTCCTAACTTTTGGAGTGGAAGAAACCCACTAGATCTCACTCGTAGGACTAAAAGTGAACAAAACTCCAGAGAACTAGATCTAAGCATACAATAACCAAGTTCCAAGCTTTGTAAATGATGAGTGAAATCTAGATCTACAAGCTTTCCCTTGATCAAAGCTCCCTCTTCAAGTCTCTTCTTCCTCAAGGATCACCAACACACAAGGATGTCAAATCTTTTGTAGATGAGTAAGGGTTTCGAAATAGGGCTCAAAGGGTAATGTAGACTGAGAAATGAGAGGATCATGGGTCATAATGTTGCTTAAATAGGGTCCAAACCCTAAAATTTAGGGTTTGCCCCGTGGGTGTGTACGCCCAGCGTACTCCCACTTTTCTGAAAATGGCAACAATGCCCCCTAGGGACCAAATGTGCAAACTTAATACACACCAAGTATCAAAAATGAAAAGTACCTTGGACCAGGTGTTACAAGTTATCTTAGTCGGATTTCCTAGTACTAATAAATAATGAACAACTAATACAAAGATCATGCAAATTAGTGAACACATAATTAATTAAATATATTTGAACTATGAACGATATGATTTAGAGATTTTTATCAATTATCATGACAATAAATCAACGCATAGAATGGATATCTATAACCGTCTAACACAATCAAGTTACTGATTAATATTACCCAACACTAGGATTTGATCAATCACTAGTCCTAACAACTTAATGATCATAAACTAGTTAAGATTCAAGTTAATGTAACTAGATTGGTTTTCTTAACTACAAATAACTCAACAATAGGCAATAAAAATCATAACTTTAACATGAAAGATGAACAATCAATTGAACACAAGTATTAACCAAACTTAAATAATCCTACTAACGAAATCAAAACATATTAACGAAGGTTCGTCTACATCTAGTGAAAGTAAAGGTTTTTACACCATAATTAGTAAACTAAAGCATAAAAACATCATAAAAAGATTGTGAGACATGATCATCAAGCAAACTCGAAGTGAAATATCGATGTAAATAGTGCTTGAATCTTCAAATCCTTGCTCCAATCGACTCTCTAGCTTCGAAATCGACTCTAAAGGGTTTCTGGAAGTCAAAATCAACTTATAACTTATTGTCTAAGGCTGCCAATGGCTACACACCGATTAGGGTTGAGAATCTCTTATTTTTATAGTTTTTGCGACACCACGACGTGGTAAAGGTCTCACCATGACGTGGTGGCCGAGTTCCTATTTTTGCACACGAACACCTTCTAAAAGGGTGTGACATGTCTTTTGCTGATTTTAGCGCTTTTGTCATTTTTCGTCCGTTCCAGCTCCATTTGCATCCCAACTTTGATTTTAACTGTATTTAAACATTTCAAAGCATAATAAGTATCATATATCTTAAAATATAACATCTTAATCAAATATATTGAGATAATGGCCTACAATATATAGTTAAATAAGGTCATATCATGGCTCATCTGGTCAGTGGAATCATGTGTCATTAATAACATTATGCTTTTGATATTAGTAACTGTTATAGTACAATATCAACTAAATTTAACACCAATACCAACTTCATTCAATATAAATATCAACTACATTACATCAGATGAAGTAAATACATTATCCATAATGATTCCAATAACAATACCAACTAAATTTCACTTTATTACATAAGATTACAACTTATTTTAACCCTATCAATACGTAAATTCTTCTTCAGCTCATTCACTTCTTTCTTGAGACATGAAAAGTCCTCTTTAACAGCTACAAGCTCATCTTAAAAAATTAGGGTCAATTTGACATGTTCTTTAGCTACCTATTGCAAAAAATTGCACTTTTTACATGTTTTCTTCAATAACAAATAACAAATTATAAGCAAGTAAAAAATGAAGGTGAATTCAAAAAGAACAAAAAACTTATTTGCTGAAAAACGGTTAAAATCGACATACCAATACCAATGAATTATGGAAGACTCTAAACTTTTTTACAGGGTGTTCTTTTTTATGGGAAGTGTCAAGTCGAGTTGGAAGGAAACAATCATAAAGAATCTTGTTGTTTGCTATGAAGATAGATGAAACCAAAGCCAAAGACATCTTCTTGGAGAAAACTAGGACATCAATATTATTTGACCGATTCGTAAATTAGGTTACTGATATAAGTGAGGGACGAGCCACGTATGAGAACACTTCATTAATAATTGTCCCACGTATGATGTCACTTAAGCAAAACTTGAAGAAACTTGTCATAATGACTGAATGTGTACAAAACAACAAATGTTTATTTTACAAAAAAATAATAATAATAATAAGGTTTAAACGTGTAAATTTAAGAACTTAATATGGATTAGTCGGTCTTAAGGATTTAATATGTACAAAACAAAAAATTCAATGATATATTTTACAAGACAAAAACAATAAAAAATAAAGAATAAACTTATTATTATATATATATTAAAGTTGTGGAAGAAATGAATAGTAAACTTGGGATACTTTGTCCAAGTTTGGTCCCTTGATTTACATATCCGGTCCCTATACTTCTTTAATTAATTTATTCATGTCCTTTTGTTTGTGTTCCATTCAACTTCCCATTTTTTTGGCAGAATTGGTCCCTGTATTATTGTTGGAAGTTAGGAATACTAAATTTGGATGTTTTTTGGCAACTTTGGTCATTATTCTTTACCCATTTTGACACTTTTGGTCCTTGCAATCAATATTTTTACATTTTTTTGGAACCTTTTAATATTTAAAGTTTGGCCACAAAACTTTAACGGTTTGACAACTTTGATCCCTTTTCTAAAAAATTGTTAATTCTTACCCCTTTAATTCTTTAGCCATTTTCACACTTCTGGTCCTTGCAGTCAAAACTTTTACATTTTTTGTCCGGGGCAAAGCCCGGACTTTTCATCCTTGCACTTTCTATGTCTGTCATATTTATCAATTCGGAAACAACATTGAAAGCTTCTGGCCCCCGCGTAGCGGGGGTAACCTTTCTAGTACAAAATAAAAACTATACTAGCCTCTTAGATCGATTTCCTTTTTTTTTTCAAGATCTTTTTAAATTAAAAAATAATAAAAAAAAAATCCAACTCCCTTATTTGTATATTTGTAGATAAAAAATTATAACTTTTCTAAAACAAAATAAGATAATCTTTAAAAACTTGGGTTAAATGAGAAGTGGGCCAGTGTGGTGGTGGGGGGTAAAATGGGGAGTACATGAAAAGTTAAGATGCGTGTACTAAACGGGGGGGACCTAAATGCCCTCTTTTTGAAAGAGAGAAAAAACCCTAATTTTTTAAGATCCGATACGATACCCCTATCATTCTTCGTTCCCCAATTGTGCCCTTCCCTGCCCTTTTTCTCTGCCGTTCCCTCAGCCCTCTTTCAGGTATTTCACATCTCACTCGCCCCGCCAAATTCAATTCCCATCTATCCCCCTTTTACACCCACTCCAATTTCAAACGTTCATACCATAATCATTTGATTGTTCTTTTACACTCTCCAAATTATGCCTCTCTTCTCACCATCTGTTTGTCTTTTGCAGGTTCCTTTAGCCTTTTGTTCTTGGAACTGCCAGTTCTTCCCCGAATTTGGTGTTTCTTATCGCGTGATCCTTTGGGATTTTGGTAGGTCTTCCAATTGTTTGTTATTCGACGTATTTGTGTTTTTGGTTGTGTTGTTTTTTGTGTGTTATCGTTGAGTTTTTGTTCTTCAACCTACTTTTATTCTCCAGATCTTTAATTTCGCTCTCGCCGTTGCCACGGTTTTAGTCTTGGTGCGAAATTGTTATCTTATTTACACTAAATTTAAAGCAAACATGATCATATGTGCAATGAATTTAATGCATATATCGGTTCTTTTCGTGAAATTTTAAAATCTATATTAATTAGTGAAGTAGAAAGTAATCTGATTGATACTCTATAGGTTGATGTAACTCTCTTTTTTCTGTAATTGAGGGCGTAATTTGTTATTGTTGGATGTCTGCAAGTTAAGGAGCGTTTGGATATGCGGTTTTTAAGTTGCAACATGAAGAATTAGACAAGGATAGCTACTAACTTTAAGTTATCCCAATAATCGGTTTTCACAGCTCCTTACAACCTTTTTTGTCAGTTTATTTTGACTTTAAACAATCACAAAATCAGAATCATAATACGTTTTTTCCAAACAGTCTAAACTAATCATTGCAAGTTGATACCCTGATACAGCTTTAAACGCTCACCAAAACCCCTAACAATTGGTGAAAGATAATTAATGAATTATTATGTATGCTAATTGATGTAGCTGCTTATGGTTTTGATGAATCAAAGAGTTGAAGATTACTGATTGTGGATTATTGTGCTAATCGAAGATTTTGTTGTAACAGACTATTTGATGTTTCTTATCTTGTGGATTCGAGAGTTCTTCTGAAAGTGTTGTGGATAATTCACCATGGAAAACCATGAGATGATGATTGGGCCAAGACCGAATATATCACTGGTTCAAAACCAGCAGCTGGGATTAAGACATGGTCAGAATTTGGTAGTCGGGCAGAATCAGAATCACAATATGCAATTAGGGCATCCCCACAAGCATGAAAATGGTAATCAAGATATGCATTTAGACCGTGATTACATGACAGCTATACCACATCCACAAAACCTCGGAGATGCAACCGAGTTTGATGACAGCAATCATCATCAAGACAACAGATACAACGAAAATGATGAAGAGGGTGATGATAATCTCGATCATCATATCAATCAAGACACAGTCAAAAACCATGATTCACAATTAGTTTTATCCGAAAACCATGGTTTAGCAGTTGTAGACGAAAACCTAGACATCATGGTGCACCAACACCCGCACCATGAAATGGGTCTGGTTCCTATATCGGTTCAGCATCCGGAAGTTGTGGTGACAACACCCGTGATCCAGACCCGAACATTAGTCCCTTCACCAAACTATGAACTAATGGTGGGTCAAGAATTTCCTGATGTTACAAGCTGTCGAAGGGCACTAAGACACACTGCTATCGCGCTCCATTTCGAGATCCAAACCGTTAAATCCGACAAGACACGGTTCACCGCCAAGTGTGCGAGCGAAGGCTGCCCGTGGAGAATCCACGCCGCAAAGCTGCCCGGGGTGCCCACTTTTACAATCCGCACCATTCATTCCGAACACACGTGTGGTGGAATCGCGCACCTTGGCCACCAACAAGCTTCGGTCCAATGGGTCGCGAATTCGGTCGAACAACGGTTGAAAGAAAACCCGCAATGTAAACCGAAAGAGATTCTTGAAGAAATTCATCGTGTTCACGGGATTACATTATCATACAAACAAGCCTGGAGGGGTAAAGAGCGGATCATGGCTGCTTTACGGGGTTCTTTTGAAGACGATTACCGTTTTCTCCCTCAATATTGTGACCAAATTAGACGCACGAATCCCGAGAGTATCGCGTCTGTTTATGTAAACCCTACGGACAACTGTTTTCAACGGTTGTTTATCTCTTTTCAAGCTTCGATTTACGGGTTTTTGAACGCGTGTAGACCGTTGCTCGGGCTCGATCGGACCGTTTTAAAAAGTAAATATCTCGGGACGTTACTTTTTGCGACGGGTTTCGACGGTGACGGGGCGTTGTTTCCGTTAGCTTTTGGGGTTGTAGATGAAGAAAATCACGAAAATTGGAATTGGTTTTTATCAGAATTACATACTTTGTTAGAAATAAACACGGAAAATATGCCGAGGCTTACATTTTTATCGGACAGACAAAAGAATATAGTCGAGGGGGTGGAATCGAAATTCCCAACCGCTTTTCACGGGTTTTGTATGCGACATTTGAGCGAAAGCTTCCGGAAGGAGTTTAACAACTCGATGTTGGTCAACCTTTTATGGGACGCCGCTAACGCGCTAACTGTCATGGATTTCGAATCGAAAATTCTTGAAATCGAAGAGATTAGTCAAGAAGCCGCGTATTGGATTCGACGGATTCCCGCACGGTTATGGGCCACCGCGTATTTCGAAGGGACCCGGTTCAGTCATTTGACGGCGAACATAGTCGAATCGTTTAACGCGTGGATTCTAGAAGCTTCCGGGCTTCCGATAATCCAAATGATGGAATGTATACGGAGACAGTTGATGACTTGGTTTAACGAGAGACGTGAAGCGAGTATGCAGTGGACATCGATTTTGGTTCCGAGTGCGGAAAGACGGGTCTCGGAGGCGATTGACCGAGCCCGGACTTATCAAGTTCTTAGAGCAAACGAAGCGGAATTTGAAGTTATATCCCATGAAGGGACGAATATTGTTGATATTAGGAACCGGTGTTGTTTGTGTCGTGGGTGGCAGTTGTACGGGTTGCCATGTGCTCACGCAGTGGCGGCTCTGCTCTCGTGCCGCCAGAATGTTCACCGATTGACGGAAAGTTTTTTCACGGTGGCGGCGTATAGGAAGGCGTACTCGCAAACGATTCATCCGGTTCCTGATAAAACACTTTGGAAGGAAATGAGTACGGGTGACATGTCACTAGCGGAAGGTGGTGGTGGTGGTGGTGGTGTGACGGAAATTGTTATTAATCCTCCGAAATCTCTCCGGCCACCGGGGAGGCCGAGGAAGAGGAGGGTGAGATCGGAGGATCGGGGGCGGGTGAAGCGAGTCGTGCATTGTAGTCGGTGCAATCAAACCGGCCATTTTAGAACAACTTGTTCGGCGCCTATATAAATATATTTGAAATCGGTATGGGTAGAGTATATTATTAATTTTTTTTTTAATGTGAAATAAGGTGAGTTTTGAATAATCTTTTTTAAGATGTGATAATGGTGTGTTAGTTTAAGAGTATATATTGGTTAACTTTGTAATATTTTAGGGAGTATAAGATATATGGTGTTTAAGGCTATCTGTATGTAGTGTAGCATCTGCTATGTGAATATTATATAAAGTGGTGCAAATTTGCTTTAAAATAAGCAAATTTTGGGTTGAGTCGTGTTTGTGATAGCATTTGTGAACAAGTTCATGAACAGATAAATAGAAGTGATGAAACTGCAACTTTTTAGACTTTCAGAACATTCATAATCTGAAAAGTGAAAACGATTATCCAATAATCTCAAACTTAAACAAGCTCAATGAGACGATTCAAAAGTCTAAATAACATCTTGCCCTTGGAAGATACGAAATTTACAACCTTAAGTCATGGTGTTGTTTAAATCAGTTTTGGTGAAATTGAACAGTTCTTTTCGTAGAAGAACACACTGGTCCGCATGTATTTTCAAGTCAATTCTTATGTCATCTAAAATATATTTTAGTTTCGTTCATTTTAAGACTAAATTTACCTTGAAACTATGTACTAAAGCACAACATTATAAGTGATTTACACAATGTATAGTGAAGTTAAGAATAAACAATAATAAATACACACACAAAGAACACAACACTTAACGTGGTTCGGTCAATGTAACACATGTCCACCGGGCAAAAAGGGTATTCTTATTCACGAGCTTGAAAAACGATAGTGCTATATAAACCTTAGCTTTTAGCCATATTATATAGGCAAAGTACAAAACATAACCCTAACTAAAACAACAGGGTCGAACCCAACTATACAGATCAACACACGTCCATACCACTGGGGCTGAGCCCCATGAGATATCGGGTGTCGGGTTTCTTTACTTTGTTCAGACGGATACCAATTCTTAAGCCATATTTGACAAATTGACAAAAAAATATCCCAAAATAATCGAAGTTCAAATATTTTTCCAACTTATGTTAAAAGACATAAAAGACAATGCGTATAGAGCTCTTATTGCATTATTTAAGATCGGATTCATCCGACTTCACTGAGTTCAACTTTATAAGGACTCAACTCGAGATTAATAACTTTTGTATATATAAATCATTCAGTTGTTCTAAAAAAAATCTAGCTTCTTGAAACATGTTTTAGCTAGCATAATAATTGCATATATTTTCAAGCTATATTTCAAATAATTGAGTTTGCTCTATCAAATATAAGTTTTCACTAATATTTTCGATATTCTATTCGATTCAAATCTTCAAATTAAGAAGACTTGTTGAGCTATCAAATTGAGTTCAAACTTAGTTTAATATACTGCTCTATCAGAGTTTAAGCGGTTATAGTACGAAATTACATGTCCTAAATATTAATAGGTTTACCGTTCTTGTAACTTAAACATATTTACCTTCTAATAATTATTATTATCGATAGAATTATATTTCTTAAAACATCTGACCACACAATAAAATAAATTTAATTTACTTTCATTCACCTATGAAACGATTTCCCTCTTCCATCTCCCTCGCTCTCAAATTCATCTATTCTGCAACTTTTAGATCCAAAAATTTCCTCCCATTCATCACCTTCCCCTGCAACACAAATCCAAATCTCAAAATTTAAAATTTAAACTCAAACATGGAGAAATGTGAAGAAATTGCATGGGAATTGAAAGAATTTTTTACATCCAAAATTCTCCCTTATCTAGATTATCTTAACACCGTTCTCAAAGAATATCTAGATTATCTTTACGACCATGATAAACCCACCTACGCACAAATCATCTTCGCATCTTTAATCGGTTTGATCATTGCTGCCGCAATGCACATTCGTCTCAGAAAGTTTCGGACTCAGAAGATCATTCCATGGATTCGTGTTGGTGTCTCAAAGGCCCGCCAGCCATTGAAGCTCGAGAGATTCCCTCATTATGTAGGTATAAAAACCGTCCACCATTAACTAAAATCATTTCGTGTATTTGAAATTCGTGTTTATGTGTCTGTATGAATGAATTCAGCTCGGCAGATGGGTTTTGGTGATGTCCAACAATGTCCGTACCTCTGCAAATTAGCTTCCGATTACATTAGGAAAGAAGAAGGATGTGAAGAAGACATGTATTCGTTCTTTGTAGACGATCCATTTGCAGATACATTGTTCATAAAACTTGTCGAGGAATTTGAGAGATGTATTCTCAGTTACTTTGCGTTTCATTGGAGCCATGCTTCTTACATGATCAGTCAGGTACAATTACAAAACGCGTAAGTTTCGTTTGGTGTTTTGGATCTACTTTTTTTGAAAGTGATTATCGATTACTGAAATTTCAGGTGTTGGGACCTGATACACACGAGCCAAAAAAGAAGCTCAAGAACATAGTCATGCAAGCCACAAGGTACGATCTTTTGGAAATTGAATCCACGAATCATTCAGTTGAATGTAAATGATATTGTGATGTTATAAAATTTTTTGAAATGAGACAGGGAACAAAGATTCGAAAGGGTGACAAAGAACCTGAAAGTGGCAAGAGTGTTCACGACATTAGTGGAGGAGATGAAGGCAATAGGCCTTGTTTCACCAGACGATTCACAGTGTACTGATGTTATGGTTCCAATGGCACACAAAGATCGTAGTCCTCTTCTTCTATTCATGGGTGGGGGCATGGGAGCAGGAAAGAGCACTGTTCTTAAAGAACTTCTTAAAGAGTAACACCCTTTTTTTCTTGTTTAACATAAACGATGTCTGAATAAATTATGTTGTATGAAGATTTATGATGTTGGTTGGTGTTGAATGTGGACAGACCATTTTGGGCAGGAGCATCAGCAAATGCTGTTGTGATAGAAGCAGATGCCTTCAAAGAGTCTGACGTCATTTACAGAGCTCTTAGCTCCAGAGGCCACCATGATATGCTTCATTCAGCTGAGCTGGCATGCCCCCTCTCTCTTTCTCTATTTCTTTTGCAAATATATTACCTATCATGGGCCATTCAGTTACAAAACAAGACTTTTGTGACTGAATTCTCTCGGTCACAATTAAATTAAGAGTAACAGTAACAGTCATAGTCTGGGAATAAATAGATGATGGATGACAGGTACATCAATCATCTACGGATGCAGCATCATCACTCCTTGTAACAGCATTGAACGAAGGTCGAGATGTGATCATGGATGGAACCCTGTCGTGGGTCCCATTCGTTGTGCAGACGATAACCATGGCAAGAAATGTACACCGCAAACATTACCGTATGGGACCAGGTTACAAGGTGAATAGAGATGGAAGTGTTATTGAGAACTATTGGGAACAACTTGATGAAGAAAATGAGTTAATTGATGGTAACAAGAAAAGAAGACCATATAGAATAGAACTTGTCGGTGTTGTTTGTGATCCTTATTTGGCTGTCATAAGAGGCATAAGGTAAAATTAGTTAAACCCTTTTAATACATCTCATTTACATAAAATTAACCAAATTTCAGTTTGAGGTAAATTGGGCGAGTTCAACGGGTTGGATAACAGGTCAAATACAGTTGTGATTATGTACATTACTTTTTTTGGCCGGGGTATAGTTATTTTTTGCAATTTTGTCCAAAAAAAGTTCACTTGAAATATGGGGCTTTACTTCAACGTTTTTATTTTAATATGTTCCAAGTAATATTATAATATTGGTGGGACCAAAATTACAAAAACTAAATATAATCACGGACCAAAAGTAGTCATTTTATATGGAACATCAACCAAAAATATTATAAAAACCTCAAAATACCAAATTTGCTAAAGAAAGAGTTATTGTGACTGAAAATTGCAAACATCAATTATACTCGGAACTAAAAATATAATTATCTATTTTTTTATGTTAACAGGAGAGCCATTATGTGCCGAAGGGCTGTGAGGGTCCGGTCACAGTTAACATCACACAAGCGATTTGCTAAAGCGTTCATGACATACTGTCAGCTTGTAGACAATGCACGATTATATCTAACTAATGCGTTAGAAGGACCACCCAAGGTAAATTGTATAATCCGAGGTTAGCTGCTTCCATTGTTTTTGCTTTTTGGGTTGGACGAATGTACAATTCTATCTCATCTCGATAACTTCGGTCTCATATCTCATATCGAACACCAGATAAAGTTGTTTGTTGTCTTGTAATGAAAAATATGTGTTTAAAGTTGATAGGATGGAAAGATAAAGACAAAACGTTATTGGTCGATCCAGACGAAATAAAAATCTTGAAGACAATTGAAAGGTTGAATGAGAAAGCAGATTCAATATACGAACTTTATAAGCAACCCAACCCAGCATTCAAACGTGGTTCGGTTTGGAAAGACATTGTGATGTCACCTTCAAGGTTAAGTATCCAGAAAGAGCTCAAGTATTCCATTCAGAAAGCTGAAGATTTAAAAGAACAATGAAATTTTAAAATCAAATAAGAGAAATGTCTTTTTCGTTAAATTGTATTTAAACAATTCATATATGCTGAACCATGAAATTTTATAGTATATAACGTAATTCCTTGTGATTAACGCACGCAATATAACCAAGTGGACCTTCAGTTATCGATTAAGACAAATATGTAACAGTCAAATTATGTTCTATTAAATAGATTAATTGAAATGGAGAAAACAAACTTCACTTAATAACACAAATAAATCAAACGTTGTGAATGTCAAATTGATCGAGAAAATCAATACATCGAGACTGAAAATTTGTAAATCTTTTCATGGGGTTTGGAGCTAAGAATCACGACAGACCCATGGTTTACCAATTGAAAAATTTACAAAACAAACCCTAAAAACAAACATAAATTCACTAACAGTCCCTATAGTTCAACACTCACGTTCATTTCTTCCCTTTCTTTGTCGCTGCCTTTTTCGGAGCAGCTGGCTTCTTAGCTGGCGTTTTTTTCACGGCAGGTTTCGCTGCAGGCTTTGGGACCTCAGCGGCTCTTCCCGGCGTGGATCTAGTCGATGTCTTCACGGATTTAGCTGCTGGTTTCGTTGGAGTCTTCGGCTTTGCGGCTGCATTAGATTTAGCAGCAGGTTTAGCCTGGGGAGCCGGAGCTGCTTTAGGCTTAGCAGCTGGCTTAGCCTTTTGAACCGGAGCTGCCTTTGGCTTGGCAGCCGGAGCTTTGGCTTTGGCTTTAGGTTTAGCTGGAGCTTTGGCTTTCGGAGCGGCAGCGGCAATATTTTCCTTAGCCGGCGTTTTCTTAACAGCAGGCTTCTTCACAGCTGTCTTCGGCTTCTTCGCCGGAGCAGATGCATCAGCCGTTGCAGGTGTATTCTTGGGTGGTAATTTGAACGATAACTTGACCTTCACAAGTTTACCGGCGTCGGCCTCCTTATTCAATCTATTGAGCAACAATTTCTTGTAATTCGCCGGAAGATTCTTGTATTTCTCTTCAATAAATTTCGAGATTGCTTGCACACTCGAACCGTTCCTCTCCTTCAACGAAACGATGGCGTCCTTAATCATCTGCACAATCAAGTAAACAGAAAATCCGATGAATAATTCAGGTTATCAAACAATGGAAATCCAAAATTTAAACAAATAAATGAAAACGAAATGTGAATCAAACCTCGGAGTATTGAGGATGCAAAGGAGCATCCTTCGTCTTGGGAGCAGATGGCTTCTTAACTTTCTTAACTTTAGTCGCCTTTGCGGCTCCTTTGGCGGCCGGCTCCGTCGCGACTATTGGTTGTTCCGTTGCCATTTCAACTAGGATTAGGTTAGGGTTCGGGCAATGACAGATCAGCGATTCTCAGATTCGCGGGTATGTCATGATGCTGGGATAGCTGAGTATTTAAATAATCCAACTCTGGTATTTGATTGGTTAATTGAGTCATCACACGGATCGGCGCCTTTACAACATTTTGAATGTGAGACGTTAGATGGTTGTAAACCAACGGCTGAGAACACAAGACGAGTAAGTCATGGGATTGAAGTTAAAATTAGGGTTTGAGTAAAAGTTAGGGTGTGTTTCCATGGTCGATTCATCTAAGCATAACTCCAGCTACACTTGATAGATTTTAATAAAATTTTGATTCTTTTGTTGGAAATATTGTTAGCTTTTAAGGGCATATACTCATTGATGTTGGTTTTTATTCTGGAAGATACTAGATTTCAAATTTAAAGTGGTCGAAGATAGAAACACTCGTATGTATCACAAACTCGAGTGTTTTTAATCGAGTGTTCAAATATGTCGTGAGATTTTAACATGTGATAAAACCCCCCTCTGACATGTATCACAACATGTGATAAAATCCCTCTCTGACATGTATCAGCAATATCTAATACTCCTCACAAGTTCGGATGTAACATCCCCCTCTGACATGTATCATAATATTGTCCACTTTGGGCTCCCGCCACGAAAACTTCCCAAGGGGTCACCCATTTCTGAATTGCTCTTGCCCGGGCATGCTTAACTACAGAGTTCTTATGGGATATGCTGCCCTCACGACTTTAAAACGTGTTGTAAGGCGGACAGGTTAGCAACACCTGATCTCACATCAGCTGGGAAGGAGAACTAAACATTCCTTAAAAGGGTGTGGATACCTTCTCTGTCACAATGCGTATTAAAGTCGTGAGGGCAGCAGATCCCATAAGAACTCTGCAGTTAAGCGTGCCCGGGCGAGAGCAATTCAGGGATGGGTGATGCCCAGGGAAGTTTTCGTGCCCGGAGCCCAAAGCGGACAATATGAGTGCCAGAGTGGGGTGTTACATCGGAAGCGTAAATGTTATGCTGGTAAGAAAATAATCATCATGTTAGTGGCAGCATGATTATTATGGTAAGTATTACAAGTTAGCAATATTAATTATATAAAACAAAGATTCACTTTGCAAAGTTGCAAGGGTTGAAAAGTTGTTTTGCTATAATTAAGGGAGAGAATATTATACTTCGTTTCAAAATTCTAAAGCTTAGAACGAGAAACGTTAATAAATTTAGTCAAGGTACATAGTGCATTCTCAAAATTCGATTATGATTACGGCATCCCTCTTCATAGTTCGAATTATGGGAACATGGCACATAAAATATTATGGCAGAAGGCTGATAAAGTATCACGTCTTTATGTGAGACATTATGCATCATGTCCAATACGCTTCGGGTATAGGATCGATTGCATATGCTATAATATTTGACCATTCTAAAATTTTCCAAATGCCTAGGGCATTAAGAGGGAAAAAGGACCATAATCAGTTTTGACTAAAATAATTAACCAACTATAAAAGGACGATCTGAGGTTCACTGATGATTTGTCGCTTGTGAGTAGTTGGAAGTATAGTACTGGATGGACTATATTCTATTAAGAATGAGTTGTCATATGGCAAATATGGAAATATTTCTATTAATGGGAGTTGGATATTAAGAAATATGTCTAGATTAGAAACTTTTATGCGAGAAGGATGTTCAAAGGAATGTACTTTGAATGTGAGACTTCACGTCTATGGAATTGTCTTGTAACAATTTCCGATAGAGTACTTTGTGATTTCATTGGCCAAGTCTTGATGACTTTTGTGCTATGACTTTACGAAAGGATCGTTGCATAAAATGTTAGAATCTGACATATTCTAAAAGTAGCAAGAATTTGGTATTCTTATACCAATAATAAGGATTGGGGATTGTGAAATGAGTTTCATTGGAAAAGTTTTTCAATTGATCTATTTCACAAAGTATGGACCATAGGAAACCAAAGTGTGCATGCTTGGAGCATGGGACAATTGTGGTTATACTTCGAGTAATAAGTTGATTTTCTGAAACAGTAAGCAATGAATAACGAGTAATCAATATGGTGTTTAAATAAAAGTGTTTTTATTTACGCTCAAAAGTTTTGGGGCTATATAGGATTAATATTATTATTGTGTTTCACTTTGCATGTTTTGACTTCCAGAATAACTGGGTTATTCGAACCTCCACAGTCGGTCATACCTTGGAAGTAGGTATGAAGGAAGACTGTCATGTATCTGTCTGTAGATTGTCTGAAGTGTTTAGACATAGCACAAGTTTGCTGCAGAGTTCATGAGTGCTTTGATAAGATTAAAGTATTGGATTAAACCCACGCTCACTGGAATCACTTCATGGTTTTTTATCACGAGTAATTGTGAGACAATAATATTGTATATTCTTGAAACCAAGACGTGTGAGTTGTTACTTGCTGATCGGTTGCACGTTGATGATAAGTAAACGCACCAGTAACTTGGTGTTATAAAACTTATTGTTGTGTGTGATCCGATTAGTAGGTGCAAGAAAGCATTTGAGTCGAAGTTTATCCATTCCTTTTACCCAAAGTGGGATAAAAGCGATATATGTGGGCCTCTCGATGATTTAGTGATGACACCCTAAGCGCTTGGCCAAGCCGAGACTAAGTTGATGTGTTCAATTATAGTCTGTTGTCAGTCGTCATAAATCGGAAGTCGGGAAACAATATAGAGAGAATGATCGAAATTCATGTCTTGTGTCTATACGATATCTTGAGAATGGAGAAATATATAATCCCTTATCTAAAGGACACGCGTATCTGATAAGATCAGAGTTGACAACGACTTTTGAAAGCTACGATTGCTGATCAGGTTTTGAAGTTATGCAAAATAGTTATTAGACTTATCCAAGTGGGAGACTGTTGGATTAGTGTTCTAAGTCCATAACTATTTTAGTATGTACTTGACCCAATTATGAGCATGGTCCTTTTGGGTTGCCTTCACCATAGCAATACGTAGGATGAATTAAGGAGAGAAAGGTTTAATTATGATCTATTAATATATTATAAGAATAATATATTAAAGGAGAAATCATATTGTTTAATTAATACTAGTCAATAATTAATTAAGAATTAATTTAGTGGCTAAAAGAGATTAATTAAACTTAGGGGACTGGATTTGTAATTATAAGATAATTGCAATTGAGTTATGGATTACCTAAATAATCTAGGTTGGACGAATTCTATGGGAAGCCCATAAGGAATTCGTCCAAGAGATATGTTAAAGGAGTCCATGGGCTGCTTAGGGCTTAAGCAGCCAGATTAGGGTTTCTTAGTTGTAAACCCAAATAGCCTACATGTATATAAAGGACCCTTAAGCCCCAAAAACGGGGACAAGTAATCCTTTAGGGTTTCCAGCCGTTTTTGGTGCCTCCTCTCTCCTCCCTCTTCATCAAAGTTGCCTAGTGGTGTTTGTGACTTCATTAGAGGTGCAACACTTGAGGCACTAAGCTTTCTAAAGCCAATCAAAGCAAGGATTGATTGTTATTGCTATATAACAATCAAAGGTAATTACTAAACCCTTATTTCAGTTATTATTTGATAGATCTAGGGTTTATAGCTTTGGATATTCAATTGCATGTTCATTAGACAAACTAGATCCAAAAGCTATTAGGGTTTGCATGTACACCATAGGAATGATGTATTGCTCGAAACCCATCACTTTGTCGGTGTGAAGGAGAGGGGGGGGGGATATAAAGTGGTGGAAGGGAAACACCGGTGGAGGAATGTGAGGGTTCTTGAATCACAGAGAAGGAACACCGATGCTTGATTTTGAAGATTGAAGTCGGCTAGGGTTTTGAATTTTATAGGAAACGAGGGGAATGGAGGAGGGTGAGGAAAAATTATAGAGGAGAAAAATCAAACTCGGTAAAATTAAATCCAGAAATCGACAAGAACGATTTCAAAAATTCGAAGAATGAGAGAAAAAAATAAAGGAGGAGGAAGAAGAAAGGTTTGGTAATGATGGTTGTTGATGAAAACAGCGAGCAAGAAGGTAAGGTCGGGAGGATAGATATGGATTTCCGCAAAGGTGTGCTGGCGGTCATCAGACCTAAGGAACCATGGAGTCGCCGGAGTAAAAGGTGATGGTGGCTCTGGTAGAGTGCCAGAGATCCGGTAGGGTGCCAGAGATGGTGCTGGAGGTGAAGAGGCACTGGGACGTGAGAAAGAGACTTGGGGTAGTCATGGATTTAATTTGTTAAATAATTATTTTAATAAATTAATAATATAAATTTATATAATAAATAAAATAATTAAAAATTAATATTAAGGGCAAAATAGTTTTTTTTAGGGTGATAGGGACCAAACGAGCAATAAAAGTAAACAGTAGGGACGGTCCGAGTTAAAAAGAAAAGTTAGGGAGCAAACGCGCAAATTACCCTAAACCACAGGGACCATTCGTGTAATTTACTCTATTTTTTGCAATCTTATCTTTTGCATTTAACGATGATTTTTTTCGCACCCGATATAGTGACTTATATCTTTCATTAAGATTGTCATGACATTAGCTTTCTCCTTCTCTTTTGCAACACCCATATAGTGCTTCAAATTAGTTTTTAAGCTGTCAATCTCGATCGTAATTTTACCTATGTCACTCGAACTACTTGCGACCCCTTTACGTTTTTCTTGATCTCTTCCCATGGGATGACTAGGTCTTAGAACCTCAACATGCTCATCTTCGTTTAGGTCAACCCCGACATGTGTATCCGACGGTTAACTATGAATGATTTAGGATGTTTTGGTCGTGAATGATTCCGAAGTTTGGATATCTTGTCACTTTTTGGACTCCTTCACAATATTCCAAAAATCTAGAAATTTTAAAGTTGTCCCATTATCATGCTGGTAAAGTGCTAGAGCTTTTTGGAATATTGTTTCATCGTTCGCACCACTTTACCATTTGTGCTTCACGTTCACAAATATAACATTAAATTCAATGAAAACTTTGTTGGTATTCCACCACTTTGAGTAAATTTGATCTTTTTTCGATAGTCTCCAAGCTTAATTTATGATATAAAACACCTTGTCTCTTTTCGGTAAAAATTTAGCGCAACTTGGTTCTTCTTGACTTTTGCGTCTATTGAAACATCCACCCATACACATGCCAACGCCTTCTCTTCCTCCGATGTCAAATTCTTAGAAGGTGCATTTCCTTTTTTCTTAAGTTCAGGTTGAGGTTGAACATCTTCAGTCTCATAATCCGTTTTGGGGTTCAGATTGTTCCAACGGTTTGGGGAATGTTCTCAAATGGGTTAAAATCATTTTCTAATTGGGAATGTGATTGTGAAACTGAAATTGGAGTTAGGATTGTGATTGGAATTGGGGCTGGGATTGGAATACAGGTTGAGATTGAGATTGAATAAGATATGGAGTGTAGTATGTACCGACACCGGGATAATGGAAATTAGTATGTGAATTATAGGACGATCCATTTGATTTTGGAAGATATGTGATGAAAGGTTTGAAGTGGTTGTATTTTGGGTATTTTTTTTTGTTTCTTATTGGTGTCTTTTGGTTGGATAGGGATTTGGAAGAAGTCATTTTACAAAAATAAGAAGAGTGTTTTGGTGAAAAATTGAAGAAGGTTGTGTTAAAAAAATCAGATAGTTGTTTGTATTTATAATGGGTGAAAAAAGAATTAAAATTTTGAAATTTTTATGAAAAAAACGGGTATATTTTTGAAAAAAAAAAATGAATATATTTTAAATTTTTTGAAAAGTTGGATTTTCTCTCTCATCGAATAGGCATTGCCGAGTTGGGTTTCCAAGCTCGACATGCCGAGTTCGTGGTGCGGTGTTCACCGAATACATCTCAACATTGCCGAACCACTCCTCAGCCTAAAACCAAAATCATTTTTTTTTTGGTTTTAATGTGTAGGAAAACTAAACCGTTTGAGTTTTTATTTTATATATTTTTTTTGATATTTTTATAAATGATGTTAAAATAAAATAAAAGATAAGTGGTTTAACAAAAGAATAATACAATAACCATAATACATGTTTAATATAAATACATCTTAATATGGGAGGGGTTGCAATAAAATAAACCGTTTGAGTTTTTATTTTTTATTTCTTTTGATATTTTTATAAATGATGTTATAATAAAATAAAAGATAAGTGGTTTAACAAAAGAATAATACAATAACCATAAATACATGTTTAATATAAATACATCTAAATACATGTTTAATATAAATACAACTTAATAACCATAATACATGTTCAATGAAACTGGAAAAAGTTTTTGTGAAACCAATTATGTTCGATCAATTCAAATTAAATTGGTAGGATTTTATGTTTGATTTGGATTCGTACTTAGTTTTGATTTATGTTTAGTTAGCGTTTAATTTTGATTTATGTTTAATTTTGATTTTTTATAATTATTCATGAGGTTGGTTCAATTACTCTATATTACAAAAACATTGAAAATTCAACAAAAAATAATACAAAAGCCAAAGAGTCACTCATTCGATTAAACTTATATATAAAACGTCATTTAAAATACTTGGGTTTTATATGAAAAGTTAGAACCCAATATAAAAACCTGTTTATATAAATGTCAAAACCAAACCATCAATTGTTTATAAGGGTTTGAATTTCCTACTATGACCTTTTTAGTTTTGGGTTTTGTTCGGCAAAACTAATTGTTAACAGGTAGTTGGTAGTTGATTGTGTTTTGTTAAAAACTACGTGAGATAGATTTTATATTTGTAGTGTTTTGTTTAAACTAAACGCTAAAAATTTATAGTATCAAACGAGACTTTTTATTTAAAACGAAACATTTTGTCAGACAATAAAAAAAATAAAAGCTTTCAAACGCCTACTTGCCAAACCAACCATTTAATTTGGACTTTTCAACACATCCATTTTAAAATGGATTGGTTATGTCTATCCAAACAACTTTTTATCCGATTTTCAATATATTACTTTTATCACAAAAAGGACTAATAACAATATAAGTTATTAAAACAATCTAAAATTTTTAAGCATTTTAATACATTCTTAGCGACTTCTCGAGGTTGAAATAGTTGCCCCGTTTGATCAAGTTTCAATTTTAACCAAGACTTAAATTTAAAATGCTTAGAAAAATTACAAGAAAATCGCTTTTTGCAATCTTGAAAAGATTTGGACAAAATATCATTTTTAACATTGATATTTTATTTTATTTTTCCAAAATCACACAGAATTATAAACTATGACGTTCTTTCTTGAACTTAAATCCCATCTCATCTACACCCCACCCCAATTTTTATATAAACCAACTTTACATAGAGTTAAAATACATAATGCATTCAATACGCAGTGCCAGTCCATCCCCATCACCAATGATGTGACATAAAAGTCAAAATGTCAAGAATGTGATATAAAAGTCAAAATCAACACTACTGTTGTGTCATGAGTTATGACAACATATTTTTGACTAAATAAGCACCCCATAATTGACAACACATTCATTACAATCAAGAAAAGTTTGGATTTTTTTGCCATCTTTCAATAATAAATGGGGTGACATCCAATTAAATATTTCCAAATTCGGATCATACCCCACTCATCTCACCCCACCCCACCCCCACCCCAACAAACCTTTGCCATATTTAGCAAGATCCAACACCATTTATATTTCATAACTCAAAATCCCACAAATTAATTTTAATAACAACAATTCTACCATCAAAGCTCTTTCATCCTTCAAATTAATCCAACATTCAACAATGGTGACTTTGTTTTTACCCCATATGACTGACCCAAATTACTATTACACTAATCTAGTCAAACAAAGAAGAAACCAAAGAACAAAGAACAAAAACGACAATTCAGAAGAATTAAAAAAAAAAAAAAAAAAACACTTGACCCTTTCTTTTGAAGGATTGTAAACCCCATAATTTTAGCTCCAAATATCCCCTAAACCCATTAAAATATATACAGAATTTTAATAACAACAATTCTACCATCAAAGCTCTTTCATCCTTCAAATTAATCCAACATTCAACAATGGTGACTTTGTTTTTACCCCATATGACTGACCCAAATTACTATTACACTAATCTAGTCAAACAAAGAAGAAACCAAAGAACAAAGAACAAAAACGACAATTCAGAAGAATTAAAAAAAAAAAAAAAAAAACACTTGACCCTTTCTTTTGAAGGATTGTAAACCCCATAATTTTAGCTCCAAATATCCCCTAAACCCATTAAAATATATACAGAATATTTTTCAGGCGTTTGCAGATTGAGAAGGTAACCTTGGGTGATTATGTTCCCCTTCATAGGTGACTATGAGCATTGTTGAATCTTCCAAGCACCTTTCCACATGTTTTCTTGCTGGACAACCTCTCATACTGCTACACTTATAATAACCCCTGTTCACAAACATGAAAAAATAATCATTACCCATTTCAGAAACGCAAAAACCCATTTCAAAAACAGCAAAAAAGATTCATTTAAGATTTTGAATTTACAAAAAATCTGAATCTTTTGAATCAAAGTAACCTGGGATGAGGAGAACCCTTGATGGGCTTCTGTCCGTACTTCCTCCAAGAATACTCATCAGGGGGAATATCTGCAAGCTTGTTACTAATGGCAGGTACTTTGATTGACCTCTTAATCCTATGTTTTCTGGTCAACAAAACAAAATTAGTCAAATTAGACCCCATAATAAAACAAATTTACTTTCATAATTATGAAGCTACTGACCTCTTTTTGGAGCAATGACATCTACCAGAACTTCCACATTTCACACTCCCATCATCTCCCCTGACCGAACACCGCCTTTTGTGTTGATACGAGGCTTGGTCAGCTGACCGGGTTGACCCGATCAACCGAAAAGAGCTTCCATCCAAATTAGCAACACTCCCTTCAATACTCAATGAAGACATAAAAGATCTATTGGATGACATTGTAGGGGTGCAAGTTGAGCTGTCAAAATTCAAGCTAATCCCGCTGTTACTACGCCGATACATCATTTCAGCTTGTTGTTTGAGCTTTTGTTGTTGAAGGAAATGGTAATTAGAAGAAGGGTGAGGGGTATTTTGGGAAACTTGAATGGAACACTTACCATTTGAGTTTAATTCGAGTGAAGGGTGATGATGGTTAGCTAAAGAAAGAGTGCTCTTAACAACATTTGAACCAACTTCTTGAATTGGGTGCGAATCTAAAAGAAGTTGAAGGGGTTTTGGTGGATGATGGTGGGTTGTTATGGTGGTGGGGGTGTCTAAGAGTATGTTTTGGGGTACAGGGGTTGAATTTTTTTTGACCATTCTAACCCTAGCATGACCTAAACCATTATCGAGTAAAGATACAACTTTGTTGAACCTAACTACTGCATCCCCTGTTTGCACCATTAAGTTTTTGTACTGAACTTGATCTTGTGGCTGAGCCAAAAGGCTGAGGATTTTATGGCAACTCTCAACAGCAGCTCTATTAGCAGCTTCAACCTCTTCCATATCTCCCCTCAAAATCAAAAATCCAAGAAACTCAACTTCTAATGTAAAACACTAAAACCCATAACAGAACTGCAAATTTAACAGATCATAACTCATAAAAGGGTCAAGAGGAGTTTTTTTTTTTTTTTTTTTGAAAGATGAAATTTAAACTACTTGCCTTCTTTTTTCTGTGATTAAGGGTGAATTAGGGCGAAACTGTTAGTAAGATAACGAAAAATGAAGAAAACCCAGATACAAACAAGGATACAAACAATTCCACTCAAGAAAACACGAAAAATAATGTTATAATCTTGGTAAAAGAACAGACCTTTTCCAAGAGGATTGTAAAAACCCTAGAACAAGATTCTTTAAATCACCATATGGGGTTGTGGGATTAAGAGAAATAGGTGTGAAAGAGAAGACTTTTGTTGCTTCACGCAGAGAATTCACACACCCAAAAGAAAGAAAAATGCCATGTTATTATTTTAAAATCTCTAATTTTCTAGAGAGAGAAAGAGAGAGAGGAACTGCTGTAATAAAGACGAGAGAGAGGGTTTGAGAAAAATGATTAAGGATTAAATAAAGAACAAGTAGACCAGCAGAGATAAAACTCCCGTCTGTATCACATACTTCAAAAGTGGGTCCATTGCAAACTCGAGAATATATATATATATATATATATATATATATATATATATATATATATATATATATATATATATAGAGCTAGGTTCAAATGTTTTTAGCAAGTATTGTGTGCATGTATGCACCAATGAGAATTCAAGAAAAAAATAAATCATTAATGTAAAAAAAAGGGTAGATGAGTCATTTTGTTTTTATAAACTAAAAATAAATTCTTATATATTTGGTATATCCCTTAAATCACATCTACTATTATTTGATTTATTTCAAACCATCATATCCACAACCCTGAATGCACAAAGAGGGGACGCGTCTTCTTCAACAGATCGGGAATAAGGAACGATTGAATGGGAGCAGTCAAAAATCAAGGGCACTAGTGAGGGTCAAACAGATTCGCAAGGAGGGCTGAGAAAGGGACTTCGGTCCTCATCGTCGTCTTCATCAGATCGAGAAGGCATCAGGCGATTGAGGGAAGTCGAATGGTGGTCCGGTGGTTCAGAAATCGTGATGGGAGGGAGGCGGCTGCAAATTGAGGGCGGACTGTCGATCCTCGGCCATCCATCGTGGGTTCCCATCTCGTCCGTGCTCTCTGTAGGGAAATCAATTCATGGCAGGTAACATATATGTTTCAAATATTTTTATGATTTTTCAAATTCTTTTGCTCATCTATGATATGTCCTAAATGCAGGTTATTGTTTGCTTGTAAACCAATACATGCTGGTGATTGCATACTGAAAGTTCCTTACACCGTGGTATGCTTTACTGAAACTTTATAACTCTTTGGTGCTCCATGATTATAAATCCCAAATTCTGTCATATGTGGACATTTTTGCAGCAACTAGCCCTAGATAATCTACTTCCTTCAGTAAGTTCTTTGTTAGGAGATGATGTTACTAATGTTGCAAAGCTTGCATTGGTCATCTTAATGCACCAAAAAACTTGGTCAGGTACCAATTTTGTACATTTTTTCTCTCAAACTGTTTGAGATGACATTCCATGTGGTTCCTTGTTTATCTTCTCTTCATTAATGCAGGCTTCTGAATGGGCCCCTTACATCAATTGTTTGCCACCAGTTGCAGAGATGCATAACACATAATTTTCCTTTTTTACCCTTTTAGTAAGTCACACATTTGATGACAAATTTCCCTTGTGTTGTTTACCTAAAGCATAGTGTTTATATCTGTAGATAGTTTGGAGTGATGAGGAATTAAAGATGATAGGAAAAGTAAAAAACATTGCAAGATAGGAAAAATGAAATACATTCTGTTAGAATCTGGTCATGTGGTATGTATTCTGTCAAAACTCTTAGAATGTCTATTATTCTGACAGAATTCGATTTCAATCTCATTATTTGTCAAGATAGGAAAAGTAAAAAACATTGCAAGATAGGAAAAATGAAATACATCCTGTTAGAATATGCTATCATTCTCTATTATATAGTTTCTATTAAATAAGTAATGCTTGTATTCTGTCAGAATTTATTTGTATAAATGCATTCTGTTAGAATGTCTTTTGAGAATGTTTGTTAACAACAAGTACATTAGCTTCACTGGTAATACTAACGAATAATGCATCTTATTCTTTCAGAATGGCTTGAAGAAGGAATTCAATATTGATCATACAAGAGAAAGATCATGTGAATTGGTAGAAGATCATGTGTATTTGCTTAATAATTGTATATTTAAGAATGTTATTTCTTAATATTTTTATTCATTTTTGATGATATTCTGTTAGAATATGTATAACTATATTAAATTGTATAAGATTATTAGTTTGTAAGAATATGTATGATTTTGTATTCACGTTCGAATGTATATGAAGAATATATGTTGAATTATTAAATCAGGTTAATTATCAAAAATATATGCATTGGAAATATATCCGCAAGAATAAAATCGAAGATATCTTTACTAATTAATGTTTGACATTCTGACAGAATAAAATCGGATTTTTAAATTTGAATTAATTTAAAATATTCAGATTTTTAAAAATAACGGAATTAATTATCCCTAAAAATCCGAAAATTTCCTTTTTTAATATAGGTTAATTGACTAAAATGCCCTTATGCTGGAATTTGTGTGATTATATGGTACATGTTATCATATTCTACTATCATAGACCCTCAGATCATGACATTTGATTATATTTCATCCAGATCTGTGCATTATGGCACACAATAGTTACTAGAAACAAAATAACCTAACCCTATATATATATATATATATATATATATATATATATATTCTTATATTTTATTTTTATTTATATTCCACCAATATAAAATTTTGAGATATGTAAGCATTTACGTACATTTAATAAAATTAATAGTACTTTAATCTACTTGTCACCATTTAATATGGATACAAAAATAATAAAAAGAAAATATAAAACGATATTTAATTTCTCATACAAAAATAAAAAATTACTAATCAGTCCAATTTGCTAATGACTACTTATTTAATAGCTAAAAATTAGTCAATAGTTAAAAAAAGTCATTCAAACTCAGAACATGCCTGCGGTATGCCCACTCAGTTGTGGTTTCGCATGAGATTATTAAAAAAAAATCAATTTTTTGCACAAAATCACGGATGAGCATACTCAGCTACGGTATGTCTCACTCAGGTGCGATTTGGAATTTGGACGAACACCATTCATGGACATGAACAAAACCGCAAATAACTCACGATGTTCTTCGTCTAATCCATTAAGCACTTCCAATATTTTATGACACGAGCCTTTAACCGAAACACTAGCTATTAGTTGTTTGTCCGCATATTGAAAAATAAATAAACACTAAAATTAAAAAAAATAATAATAAAAAAAAATAAAAAAAAAACATTTCGTCGTTCTTTCAATTGCTATTTGTTTCTTGGCATTCAAATGTTAATTCGTTTAAAGTACCGAATCAACCCAAATATTATACTACATAATAAAATGATATCTCTATACATGATACAAACTAAAAAATGAAGAAGAAGAAGAAGAAGATCGAAAACTGCAGATGGACATGTCATATGCGGTGTACAAACTTCTAATGCAAATTCAATGCATTTGTAGCTTGTACACCGGGTGGCAAACCCCATCAACGATTTGTTAATTTTTTTTTGTTTTTTGCAAACTTCAAATTTTAAGGCCTTTCCATAGGAAAAAAAAAAGAACTTGAATTAGATTTATGGAATGATGTACTCAAATAGATGGTCACAATAATCTCTTTCTTTTTCTTCTATTTCGGTTCTATTGATCAAAAGGTCATCATGGACCAAGATCCATGAGATCAATCTTTTATACTGATGCATCGTACTCTCACGACCCGGTCATTATACGAAAAGACTGCAAAAATCTTTCTGAAATGTTATAAAGTGGTATACGCGCTACAACTAACATAACAACATCTTCCTTGCCCCCTAAGAATCCAGGGGTGGCATTTGGATGTTGTCGTGGCACGTTGGTGTAAAAGACCTGATAAATTATGTGTGTGTGTGTGTGTATATATATATATATATATATATATATATATACTAGTTTATAACCCGTGGGAACCACGGTTACAAAAATAATTAAACTTTTATAGTGAGAACTCAAAATTATTAATCAATTATTTTAAATAAATTATTAATTAAGAGATATTTTTTTAGTTATATAAAATTATAATCGTTAATTTAAATAAGTACGTGAAATTATATCATCTTATATCTTTATTAATTTTATTTTAATTTTATTCTAATGTTATTAATTTAATGTAATTAGAGTGGGAAATTTAAATTTTGAAATGAAGAATTAATAGGTTGACAAGTTTTTTTTGAAACGGCAAATCTAACCTACTCCTAAACTACACCTTAAATCCACCTATGTCCACGACGGGACTTGAACCCTCAACCTCAAGGAGGGAAGGCGACACCGGATACCGTTGGGCTAGAAGCCCTTTGGTAATAGGTTGACAAGTGGCATACATTTATTAGGAGGCCTAATAGAGTGACACATGGCAAAAGAAAAATAAAATATGCATTAATTAAGAGACCTAATAGGATGACACATGTCAAAAGGATATTAAAATTATTCTTTTATTAGAATAGGGATATATATATATATATATATATATATATATATATATATATATATATATATATATATATATATACCAAATTTAAAAAATTTACGTGTAGGTAAAATGGTTTACTTTTTTTTTTGCATTTAAGGTCATCGAGTATTGGTATCACCAAACACAAATATGGTGGGTATGACGTCACCGACACTTCATCACCACAGAAAACCACATTATTTTAGTATATCCACCACTATACATCACTATATTATTCTCTTATTTTTTTAATTATATATATATATATATATATATATATATATATATATATATATATATATATATATATATATATATATAAAGAGAAAGTGTGTAACGTCCCAAAAATAAGACCATAAAATTTTAACGAAATAAGTGTATTAGCATCATTTCAAATCAGAGTAAATTATAAAATGCGAAAACATGTGGTGCGTGCTCTGCAATCATCCGAAGCTCCCTTGATTGAAAACCGAAGTACCTGAAACGTAAACTGAAAACCGTAAGCACAAAGCTTAGTGAGTTTCCCCAACATACCACATACATAACAAACATACTGTCGAGCATATCACAACCTTTCCAAGGAAACTGAAACCAAACCTAGCCAAACTCTCTAAACCCGAAGAAGAACAAATCATTAATTCCTTGCAGAAAACCACATCTACCTTTCTGAAGCCTGAAATCTCAAATTGGTCTGACTTCCCGACAGACCGCCCATACTGAACCACTACCATGTCGAATCCTCATAGAATACCAGACTAAACAAAACACTTCCAACCCTAATTATCTCGATGCTTCCATTTGGGAACAAAATCACTGACCATATACAACAGCAGAACACTTATACTTGACAGAAGGCTCAGATAATCCTTCGAGTAGAAGATTCATCCTTGCAACGGTTAGACTCAATCGAGAGCTGCGCAACATGGTCAAATCAATTACTCTGAGATTATTTAATCCAAACTGGAAGTGACCTAGCATTTCTCCAGAATAGCAAGCGACTCAACACAAGAATCCCAAATCACTAATATTACCCGAATCAACGTGCTATTCCCTTGCTGCTTTCCACAAGCAGTCGAGACCTTCCTGGTCCCAACTTGTCTGTCAACTATCTGAAACACTGGATTCCCGCCCAGTTGTTGGGTCAAAAGACACACACGCACAGTCGCTCCACGCAACTTCCAAGAGAAAATCTCATCTGGCGACAAAATCCCAAATTGACTCGCCACCAATCCTAATGCTAAAATGAATGCTACATGACCAACTGTAGTCTTATATCATACCTGGTCTCCAATGACCTACTACTTCCTGGTTCCAAGTATGTTGTGGCCCTCCCACAGCCTTACGACCTGAACCACCCTGGTCTAAACCATCTGAAGAAATCCATGACCGATCATAGGTTTGCCATACCCTCACTGCTGTACCGCGGTCGGTGAATGCTACAGGCCACCCCACAGTCTTACAACACTTCCTATTTTTTCATGGCCACCGCCCATGGTCTTACCGCTCATCTGTCATTCCATACACATCAGATTCGGACACGTACCTGACCAAGCGCCCAAGCTGGACTCGAGTCATGCCTGTAATCCTAATCTGGGTACACCAAGACCTGCTATCCATCACCAGGAAGGCGTTAACCAGTTGTTGGGAAGTTTCCTGAACTCTCAACTCACCAAAATCCTACTCCAAACGTCCACTTGGGTCAACTCTCTTCCTGACCAGAATTTAAAACTTGCCCTCGTTCCATGCCCGATACAACTCCCGGAAATTCTGATCGATTCACCCCCATTTGGATTGGACGAAGCTCCCTCTTCCCATAATTCTGACGGATTCCCAACCTATCAAACCTCATACAGCATGAACCGCCTATGACATGCGCTTACGAATACTAACGTTCCATTACTAGACAATCTCAATGATCGCCCAACTCCTAAAATCCAAAAGAATACTCCCTGAAATTCTTAGCAAGTATGATAGCTCCAATCACCTCCCATGATACCACCATTTTCTTGAATTCCTATGATGGAGAATAAAAACCACAACCCTTGCTCTGAACTAGTGAATCTTCACCCCAAAGAATTACTGAATTCTAACCATCTACGGCCCATGTGAATATACAACTCCCCTGACATATTCAACGACCAAACAACTCATGCAACTGCCACTACTATCTCCCTGCTACCGCTCCTCTCTTAGAAACGGTAGTGCTTGAACCCAAAAGTTCTTCCATAAGCAACCGCCGATCATACCAGAACATGTGATAAATCTACTGGACCCTGACGATACTGGAGAACTATCCCGCTAAATCCTATCTATAGACCTTTCGTACCATACCCCTGAACCAACCTCGACCAAAAACCAGAATAACAACGGAACACTTTGGAATCCGCTACACGAGATACAACCCACTAATGATTCATTGGAGACTCTCGGCATGCAGAATGGAATATCACAATCTTTGAAGATATAATCCAAACAATATCAGAGGACCAACCCATAGATAACGCTTACCCAAGCCAAAACAACATTCCAAATCAATATAAATTCGGATGACCAAGAAGAAGGCAAAAGATGACATATCCGCAATATTGTCTGAAGAAACCCTGAACCTCTCTTCCTGCCGAAGTACCTGCGATGAAACTGTTAGATAAGGTGTCTAAGTCCATAAATTTATTTGGTATATACTTGAGCCGACCCGGCATGGTCCATTTGGGTTGCACTTCACCCGAACTATTTGTATGGATAATCTTTTGAGAATTGTATGTTTATGATTTTTTTAATATATTATAAGTTATAATATATTAATATGAAATCATATTATTTAATTAGTATTGATCTTAAATTGATTTAGAATTAATTTTGGTGATCAAAAAGGTGACTAATTAAATATGGGCTCTTGTATTTATATCGTGTGGGCTAATACTCATTTGGAATGGGCTAGGCTTGCATGGGAGTCCATGGATAGTCCATGGAGCTTTTAACCCATGGATCCTTGGAAAGGAAGAGCCATGGGTATTAGGGTTTACATGGAATGTAACCCTAATCCTCCACACTATATAAAGGAGTCATTGGCACTTGATTTGGCACTAGTTGTGTGTGAGAAAAGAGGCAGCCGAATTCTAGAGTGTGCACATACATTCTCATAGTTTTCCAAAGTTTGTGGTGATTTGTGACTTCCATTTGAGGCATCCATATTATTGGTGCTAGGCTCTCAAACTCCAAGGAATCAACCACTACTAAAAGGTATGTAATTCTTCTAGCATTTTATGATTCAAGTTCCTCATGCCATGCTAGTTAGGATGTAAACCTTGGAAATTTATTATTTGCATGTATCTTAGAGAAAACATAGATCCAAGGTTTCTAGGGTTGCATGTACACATTAGGAGTGTTAGAATGATCAAAACCCATCAGAAACCTGAGCTGCCCCAACCACTAAGCGGGGGCAATTCACCCTGATATGACTAGGCTAATGACAACGATGACATGGCTTTACCTCCAATGTGCATTCTTAGCAGGGTTGACCATCCATCCGCACCTGCCGCACTTAGACCTGCTGCGCACATCCGCATGTGCCCCTTCATCCTTCGTGCAACCACAATGACTCCTCGGGTCTCTGAAACTAGCTATGGCAGCGTCCAACTGCTCGGATCGCCGAGCCAGACCATGAGTCCGCTTCTTCTTCCCTAGATGCCTATCCAAACCAATCTCCTGCTCCCGCGATACCTCGACCATTACATCAACCGTCTGAACAGCCGGGGTACGACCCTTAAACCTAGAGACCAATCTATCAGTGACATGCCCAATGATGTCGGTTAACTCCTCACGTAGGGCTCGCGAAACCTCCTCGGCAATCCAATAATGTGTTCGACTCTCCTGAGGACATTGTGCATAACCCACCTCCGATCCCAATTGACAAGAGCTAACAATAGGATCCTCCTTCCTAAAGGAACCCAGAGATTCACAAACTTTGGGCTCCAGATGAGCCCCCATCTGCCCCACAACGATCTCGACCCGAAAGGCCCCGAGACTACTATCGATAGCTCTAAAATCCCTTCCTTGGCTGAACGAAAGACCACCAGGGTCCATTCCAAAACACTGCGAGTATTCTTCGATGAGATGAACTCCCGCGATCACGCATCAATTGGCCCAGGACCTGCTCCTGAGCGGGAACTAAAATCTGAATCTCATTCCTGAGTGCTCAACACTATACCGAAACAACACGCAACAGATCGGAATGTACCCAAGAATCCTTATCCCACAGGCTTCTTAGATTTTCTAATACTCTCCCGATTCGAGTATGGATCATGTGCTTTCAGTAATACGGGCCCAATACTACCTTCCACACCTATCCATACTTTCCTCAAGAATCATCCCGAATCCTCCAAGTCACCCTCTCAAACTGATACTCTTAAATGCTTGCTAACAGCAAAACTAAATCCACTAAAGCATTTCCTAGGCTTTCCTACGTTTCCGACCTCACCATGCCATCAGCTGCTGAAGAACTCCCCGTAATGTCAGTTAGGTACCTCATAAATATAGTCACATGCAATAAAGCTCAGATAATACTTCGAGTAAAAGACTCATCCCTACAGCTGTTAGACTCAAACAAGAGCTACGCAATAGGGTCAAATTCATCACTATGAGATTATTCAACCTTTACTACATGTGACTTAACATATTCACTTAATAGTAAACTCACCTCACTTAAGAGTCCCACAAAGCACAAAGCAAGCATCATTCATGCAGTAGCGCTCCAATCCATAGAATAATCAAAGAACATTTAAACTCACATACTACAACTCATGTTGGAAACTTCCACTCTTACTTCTGATTGCCTTATGTATGCAAATTATACACAATACAGGATCAAATAGACTGTCGAATAAAAGACTCTACCCTAGGACCACAACCAATCAAGGAACAGGAAATAAGGCCAAATCAATCATTCTAGGGCTATAAGATCCTAACCATGTACAATTTCTAAAACATGCACTTAGAAATTACTGATACCAATACATATTACCAATCCAGCATAACATCGAATGTTCCCTAGGCTACAAGGAATCACATATCAGGCCAATCTATCATGCAATTCCTGAAAGTATCCCTAGCCTCATCCTAGCACACAGTTCTAAAAGCTCATATAATAGGCAAACACGACATCTCTCCTAGCATTCTATCATGCAGATACTGAGCAGATCCTTAGCCCTAAATAGCATGCACTTCACAAATTCATAAATCAAATCATAACAGATAACATGTATGGGTATTCTGGGAAAACTTACTTGAGCTCGGCTCATTGCATGCACTACACCCTTTTCTTATCTTAGAAAACTCTTTTCTCAAAAATGTATTTCTTTTTGAAAAACTTTACCAAATCCTCAATTTGAGTTCAGACACACCCAAGAGTATGTCTGAATCCCTCAAATAAGGCTCTGATACCAACTTGTGACGTCCCAAAAATAAGACCATAAAATTTTAACGAAATAAGTGTATTAGCATCATTTCAAATCAGAGTAAATTATAAAATGCGGAAACATGTGGTGCGTGCTCTGCAATCATCCGGAGCTCCCGTGATTGAAAACCGAAGCACCTAAAACACAAACTAAAAACTGTAAGCACAAAGCTTAGTGAGTTTCCCCAACATACCACATACATAACAAACATACTGCCGAGCATATCTGGGTGCTCGACCTACCCTGTCGGGCATATTTAGGTGCCCGACTACCCTGCCGAGCATATCTGGGTACGTGACCTACCATGTCGGGCATATCTGGGTGCTTGACCTACCCTGCCGAGCATATCTGGGTGCTCGACCTATCCTGCCGAGCATATCAGGGTGCTCGACCTACCCTGCCGAGCATATCTGGGTGTTGGTCTCCCCTTCGGTCTATTTCAACGGAATAGCGGGTCTATTTCACCCCTACCACTACCACATAATATCATAAGCAAATGATCACAGAAACCTCAATAATTACTGGCATGCCAGACAATTGGAACAAAGACAATCATCTTTACCATAAATATCAACTAGTAGGCCGACATTGGTGCCTTTGACCCATGGATACAGGGAAGGTAACTCACCTCAAAAGAAAGACGAACCCTACAACTGCCTCTGCTGCGAACCGGCTCCAAACACTGAACCAAAACCCCAAAACTAAACTCCATCAATACACATGTCTAAACCCAAGCACTAGGCCCACTAATGTCCTAACTAACCAAACCCATAATTGACCCAAGCCCATTGGGACCAATAAAGACCGAACTCCATTGGGCCCACTAAGGCCCAATTCACCATCCAAGGCCCATTAGGGCAATCCCAGCAAGGCAAGCCCAAACAAAAGTCCATTACTCTAAAATCCTTAGTCCATTATGAGCCCAAACCAAAGGATAAGTCCAAGACCAAGTTATCCAACAATCAAAGAGCCCAATAGTTGCACAGGAGGTGCTCACGTCGTAAGCACTTATGCTCACATCGTGAGGTCGTGGCTTTTTCCCAGAAACATCCTCGAACACGATCTCACGTCGTGAGGTCTTATTCCTCACGTTGTGAGTCCATATCTGACCAAAAATGAGCATTAAGCTCCTAATCCGTTAAGCCTTAACATGGGACAGTATAGAGGGTCTTCCTTGACCCCAATGGCCATAAATATCGAAGATTTTCAGTCATGTATGCCCAATACATGACGCAAACACCTACTTAGGTCAAAATGGAGGAAAAAGGACCAAGACTCAAGCTTGGAGTCCAAAGCCATGACCAAAATCTAGATCTAAGACTTATAAGACTTAAGATACCACCATGATCCATAAAGTTGCCAACTTTATGGATCCCATGCATGCTAACCAACATTACAAGCCATAAAATGCACGAAAACTTAGATCTAGCAAGCAATAAAAGGAAAGGCATGAGCTTGAGGACTTACAGAGGTCCAAAAGCTCCACAACTAGCTGATGATGAAGCTATGATGCTGACAAATGCACCACAAAGATATTCTTCTCCCAAAAGCTCTTGAATAACACCAAGAATGACCAAGAACTTCAATAGGGGCTGAGATTAGGGTTTCCAGAGGTCTTGGAAGTGAAGGAGGCTGAGGAGGAGGAGCCCTAATCATCTCATACCTTTAAATACCCGAAAATAAAGGTTTTGGGGCATCAGGTGCCTCTCACATCGTGATCTCTTCATGCTCACGTCGTGAGCCTTAAATGAGCTTGGTCAACAAGTCAACGATCACTCACTCGAACCACTCCAACTTCAAACGGCCATAACTTCTTCGTTTCAACTCTGTTTTCGACGTTCTTTGTATCCACGGAATGGTCTCGGAGAGATCTATCTTTTTATAAACTCCCCCTTGCCATAAAACTTTCTGAACAAAAATCTAATTCCAAAGGCATGAACTGCCACTTTACCGATATACCCTTGGTCTCCAAAGACACAAACCAAACTCTCAGATCATCCGAGCTACATTACCCACACTCAAAGTGGTCTAAACCTTTCTTCCCCAAGATCTGAAGCCTCCTAGTAACATACATTCGGGTCCCAGTCTCGGATATGAATCGACCTAAAACAGGATGTTTCAAAGTGATTGGATTAGGGATGTTAAAAATCTTTGTAGGACCCCGACTTGGACCCTTTTTATTTACAGGATTATTTTTACAATATTTTTAGGTTCGGGGGCGAGTTGTATCGCTTTTTAGTTTCTTTGGGGCGGGAGCGAGGATGGAGAGTTTAGTCCTAAATACCTCGTAGGGGGCCTGAAATAATAACCCTATATTTAACTATTTTATTTATAAAAATAAACATTAAACTTAGAGTAGCCATTATGTAATGTATGTTTTGTATTTGAATAATTACTGTAATATATAAAGTTGATCAAAATAAACGAGAGAAAAAATAACGTAAATAAGTTTAAACGGAGGATTTCGGGCCAAACGAGGTTAACAGTGGATTCGGGGGAATCGGGGAAACGTAGGCGGGATCGGGGGAGTTTTTGAAATTTGGGGGCGGGGAAACGAGGGAATTCGAGTAGGAAGAAATATATGAATTTGGGGGTCGAGGGCATGAAAGGATATTTTCGCCCCGGTTTGGTCCCGTTTACATCGCTAGGTTGGATGTGCTTAATTGTGATGGTGACCATATTCCATCACACCATAAACCACCATAATCATATGGAATGGTATTTACATCCCCACCAAATTTCCAATTTAACCACGAAATGTGCTCGTTGTTAAGGCCTAAGTGTTTGGTTCTCATAAGATTAGATGGTGGCTTTTGATTGCAAATATTTCTTTTATCCTATAAAAGAAAAGGAGACTTGTAAAGATAGAACTTGTAGATGTTCACATAGTGTGTAACGTCCTATTTTCACGACCAAAAATTTTTCATTGTATTTAAGGTAAAACTTCCCAATTATAAAACCATTTTAAGAAAACCATCTATTACCAATTACAATTATTAAAAATCAAAGTATTATAGTGAACGTGAAATCCTCAATGATGTTGATGAGTGTGTACAGTCCCGCATTCGCCTTCCCATAGCCACCGATGATACCTGAAACAATAAAAAACTAGGTAAGCATAAAGCTTAGTGAGTTTCCCCCAAAATACCCCATACGATAAACATACAAACATGCATAACGGCCCACAACCTCTCAGTTGGAATGCCCAGGCCCAATCAGTCCTTGGAATGGAATGCCAACATGCAAAGGGTCCAATCAGCCATCGCACGGGAATACCCAGGGTTCATTGGCCTACCGCCTCAACCCAAGCGCTCTTCACGAGCCTCTGTGCCTTCGACTTATAGCCAGCCCGCATCGGGTATGTTGGCCTACAGCACAAAGCAGGACTGCCTCAACCCACTACTACCATATGTCGACATATAAACAATCAAGGATCAAGCAGGCGCATAATACAGGAAAACATCAATCATACAGCTCACTACCGCCTACTAGTCCTTGCACCACACACTGTCCTATTACCAACTAACCTCTATGAAGTGTGTAACCATAAGTAACCAGAGATGAGATAGCTACCCGAATAGATGATCCGACTCTAGATCCACAACCAAACAAGGAACATGCAAGAAAGCCTAGATCAAGAGTTCTCATGATATCCTACATGACCACATACATTCCCTAGGGTACCCCACTAGATGATAACCAGCAAGTACAGGTAGACATACAGATCTACAGATCCCTACCACATAGCAACATCCTACATACCAGGATACAGATCTAACAGATCACTACAACATAACAACATCCTATATACCACATCTAACAAATCACTACAGCATAACAACATCCTATATACCAGGATACAGATCTAACAAATCACTTCAACATAGCAACATACTAAGTACCAAGAATCCAATTAGTACATGACCGTATATACTCAGAGGTGAGATAGACACCCGGACAGGTGATCCTACTCTGGAGCCACAACCAAACAAGGAATAAGTGAGAGAGCCTAGATCAAGAGTCCTCAGTCTATCCTACATGACCGTATACAGTCCCTATGACATCCCTCTACTAAAATATAACCAAAACTAGTGGGCCGACATTGGTGCCTTCGAACCATGGGTACAATGAGGCAAAACTCACCTGAATTGAAGAACTCTGAAACATTACGATACGATCCCTTTTTAGCACTGCTTGCACCCACGAATCTGCTAACCACCAAAACCAAGTAAAAATCTTAATCAACAGCCCAACTCCTTCAAGTTTGACCCAAAGTCAAACTGGTCAAAAGTCAACAGTCAAACTTGGTCAAGGTCAACGCCACGTCGTGGGCCTCCTTGGCCACGCCGTGGCAATGCCAAAACAAGGCAGTCGTGATTTTTGACTTCCACATGCCGTGGCTACCCTTTCCACGCTGTGGGCACTAGAACAACACCAATTTATTAATAAGAGCTTAATCCTTTCAGATCTAAGCTCATACTTCCAGATCTACTTCTCCACACTGACTTAATGGATAAAGTTTCCAACTATATCCATTAGGACCTCACAATAAGAGAAGATCTTAAACCCTAAGTCCATTAAGTCCTAAACGTGACCAAAACTCCAACATGAGGCTAAGAACACTTAAGTTATGACCTTTTTCTCATTAGCCCAAAAGTTCAAGACCAAATGAGCACCACATCAAACTCTGGAGTTCCTCAAACTCCAAGAGCACTCAATAATTGGACCAAATCATCCAAAAATGGGCTCAAACATCAAACAAGAAACACAAAGGTCAAGGTATGAACTTTATACCTTCAATAACTCAGAAATGTGAAGAAGATCTTGGATCCAAGCTTGCTCCTTGCTTCCTTGCACCAAAATGAACCACCTTCTTCTTCAAGTTTCACCAAATGGAGCAAACAACCTCAATATATAACCACCAAGCTCATTTCCATGGAACATGGGCTAGGGTTTCGGAATTGGGAGATAAAGGCTGAAGGAAATGACCTAGAATTGGGGGGGGGGGGGTTAAGGGGCTTAAATATGGCAAAAACCCTAAAACTTAGTGGGCGTGGGCTGCACCAGCTGCCACATCGTGGCTACCTTCACCATGTCGTGACGGGAATCTAAAACGCGTGCATGACCTTTGATGTGACGCTGTGGCCACCCATGCCCACGCTGTGGCACACAGACTTTCCCACAACTCCTCCATTTGATTCTTCCATGCTCTCAACTGACCTACAAAGGAAAATAAGTGTTACATAGTGACCATGCAAGTTAACTAGTTGAAAATATTGGATTAGGTGTCTAAGCCCATAACTATAATTGGTATAAACTTGAATTGATAGTAGCACAATCCTTTTGGGTTGCCTTCAAACCTAGCAATTGGAAAGGATGATTTTTTGGAAAGAGAGGTTGATTTATTATTTGATTAATAAATTGAAATAAATAATTTATTAATATATTATGAGAATAATATATAAATTAATATTTAATTAATAATTAGTTAGAAATTAATTGGAATTAATTTCGGGATTAATGGAATTAATTAAAAGTGCAGGGTCTAAAGTGCAATTGTTCAATAGTCGAACAAAAGGCTCTAAAACCTTCCACACATTGGGTGGACGGTTTCTAGAGGCCTTTAGGGTTTCTAGAATTATCCTTAGAGGATAATTAAGAAGCTAGATAATTACCAATTCAAAATAATATTATTATATTGGTTTTGGGCTTATCTAGGGTTTCCAAGGTGCACTATATAAGGAGCCTTACCCCTAGAATTTTCGGACACTCTATTATTCCAAGGAATAGCCAAAAATTCAAGCCTCTCCTCACCCCTCTCCTATCTCCATAATCTCCTTCTTGCTAGCTTGGGTGTGAACCATTAGAGGCACGACACTTGGTGCTTGCTTCTAAGAGATCAACAAAGAGGATTTCTAGTTGTTTGCTATAACAACGAAAAGGTATGTAACCTTAAACCTTTTCTTTAGTAATTTCAAAAATTACCTAGGGTTTCTAGGGTTCTTATTTGATGTTCATAGTTATAGGTTCAATAGAGAAAACATAGATATTTGTTTTAGGTTGCATGCATACTTAAGAGTTTTAAGTTTGTTTTGTTATGCCTAAAACCCATCAATGGTATCAAAGCATTTGGTTTGTTTTCAATTGAATTTGCTATAATTGTTGAATTTGATCAAATTAGGGTTTATGGAAATTAAACCCTAAGAGGCTTAAATTTCGAAATTAGGGTTAGGGTTTTGAAACCCTAACCTTGCCCCCTAAGTTTCGAAATTAGGGTTAGGGTTTTGAAACCCTAACCTACCTCCCCAAGAAATTTCGAAAATTGATAGGTTGTTACGGTTTTTCAAATTTTGATAATTATCATTTTATTTGCCTAAAAAGAGATAATTAAAATTGGATAAATCCTATACCCTATATTTTCGAAAATTTAGAGGGTAAGGATTAGGATTAAATTATTTGATTAATTTAATTAGATAATCCTTATTTGATTTAATATATTTAATTAAATGTTAATTAATAGATAAATATTAAATCATTTGGTTTATTTTTAAATTTTTGAAATTTAATTATAAACCTAGTATTTTGAAAAGTTTTAAAATACACCTTATACTATATGTAAAATTAAAAGTTTAATAATTACTATACGTATAAGACTAAGTCAATCGAACCGCTAGTACGTCTAATTCACGAAGCTAGTCTATAAAGGGATATAAGAAAACTGCCTATAAGATGGAAGTTAATGGGTGTCCACTCTCACCCACCGCCTCCATAATTAGTGGAGGGTCGTTAGCCGAACGGGTTTGATAGGACAATTAATTCTCATTATAAGTATAATGAATTAAAAGTAACTAAACCCTTTTATAAATAATCTCAATCTTAGTTACTTTAGAAAAATGTGAATTTGTATGCTAACCCATGAAATTGCACATTACACTTTATAAGTCATTAGTGGAGCGTATGTGGTTAATCGGCACACTAATAGGGACTAATAAAGAGTTGTAATGGGTATCTCATAAATTATCATTGTTGATGGAGCGTGTGTGGTTTACTAGCACATCAATTGAGATGATAAATGACATTAAGGTTACCAAGCACATTTGTATGGTTATTCACATCTTGTTTGTGATCCTCGGTATCCCAATCATAAATAGAAGAGCATAATCTGAGATTAAACATGGCATTGAATAGTTTCAGTGAGTCTCAAAAGATCTTGGAATTTCATCAAAACTTAATTTCCTTTTTCAAATTTTGTTTTCTATTGATGGAATTAGCAAAATCGTCATTTACCTAGCTTTATATAATTTACAATTAGATTACGGCATCCCTTTTCTAAGTTGTGAATTATATAGTTGGATCCTAGCCTTAATATTTCATTTTTGGGTTGCTATATTAAGGAATAAGGATTGTTCTTATATAACTAAAACTACCTTCCTTTTACAGATGTCTACTCCAAATGATGCTTCTGGTACTCCTCCAATCAAAACTTCTTGTTGTTGAACATCTTCTCGAAGGTGACATTGGATGGCACCAATTACAACGACTGGATGGGCAACATCAAAATGGCCCTTCGCTTCGAGAACAAGGAGTATGTCCTTGAGAAAGAATTAACTGAGATTGACGAAGAGAAGGCCATTCCTGAAGAACTAGCCGCCTACAAGATGCACTACAATGATGCAACAAAAGTTGCTTGAATCATGGTCACCACGATGACCCCTGAGTTGAAGAGATTCTCTGAGGATTATTGTCCATATGAGATGAAGAAGGACCTTATGGAGAAGTACCACAAGCGAGCTCGCCAGGAAAAATACGAGGTGGTAAAGTCCCTCATGACGTGTAAAATGAAAGAGGGAGAATCTGTCTGTGGCCACGTACAGAGAATGCAACGTTACGTGGAGCGCCTTGTGAGTCTTAATGTGCATTTTGAAGAGGAGTTGGCTATTGACATAGTCTTGAACTCCTTACCAAGTTGTTATGATTAGTTCATCTTGACCTATCATTTGAACAACAGTGAGACAACCTTGGCTTAATTGCACAACCTCCTGCAGACAGCTGAAGTAGGTATGAAGGGAAAGAGTATTGCCTCCACTCCTGCTAGTGCTCCCATTCTGTCCATTGGTCAAGGGAAGGGGAAGAAGAGGAAAGGTCCTCCAAATCAAAACTGGAAGGGAAAGTCTCATGTTGGGTCGTCAAGCAATGGACTCAAAGGTAAATCTAGTTCTGATGCTCCTCCTATATCTGTTCCCAAAGAGGCCACTTGCTTTTAATGCAACGACAAAGGGCATTGGAAACGAAGTTGCCCGAAGTATCTGCAAGATATCAAAGATGGCAAAGTGAAGCCAACTTCTGCAGGTATTTACACTATTTCATCTAATAACTCATCATCTTCTCGTTCTTGGGTCCTTAATACAAGATGTGGATTTCACATTTGTTCTGATTTGCAGGTAGGGTTGTTCATAATTATCCGAATCCGAAAATACGATATCCGATTGTTAAATTATCCGAAAATTCGGATATCCGGTTTTTCGGATTCGAATACGAATAGTGATTTTTTGTAAGTTTTCGGATATTTCAGATATCCGGTATCCGAAAAAATATGATTTTAATTTAACTATTTTTTTTCTTATTTTATGAAAATGAAAGTTAATACTTTGTTGCTCAATACTTATACTAAATGCGATCATCTTCATCTCGACTTAACAACTACATTGTCTCAAACGATGCTTAGATTTATATCGTGTTATTGTTTTCTAATGTGTAGTGTTTTGATTTCTAACTTAAAGATTGAACTTGATTATTGTAAAAGAAACTTCAGTTTATTTTTAATGGTTCGTTAGTTAGTTTTTTTAATTGATTCTTAAAAGCTTTTAGTCAATTTATTTTGAGTTTCATCACGTAGTACAAATGGTTAATGCATTTCTTTTGTTAATACTAAATTACTTAGATAGTTAACATTAATTATTTAGTTTAATTGATATTTGAAAATGACAAAAAGTTAGAATTTCGGATATCCGTATCCATATTCGAAAATTCAGATACAGATTAGGATACTAAAATCCACTATCCGAAATTTCGGATATCCGGTTTTGAACACCTCTATTTGCAGGGGCTAAGAAGAAGTGAGGAGGTGGAGCACGGTAGAATGAACTTAATCATGAGGAATAGGCGATCTTCACTTGTTACCAAGATTGGAGTTTATAGTATAGTTCTTAGTAATGGTGTTAGTTTAGATTTAATGAATTGTTGCTACTCGTCAAAAATGACACGAAATATTATTTCTTTTCATGCATTGTTCAGACAAAGTTTCAGATATTCTTTTAATGATTTGAATGGTTCAATTTCTTTTTATAAGAATGATATTTTTTTATCTTGAAGCTTTACATTGTGATGTGTGTAGACAATTTAGGCAATAGTGTATTTCAAATTGATTCGTCTAATGATATAGACAAAGCATGCTTGTGGTATTGTCATCTTGGACATGTTAACAAGAAACGCATCGCCCAACTCCAAAAGGATGGAGTGTTGGAATCATTTGACCTAAGGTCGGATGATGCATGCGAATCTCGTCTTTTGGGTAAGATGACAAAATCACCTTCTGCATGATCGTGTGAAAGAGGTGAAGGTATGTTGGATCTCATACACACAGATGTGTGTGGGCCTTTCAGATCATCCACAAGGGATGCTAATCGATTCTATGTGACTTTCACTGAATATTATAGCAGGTATGGTTATATCTACTTAATCAAGCACAAGTCGGAAACCTTTGAAAAGAGTTTAAGCATGAAGTCGAGAATCAATTGGGCAGGAAGATAAAGATGCTCCGATCAGATAGAGGCGAAGAGTATCTTGGTATCGAGTTCCACGACTACCTCAGGGAATGTGGAATAGTGTCACAATTGACCCCTCCTAGGACACCACAATTTAATGGTGTGGTTGAGAGGCGCAATCGAACCTTGTTGGACATGGTTCGTTCCATGATGAGTCAAGCTTCACTTCCAATTTCGTTCTGGGGGTATGCATTAGAGACTGTCACCCACATTTTTAATCATATCCTAACTAAGAAGGTTGCCAAAACACCTCACGATATATGGACATGGAAGGTTCCCTCGTTAGCACATATCAAGGTTTGGGGTTGTGAATCTTTCGTTAGACGAGAGACTCACGACAAACTTGAAACTCATAGTGAGAGATGTATTTTCATCGGCTACCCACAAAATTCCTTTGGATATTTGTTTTACAGACCTAGTGAGAACGTGGTCTTTGTAGCGCGAAGAGGAGTCTTTCGCGAGAGAGAGCTCATATGAAAAGATGAGAGTGGGAGTACCATTGACCTTGAAGAGATTCAAGAATCAAACGATGAAGGAACCTCTAAAGACGTTAGGGTTCAACTAGAGGAAGAGATTCCAGTTGAACCAGTTGACAATTCATTACCTCTTAGGCGTTCCAGAAGAGTTAGCATGCCACCTGAGTTCTATGGTTTCCATATAACTACAGATGGTGATACGTCTATCAGTGATAATACTCTGGTAAATATGGATGAACCAACTAACTACAAGGAAGCAATTGAAGTCCCTGAGGCAGCTAAATGGAAAGAGTCAATGGACAACGAGATCAAGTCCATATATGACAACCAAGTTTGGAATTTGGTTGATCGACAACTTGGTCGAAAGACAATTGGTTGAAAATGGATCTTCAAGAAGAAGACTGACATGGATGTTAATGTGCAGACATTCAAAGCATGACTGGTTGTGAAGGGCTTTACTCAAACCCCAGGGGTTGACTATGATGAGACCTTCTCACCAGTGGCTAAGATAAAATCTATCAGGATCAAGCTAGCCATAGTTGCGTTTCATGACTATGAAATTTGGCAGATGGATGTCAAAACTGCTTTCCTTAATAGGAAGTTGGTTGAGGATGTTTACACGAGTTAGACAGAGGGTTTTTTTGATGCAAAGTTTCCCAATAGAGTGTGCAAGTTTGAGAAATCCATCTATGGGTTGAAACAAGCTTCTCGCAGATGGAATCTTTGTTTTGACGAGAAGGTCAAAGAGTTTGGCTTCTCTAGAAGTGAAGACGAGTCATGTGTATATGTCAAAGCTAGTGGGAGTTTAGTAACCTTCCTAGTGTTGTATGTTGATGACATACTTCTTATAGGAAACGACATTCCAACTTTGCAAGAGGTTAAGTCTTGACTTGGAAAGTGTTTCTCTATGAAGGATCTAGGAGAGACTGCTTATATTTTGGGGGTAAGAATCCTAAGAGACAGTAGTAAAAGACTAATTGGACTTAGTCAAAACACATACTTGGAAAAAGTGTTAAAACGTTTTAGTATGGAAAATTTCAAGAAAGGAGAACTGCCCATCCAGAGTAATACCAAACTGAGTAAGACTCAGAGTCCGAGTATCGATGCGGAGATAGCAGAAATGAGTAGAGTTCCATACGTTTCCACCATTGGATCTTTCATATATTCTATGAAATGTACTCGCCCTGATGTGTGCTTTGCTTTGAGCATGGTCAGTCGTTATCAGGGAAATCTGGGTAAAGCTCATTGGATAGCAAATAAGAATATTCTCAAGTATTTGCGAAGGACTAAGGACTGAGTCCTATCACTTGGTGGCAGTGATACATTGAGAGTAACTAGGTATCGTGACGTTAGCTTTCAAACAGACAGAGACAACTTTCGTTCTCAATCTGGCTGGGTGTTTACCTTGAATGGTGGAGCAGTTACTTAGAAACGTTCCAAGCAAGAGACAGTGGCTGATTCTACCTGTGAATCAGAGTACATAGCGGCGAACGAAGCATCCAATAAGGGAATTTATTTGAAGAACTTCATCGGAGATCTTGGAGTTGCACCAAACATCAAGGAGCCAATGGAAATTTTCTGTGATAATGAAGGAGCGATTTCCTAGACAAAGGAACTGAGAGATCATGGCAGATCAAGACATATCGATAAAAATACCATTTCATCAGACATAGAGTAGAAGAAGTTCACCTAATTGTGTAGAGGGTATCAGCTAAAGAGAATCCTGCAGATCCACTCACAAAGGGTCTGAGTAGGGCTAAATAGATTCAACATTCCAGGAGCATTGGTCTGAAAGATGATATTAGTTTTAGTAGTTATATAGTTATTTTGAAACTTGTAACAAAGTAAATATAATCAGATTTTGGTGATTAAATAATAGAGAATTATTTATGAGTTTGTTTACTACCTTTTGTCAATTGTTTATTTTTGTGTTTCATTTTGCATGTTTTACTTCCTGGATAATTCGATTATTCAAACTCCACAGTCGTTCGTACTTTTGGAAGTAAGTAGTGAATTAAGACTGTCATGAATAGAATTGTAGATTGTCTAAAGAGTTTTAGACATAGCAATAGTATTGCTACAGTGTTCATGAGTACTTTGAAATGGAGATTTAAGTATTGGATTAACCCACACTCAGAGAATTACTTCATGGAATTAATCAAGAGTAATTCTGAGACGATAATATCTTATAATCTTGAAACGGATATATATATATATATATATATATATATATATATATATATATATATATATGAGTTGGTTTACAAGTCAGTTGTGCATTGATGATACGTAAACGCATTACTAACTTGATGTTATAAAACGTATTGTTGTGCTTGATTTGATGAGTAAATGGTGCAAGCATATAAGTCAAAGTTTATTCGTTCCTTTTGCCCTAACGGGAAAAGTGATATCTTTGGCCCCCTCGGTGATTTGGTGTTGACTTATAGTGTCGGGCCAAGCCAGGACTAAATTGATGTGTTCAATTAGAAGCTCTATGTCATTACAAATCAAAAATACAGAAACAAAGTATTGGACAATGAGATTGATTATGTTCCATGTCTGATGCTCGAATGATATCTTGAAGAATGAAGGATTATATGATCACTTATCTTAGGACACATAACCGATTGGGTCAAAGTTCGACATCGGCTTTTGGAAGTTACAATTTGCTGATCGATTCAGAAGTTATACTGGTAATCATAGTTACAGACTTATCCATCCAAGTGGGAGGCTGTTGGATTAGGTGTCTAAGCCCATAACTATAATTGGTATAAACTTGAATTGATAGTAGCACAATCCTTTTGGGTTTCCCTCAAACCTAGCAATTGTACAAGATGATTTTTTTGGAAAGAGAGGTTGATTTATTATTTGATTAATAAATTGAAATAAATAATTTATTAATATGTTATGAGAATAATATATTAATTAGAAATAGTAATATTTAATTAATAATTAATCAGAAATTAGGTGGAATTAATTTCGGGATTAATGGAACTAATTAAAAGTGCATGGTCTAAAGTGCAATTATTTAATAGTTGAACAAAAGGCTCCAGAACCTTCCACACATAGGGTGGACGGTTTCTAGAGGCCTTTAGGGTTTCTGGAATTATCCTTAGAGGATAATTAGGAAGCTAGATAATTACCAATTCAAGATAATATTATTATATTGGTTTTGGGCTTATCTAGGGTTTCCAAGTTGAATTATATAAGGAGCCTTACCCCTAGCATTTCGGCCATTCTATTATACCAAGGAATAGCCGAAAATTCAAGCCTCCCCTCTCCTCTCTCCATAATTTCCTTCTTGCTAGCTTAGGTGTGAACCATTAGAGGCACGACACTTGGTGCTTGCTTCCAAGAGATCAACGAAGAGGATTTCTAGTTGTTTGCTATAACAACTAAAAGGTAAGTAACCCTAAAACTTTTCTTTAGTAAATTAGAAAATTACCTAGTGTTTCTAGGGTTATTATTTGATGTTCATAGTTATAGGTTCAATTAAGAAAACATAGATTTTTGTTTTAGGTTGCATGCACACTTAAGAGTTTTAAGTTTGTTTTGTTATGCCTAAAACTCATCATAAAACACATGCTCTCAATTGCTAGAGGGAGTGACCCTCATTAAACCTCGACAATGTTGAAGTGTTTGCGGCAAACACTATGTTGTAAAAAGAATGCATCTGAACACGAACTTGGTAAGGAGAAAGAAAGAGTTTGTTTATAAATTTATTAAAAAATTATCCATTTTTAACCACTATAAATATTTAACATAAACACCAATATACACCACACTAACTATTTCTTCTTTAATTTTTAATAATTTTTTTTCTTCATTACCATCTTCCTCTTAAAGAACTTTTGATTGTGTGCTACAAACAACGATTAACCGTGTTGATTTGAACACGACACGTGTTGATGTTGTGGAGGTCAATTCTTCAAAAATGGTCATAGTGGTTTAAAAAAAATCGAGTTTAGTCCTTAAGTTTTTTTTTCATCAAGGATGGTCCCTATGGTTAAATTTTTTTTAATGGATTGTCCTTATGGCTAAATCCGTCACTTTTGGACTGTTAAATCGGAACATGTGCAAGATATCTGAGGGAAAAATTGTCTTTTACAAACTATAAGGAATAAAATTAATATAATATAAATAAGAAGTAAAAACCCTAATTATCCTTTAACACACTTTTCGTTCTCATTCAACTCACAACCTCCGTCTTTGATGCTCCCAGCCTCCACCCCTTCATCCCGCCAGCAACCCCTGCAACTCTGACCACGTTCTCTATGCCTATGTTTCTCTCTCCTGAAACTCTATTTCTTTTTGTATTCAATCCATGTATGGACATCTCTCTGCCTGCAATCAAATCGATGCAACAAGAAGATGAGAAATGGGATGGGTAAGCAACGACAGTGATGGGTAAGTTACAAAAATGACATACTCATCCTCCCTTTTCTCCCACAATGTCTCTTTCACCACCACCCCGTTCTCCAATCCTAATCCTATATCTTAGAAACTAAACAATCGAAGAATCTTAACTGTATATATACTAGGAGCCAACACATTAGACGAAACAACACTGAAAAACATCGGAGGCGGCTCGGTCGCAACAATCGTCACCTTAATTTCACTCACGGAGCCTGAGAAGCGCCGACAATTACAAGCGGAGGAGGTCGGTAGTGGTGATAAGGAGGTGGGGAGGGATTATTTCACTAACGACGAGTTTTAAAGGTGAAAGAGGATATACGGAGACACAAATGATGTAAATAAGGTTCAACTAGATATACGAATTGGACACGCGGAGATTGTGGGTTATTCCATTTGATGAATATTTTGGTAATTGATTTTTTGTTTCAAGGTTTGTTCATGAGTGGTTATGGTTGGAGTTTATTTTTTCCATATTTTTAGGGTGTATTTTTCAATTTTTTTCTATGTTTCAGAGTTACAGGTGGTAATGGTGGCAATGGGTGGTGATAGTTGGTTGTGGTCATTGCTGGTGTGGTGGTGACAATGGTGCACCAATGATGGTGGTTTGCTTGAGACGAGTGTGGGTGTAAGGGGTTGTGTTGATGATATACGCTGATGGTAGTGGTGGTATAAGGTGGTTATGGTGGTGATAATGGGCAAAATCGTCTTTTCTAAAAAAAAGTCGATGACCGGTGACGGAGGGCGGTGACATTCGATGGTGGTTGTCGAGTAAGTGAAGAGGAGGAGGTGCTAGAGGGTGAGGGTGGGGAGTAAAGTTATTTTTTTTATTTTTTTATTAATAAAACCAATTAATAAATATAAAATAGATAAAACTTCAAGAATGGTCATTGTGGTATGAAAAGACGACTTTACCCTCACATGGTTAGACTTAACAGAAAAAAATTGTCGGAGTTAGACATAAAGACTATTGGTGATTTGTTATCATCAATATTATTTAAGTGTAATGGGATTACTTTGTTGACAAAAAGTGATCTCGATAAATATTAAACAAGTAAGGATGGTGTGGAGTACACACTTGTTTAAGTTTGATCAAGTTTCAAAGTACATTGTCATTTAGGGGCGAAGCCCCTAAACGAACGGGGGTCCGGGGGCAGCGCCCCTGGGAGCGGGGTCCAAGGGGCGGCAGCCCTTGGCGGGGTCCAAGGGGCAGAGCCTCTGGCTAGGGTCGATACGAAACTATCATCAAAACATTCTAAGTTCTTGTCTCTCTGAGTCTTATCCGATTAAAGAATATTGAGAATACCACCCAAATACTTTAATCTGAAAGTGTTTAACACAATTCTCAGAATTCCAATCATTTCTATACCCCAAAATCTAACAAAGACAATCCATTAAAAGTTTTCAAACCATAAAGATCATTTTTAAAGACAAAAAGAGTTAAAGACTAAATTAGTTTTTTTTTGGAAACCACAAAGACCATTTTTGAAGATTTTCCATATTTATATTGCTAAGTTTTAAGTTATTAATTCTTTGGTTTAATTTCTTGTTATGCAATTTTTATTATGATTTAATGAAAAATTTAGTTTTAAAAAATTAATTATAAAAATAAAATAAAAACTGTGATCTTAACTCATCGCATGTAAATGGCATGATGTGTGATAAAACTCATGTTAGAGTGATGTAACTAAAATGATTATACACCAAGTGTCATATATTCCCTCTGCTGTAAAAATAATATATTTCCTTAGGTATTATGTCAAAAAAAAAAATACGAATTCACAAGTATTTTTTAGTGAGTTAAATTGTCATTTGTGATTTCTTTGTGGGTGATACGAGGGACCCCAACTTAATCATGTAAAAAAAACTCTTTATTCAAACTATTTTTTGATAATAGCTTATTAGATAAAAATAAATTAAAAAATACATCCAAGTGGCCCTTATATCTCTAAATATTATTAAAAGAGAAACCTTATGACATTATCTTAAATAATCTGGACCCTTGATTGTATTTCAATTTTATTTTTTCCACCCTTAGATCAAATTGCTGACATCATCTTCCCCATATGGAATGTATTTAATTCAAATAAATGTTTTTCAACGTCAAACAATAATTTATATTCGTTGAAATGGAATGTATTTAATTCCAATAAAAGTTTTCCATATTTTAAATCTTGAATTTTCGGCTATGAAGATTTTAATATGGTCAATTTTAAAAGCATATTACTAACAAATCATTTCAATCAAGGCATTAATATCAACCATTAATATAAATCCGTTTATATTAGTAAACCATTAATATAAAATCTATTTTTATTAGGAAATCATTAATACCAAAAAATCATATTCAAATTATCACATACATATACGATTCATCCTTGAATCCGCGGCTCACACTTATTTTCAATCGTTTCTTTTCTTCAAATCTTCTCCTACAACATCATTCTTATTGTTTATAACTTCCATCATCATTCTCTGCTTCAAACATTCGCTCTTGTGCACTAGAAGGTCAGTACCTTCTTTCGCTTTTTATATTTTTTTCGATTATTTTTTTGTTCCTATATCAAATATATGTATTCATATATTTCGATTTTCTTTGTCGATTACATGAAATCAGTTAACTACTTTTCTGAAACTTTTCAAATAAACAGAAAAAGATATTACGTACTTTTAACAAAACAGAAATTAACTATCTTGGGAACTGACATTAATTACGAAAATGTTACTTTTATATATTAGAGATGATTATGATTTTTTTTTTTTTTTTATGTCATAAGAATCCGGTTAATTTTGGCGTGATTTTAAAATATCATTGAAATTATTATGTTTTTGTATATCATACCAACCTACTTTTTTATCTTTACATAGCAACAATAAAATTTATAAATTTACATAACAAATATACATATTTCGAATTTTGTAATATTATTATACTTTACAAAATACAACTCCCTCCAAAATAATTTTCGCCAGTAATTTCATCCATAATTTCACCAAATTTAAATTTTTTATTTTCTTTATATAATTTTTTTTAATGATCTTGATTTTTTTCCTCCAAAAGTATATCAAACATTTACGTCTTAGATAATGCTGCCCCATTATAATTATTACTTTCCAAAAATATATTCGTTTAACGAGGAATTTGATTTAATGAAGGAAGTAAATGTTAATTAAAACGAGATATATATTCCATAATTATTACACGGGTTTATTAAAAAAAATTAATATCAAGGTGTAAACATTAAGCATTTTTAAAGTGAAATTTCAGAATACATACAAACGATGATGTTGTACAATGAAATATAAAATTGAATAGACTGAAAAAAAACTATTAAGACAGTTAATCTTGAAAATAACATAGTTATGAAAAATTATAAAGTAAGATAAAAATTATAAGATATTAGGAGATTTGTAAAAAATACAATTAGTAAAAGCGTTACGATTATTAGAAAAAAATAAGACCGTTAAGATTAGTAAAAATACAATATATAAACTAAATTATCACAATAGTAATAAAATGTCATTATTTGATATTTCATATAATTGAAAGATATACCAAATTACAATGATGATATACTAAAATTATTCAAAGTTGCGCCAAAAATAATACAAAGTTCTTGCGAACACAAAATAAATAAGAATAAACATAAAAGCTAGCACTTATATTCACAATCAGTTTAAAATAAAACAATCATTATTTAGAAAAGAATCTCCATTGATGATATACTAAAATTAAATCCATATAACATTTAACATTCTATAAATTAGATTATATGACTTTATTTGAATAAATGAAATAGTTGTTAATATTTAAAGCAATGGAAAAAACGGTATATTGGTTGTCAATATATGTTTAAATGAGGTAACCTTATTATGGAAGGAATGTCTAATTGAAATGCTTATAATTATATAACAATATCATAATATATAAGACGAGGAAGGTCGTTCAACTAATAAAACAAAAAATGTTGTCTATAAAGAGGTACTTCAATGATTATAGATATTTATCGTTTTCAATGTATTTTCTACACATTTCAATAATACCAATAACCATATATTTTTTTTATAATCATTATGCAATATATGTAGACAATTATATGTTTTTTATGTGTTTCCTGCGTTTAACGCAGGCTATAATCTAGTTATCATAAAAACTCTCGTATAAACATTTGACAAGAAAAAAAATAAATGACCTTACTTATTGTAACATATACGTTCAGTTATCGTGTTATATAGATGGTTGGCGAACCAATTGGTGATGGTTCGAACCCTGAGTGGGGGAGAACCGGGTACTTTTGAGGAGATCAGATATTTGTTCGAGAGCGGTTAGGGAACTGGATAGAGATGGCTTGCGGTGCGGATTCCTGAAACCAGGGTTATTGGTGGTCAAGGAGAGGTGCAGAGTGAGATAGTGCATGTGGTACGTGTTTGAAAAAGGATGAGTGTCTCCACAGCAAGTGGCCGTTGGTCGGAGATCTTGTGGTGGTTAGGAATCCTTCAAGGTTAAAATGGTGAATTCGAGGTGGTTGGCTTGTGAGGTTAGTTCGGCGGTTGAGGAATTCTGGTTCAGAGTATGGGCTATTATATGCAGTATGGGAAGGGAAGAAGTTGATTGGGCAACCAACTTCAGGGTCGTTATGAGTATTCTTGCATGAGTTTTGAGCAATAGAGGAGGAAGTTTCGGATTGTCATCTTCGTGTTCGGAGTCGTTGGCAATTCCCCCGTGTTTTAATTTGGGAGAAGGAGTATTCCGGGGATACAAGTGGCACGAGAGAAAGACCGGTTGCGAGATTCCGAGGAAGCAATGCGGTATCTGAATATGATGCCATGAGTATGAGATCAGTGGTAGAGTCAAGACACTACGAGGCGTTGTGACGGTATTCCGGGGTATCCGAGTTTAATGTCCTAATTCTCAGATTATTTTGAGTTTTGAGTTGGAGATGACGAGTGGTGTACCGAGTGTCTATGGTTCCGGTGGGGGCCCTTCAGCTAATTGACATCAATGGATTTATTTGAGAATGTGAATTGCAGCGAGAAAAAGAGGTTTTGTCACGAAGGTGGTCGTCCGAAGTAGTGATGCTTAGCCTGGAGGGGTGTGTGTGTACCTATCTATGCTGGGCCGCAGAGCATGAGTTAATGATCGCAGTGTGGTGTCAACCTGAGGATGAGATTGTGAAGTGGTAAGAGTAAGTGCGGTAAGACTGCGGGGAGCTGCAGTTTCAATGATTCAGTGAGAGGTTGTGGTGATGCTACGGGGAGCCGTAGTACTCACTATTCAGTGAGAGGTTGTGGTGATGCTACGCGGAGCCGTAGTACTCACTATTCACTGGGAGGTTGTGGTGATGCTACGAGGAGCCGTAGTACTCACTATTCAGTGAGAGGTTGTGGTGATGCTACGGGGAGCCGTAGTACTCACTATTCAGTGATAGGTTGTGGTGATGCTATGGGGAGCCGTAGTACTTACTATTCAGTGAAAGGTTGTGGTGATGCTGCGGGGAGCCGTAATACTCACTATTTAGTGAGAGGTTGTTGTGATGCTGCGGGGAGACGTAGTACTCACTATTCAGTGAGAGGTTGTTGTGATACTGCGGGGAGCCGTAGTACCCACTAGTCAGCAAGAGAATGTTGCGACGAAGTACTCTCTGATCAGAGCGTGAGATAGAGGAGTTTTGGGCTTGGGAAGCCCTAATATTTGAGTTTTGTGGGAGCCTGGTGGTTGAATCAGGGGTGAGACTGGGATCTCCATAATTGTCGGGAGTTGTTATATTCTGAATTGAGTAATGGTTGACGCAACCAAAAGGAAGTGGATAAGTGAAGAACGCATGAGTTGCGGGTCATGACTCATGAGTTGAGTGGTTCGTTGGGACGAGTGGTTCCAATTCTGTGTCGGATCAGACTCTCGAGTTGAGTTCGATTCTAGTGGTGTATCGAGTAGACAGAATGAGATTCCAGATTCAGAGATGCATTTCATTTGGAAGGGGGTATTGTTCCGTATGGTGTCTTGGACCGGAGTGGGTCAATTCGTTGGTATGAGAAAACCGTGAAACGCATGGAACTAATGAGTAGTGGACGACAGAGATCGAGAGTGAGTCGAATTCAGTATTCGCTTGAGGTACAGCGAAATCTGTGACTGGTGTGTGTCACACTGGGCTGAGATAGTGGTTGTGGAAAGGAAGTAGACGAGACGTTTTGGGACATGCAAGGGGTAACCTTTAGAGGTTCAGCTGCTGTGTCGGGTGAGGACCCGGTGCTCAGTTTTCAGAGGGGAGCTGAGGTTTATGTTTGTTAGATGTCGGAGGACGCTTCAGAACAAGCATGATCATTATCTGTGTTTGAGGTCAGGGTGTTGAGGATTCATTGTTCAGATGGATTTGATTGCAGTATAGTGGATGAGTCCCTGGTGTGATGTGATCCTTCCATTCCTTGGTATATGATCTGGGTCCTTTATCATGTCTGGGACGAGTGATCGGTAGCCAGTTTTGGGCATGGACTTGTTTTTATCGGTCCCCACCAGAGAATTAGAGGTGCAGTGAGCTATCAGGGTTTATTATTCGAGGAGCGAATAACGAGGTGACACCTGAAGAGAGCGGTCTGGCTGTGTATCGAGATACTAGAGTTTCCAGACTCTTGAGAGTCAGGAGGGGTAGCGTAGTGGCAGATGGGTCTGTCCTTTTCCAGGGAGGAGTTCCTGTTAGAATTCAGGTGTCCAGAGAGGAAGATAGTTGTGTGGTATGAGACCCTTTCGCTGGTGCTGTTTGGTTATTGGATTAGATCTATATGTTGTGGAGGAGCGATTTCGATTTTGAGGGCGAAATCTAATTCAAGTGGGGGAGAATTGTAACATCCGGATTTTCAGGGACATTATTGTGTATGTTAATATTGAGCTTTAAGGAGGGACTCGACGAGTTGAGGGACCAACTCGCCGAGTCGAGTCGAGATTGACCGCGTGGGTTTAATGAGCGGACTCGACGAGTCCGAGGATGGACTCGCCGAGTAGGCACTGGGCAGAGAAAACCCTAAGTTCCGGGGTTGGAGCCTATTTAAAGGAACTTATGACCTTGGGTGCGCCTCATATCTCCTGTGAGAAACCCTAAATCGCCATTGGAGCCAAGGAAGAGTTCTTGTGATGAAATCAAGTAGTTTTGGTGTGGTTTTTCAAATGAAGTGAAGGGATTCAGCTTGAAGGACCAAAGGAGGTTGTTATTTTGAGACATCTAAGCAAGGATCTCCATTTTGAGGTAGTATTTCGCCCCTTCTTTCTGTTTTGTGTAAAATCCTTGAATCTAGGGTTTTCTTTACCCTTTCTTGGATTGTATATGATGCATATGAGGTCCCAATGTGGAATAAGCTTTAGATCTGGACCTTAAGAGGTCCAGAGAGTCCCAATCTTCCAGCTTTATGCAGTCCCTTTGGGGTTATGGATCTAGGTTGCCATTTTAGGAGCTATTTCTTCATATAAGGGCATAAGAGTGTTGCATGAGCTTAAAGATTGAACCTTTACGTGATTATTGGGTGTAAGAAGGTCAGATCTATAAGTTAGAGAAACAGATCTGACCTCAGAAGGTCTTTTGAGTGTTGCCATGGAGGGAACTCGCCGAGTCCATATGGGGACTCGGCGAGTCGAGTCGGGTTGCCCCGCGGTTCGTGACCAGTGGTAACCCGTCGAGTGAAAGGTTAACTCGACGAGTTGAGTGAGGCTTTTTGAGGATTCAGAGGACACGCATGGACTCGCCGAGTCACTCGAGTGCACTCGACGAGTCTGGTCAAAGTCTGACCGTTGACTAGAGTTGACTTAAGTTGACCTTGGGCTTTTGGTCAAGCTGATTCAAGAGAGGTCAAAGAGGGGTAGAATGGTCTTCTACCCATTATTAGGGATGAGAACATGAGAGGATTTTTATTAGAGATGTTATCATTTTGATAGGAAGAGGCTAGGTCGGGTTATCGAGCACGAGAAGGTATCCGACATCATGCGAGGTGAGTCTTCTCACTATACATTACCTAGAGTGGTATCTATGTGCAGACCGGAGGGTCTTATGTGTTATATGTTGAGATTATGTGCATTATGATATATGTATGCTATGTGTTATATAGACCGGACCGGAGGGTCCAACGACTTACGAGGCCAGAGGGTCCTCGAGTAGACCGGACCGGAGGGTCCAACGATTCAGATCGGACCGGAGGGTCCAACGAGCTAGACCGGACCGGAGGGTCCAACGAGCTACGGGACTGGAGGGTCCCGCTGAGACACATCGACCGGAGGGTCGTACCGATTTATAGCCTCGAGTGACGTATGTGCTGTATGTGGTATTTTGGGGAACTCACTAAGCTTCGTGCTTATCGTGTTATGTGTTATGTGTTTCAGGTATCTCCGAGGATCGCGGGAAGGCACCGACTTGATTGTACACACCAGAGAAAGAGTTATATTTTGAGGATCCTGGATAATTAATGGAGCTGTGCTTGTAAAATGAATAAACGAGATTTCTATACAAAATGTTATGAAAAGTATGTGGTTTTGAAATGAAAAATTTATTTGAAAAATTACGGTGTTACAGACTATTTGAAGTTTCGCAACAGAACCGGCACGACGCCGTATGACGTAAAAAGTGAGTTTTGATAAACTACTTTTTAGCCCTAGTTATCTAAATGAAAGTCGTAGTATTAGTTAAACCGATAATTTTCATAAAAAGAACGTCAAAATCTGACTTCGTATGAGGAAGTTATGATTTTTCTAAGTTTCAGTACAGTAGTAGATAGCTAAAAACTCGAAATAAAGATCGAGTGATTTTTAGCCGACACAACCTAAACGAGAATCGAAGGTCTCATCAATAGTAGTACAACGGTAAAAAGACAGACGAAAACGGACGTCGGATGAAGAAGTTATGAATTTTTAAATGACTTTTCCTGTCCCGGCCCGTTAAAAATATAACATTAAAAAAATAAATCAAAATTAGCCGACAGAGTCTAAACGAAAGTTGTAGAGCGTAATTTCACCTACGCGTGGATATAAAGAATGTCAAAACGGAGCTCGTATGCAAAAGATATGGATTTTTGAAGTCCGGAGCACAAACTTCGAGACCTGACTGCATTCACGACGTGAACTACTTGAATGACACCTCTCAAGCCTAGAATACACACGACAAGCCTAGGGGATGACCGGGATCAAACTCACGACGTGAACAAGCATGATTTACGTCGTGAACCTCGAAATTCAGATTATAAATAGAAAGCGAAGCCCTCCGGAAATGGTTGATACTTTTCATTCCTCTCTCACTTTATACTCTCTTTTAGCCTACTTTTAACCCCCCCCCCCCCCCCCCGAAGTCCCGGTATCATCCCCGACACCCAAAGCAAGTCCCGACGCTCCGAAGTTCCCGAGAAAATCATATTTTCAAGTCGAAACTCTGCCGAGTAAGGCCGGTTTTCAGCTAAAATCCTCGGTTTTATCACAGAAAGTCATATTTAAAGTCGAAGTACTGCCCAAATTAATACTTTAATCCCCGATTATTTCACGGTGAGTTCAATATATAGGAACTCTATTCTATGGCATTGGCAGAAGGTTAGATAGGACTAAAAGTCTGAAATCTACCAAAATGTTTAATCAGGAATCGTATGTCTTCTGTGCCATTTGTGCCAAAGTGTTATTGATGTATATCAAGTATTGCAATTGTTATGTCTCATTGATTGTATATCATTGAATCAAATCATCGATTGATATGGAAAGCTTGTCGCATTTCACATATGCATTTGTTGTTCCTTGTACCCCTTTGTTTCTGTCATATTAAAGTATATATATGGCATAACGTTATATTGTATCTATTATTGAACTCACTAAGCGTCACCGCTTACCCCTCTCAGTGTTTAATAATTGCAGGTAATGAGAACCCAGTATAGTCATATACTGTTGGAAGATTTAGAATAATTTATATTATTACTTTTGTACTTGGGTTTACGTATGTATAAAGCTTAAATATACTGGGTAGTTATGTAATATACTAAAACTTAGTCGGTTTATATCCAGTCTTTTGTAAACACACTATCAATGTAAAATATTATTTATAAATATGCATGTAGCATGTTCTGGAGTAACAATATTGTGAAGTATGAAAGTTTGGGTCTTTCAGATATACGAAAGTTAGGGTCTTTCACTTATAAATTTATAAGTCCAAAATGCAATATTTTGCTACAAGACAAACAATATGCTCCCAACTAAATAGATATGTATGTAACCCTAACAAAAATTCACTTTAAATGTATATTCGTCTAAACTTATTTTATATAAACCAAACACTTTATCCAAAGGCATGTGGCATATGTTATAAAAAGTTTTTGGCAAGATGTTCTCTAGTTAACAAAATACAGATTACAAGTGAATTTAAGAAAATCGTAAACCATATTGAACAATCTTGCCCCAAAATCTACCGGTCTTTTTCATCTAGGGACCCTAAGGTTGAAGGGTGTCATGTCATTATTTTACTATGGCAAAACATTCCACCTCAACTGCACATAGGATTAGAGTGTGATAAAATCATGGAGTAGGTATGGTGGAGAAGAAAGGAAGAAGAGAGATATATATGAGAAATGGTAGGAGAAGAGAGAGAGAGAGAGAGAGATGAATGAGGAGAGAGGAGAGAGATGCGGCCATTTTTTGCCGAGCTCGGCCAAACCACACTCAAAACCGCAAGGTGGAGGCGGTGTTCTCCATTGCTGACTAGGCAAACCGTAAGTGTCACCGCACCCACACCCACACCCTCAAGCCTAAACGAAAATTGGTTCACAAACCTAAATTTATGATACACTAGGTGTGAGACCCATATATTAAATGAGTTAAGTAAAAAAAATTAATATCAAAATGTAAACATTAAGTATTTTTTAAAATTAAATTTTAAAATAAAGAAGGAAAAACATATTTATTGCAATTTATGATCATATTTATTACATTTAATACTTTACTTATATAATTATATGTATTATGTGGCCTTTTAATTTTAAAAATTAAAAAACCTAGAAATTTGCATGTGGATATTATTTATTTCAAAAATATCATAGAATGACAAGTGTCAAAACTTATAAAAGATTGACATGTGGCAAAATGAATCTTCATTTATTAGAGTAGATGAGTAATTAGCCGGTATGTCATACTAATTGATATTGAATAAAAAATAATCTTAAACAGAACGTTGTCAACATAGAAGTTAAAAGATTTTCTAGCATTCTAACATTATATAAATATATGTAAAAGAAATCGATGAAAATAATAATAATAATGATAAATAATGATAACAATAAGTTAGTGATAAAAACTCTTAATGGTAGTGCATACTCTAATAGAAAACATCAAAACGTAGAAGTCAAGCAATTGTTGCCTTCTATTTGTCTATTTATATGGTAAAAGCCACAAGATATGCAAAGCAATGCACTTTTTAAACTGTTTTTTTTGTTATGTTGTAAGACCATCTTAGATGGACACACATTAAAATAGTGATTATGTAATATCATTTTAATGATTGGATTACAACTTACCTTTAAAATGGTGGTTTTGGGCTTTCATATTTGACATCTATATTTGGTGATAAAAATAAATCAATACAAAATTATGTGATTTTGAATGTTGATTGAAGTAAAAATAGTCTCTAAAATGAAATTTTAGAGGTTCATTGGAGTTGCCCTAAACGACCATCATTTTTGTTAAAAAACGAAAGAAAAAAGCATTATATTACGAAAAAGACTTCGATTAAATTGTTGAAAGTTGAAATGTAAATACCAATAAACAACATATTTTTTAAATGCTAAAAACACAAAAATTACTATCATTTTATTAATATCCGGTTCAACCATCATATAATTTTATTTTACAAAAACACTTGATATTTTTATTTTACAAAAACACTCAATAGTTTTAATAAGTAACCATTGCGACTTCTATTACGTCGGTTGGTTTTGCATGTTCTTTATTCTAATAAATCACTAATTTTTTATCAAAAGTTCTATTGCAATAATTATGGGCTTAATAAATGTAGTTTTGGGGTTACATAATGAGTCAAGAAGGTGTCTAATTAGATCCATCGAAGGTTGAATGTGTAACGCCTGCAAGATATGGCTAGATGATTAAAAAATAAAAGGATAATTATTCGTCACAATGATAAATAGATGTTTTTAATAGAAGGTTATTTAAGATAAATAATCTACACGAAAGTCATAATATTCATTAAACCGAAAGCGTGCATATAAAGAATGTCTAAATCTGACTTCACATGAAGAAATTATGTTTTTTCGAAGTTTCAACGTAGCAGTATACGACTCGGAAATCGAAATTGAAATCGGTTGATTGTTAAGAAAAACAATCTAAATGAGAGTTGAACATCTCGTTAATACGTATCCGTCGATATAAAGATAGTCGAGAATAGATATTGTATGAAAAAGTTATGATTTTTCTACGGACTTTAACAGTCCAAGCCTGTTAAAAATATAAATTTAAAATAAAATGAGAACTAGCCGATGACGTCTAAATTAAAGTTGTAGATCTCGTTGATAGCTACGAGTGTATATAAAATACGTAGCTCATATGAAGAAGATATGAATTTTTAAAGAAATCAGATTTTTTCGCGCGCAACCGCGCGCACAGACAAGAGGCGCGACACGCTTTTGACCCACCATAGGATTTCGACATGTGTCACCACTCAGAGAAGGCCACGTCAGCGCCCCGACAATTTGCACGACGCACCCCGACAGAGTCTGCGGCACGCTTCTGCTTTTCAACCCTATATAAACTGCGTTTTGCAGCCTCATTTCTCACCCCTTTCATCAGGATTTTCTCTAAAATTCTCTTGTATCTCTAGCCCTTTACTCTCTATTTCTCGACCACTTCGGAGAAACCCTACAGTGTTAGATAGTCGGTGAATAGAAGTTCCCAGATCAGAGTGTTGCCCGCATAGTTCCCGATTTTCGCTAAAAGCTCTGTAAGTTAAGCTACACTTAATTTATTCAAGTGTATGTAACACCCAATCATCATGTATTTTCCTTTTAGACTCAAAGTATAAAATTGTTGCAAAAATGGTCCTTACGCCATGTGTACTTGGGGCGTACGCATGACAAATTCATTAAAAAGAATGTGGATGCATGTGAGTACGCATAGCGTACTCATAGGGTATGCAAGGCGTACCAGGCTGATAAGAAAACCCTAATATTGAGGGTTTGATCCCTATTTAATCAACCTTAACTGTCATAATCCCTTTCACCTTCAGCCTCCACCCTCCCAAAACGACCCCTTGCAAACCCTAGTGTTTATTTGAGAGTTTTTGAGCCATTTATGTGTTTTGTGTTCATCCTTGAAGGAAGGAGTCCACTGGAGAGCATTTGAGGATCATCAAGCTTTGTGGATCTGGAACTTTCATCTCATTAGCAACCTCCAGAAGGTATAAAGTTATGAACTTGATTAATACTTCATTAGCTCTTGCTAGTTCTTGAGTTTTGTGCCTTTTTGGTCCCATAATCTTGGTGTATATGAGTATGGCCTACTGTAGACCAAATGAGTTGTCCTTTTAGATGTTTTAGAGTGTTTGTGGTCACAAAAATGTGATCTTGATCCTTTCCTTTCACCCATGCATGAGTTATGGGGTTTAAGAGTTTTTGATAAGTTAGGGTTTTGGTTTTAAGCTCCTTCTAGCCATGCAAGGTCATAAAGTTGGCAACTTTATGATTTAGGAAGACATTTGGGATTAGATCTGAGTCGTAGTCGTAAGGTCTTAAAGAGTTAAGTGCTTAATAGGAAGGTTTGCATCTAGATTGAGTACGTCGGGTGTACCTAGTGGTACGCAATGCGTACTGGGAAAAGGCCCCGTAATCTGGAAAAGGATCTACTACGCCATGCGTAGTGGTTGAGTACACAAGGCGTACTCAGCCTGTATTGACCTTTTGACTTTTGACTTTGACCTTTTGATCATGGATTTGACCAAGTTTGACTTAAGGAAATTTTGGGCAATTTGAATAGTAGTTTGAGATTAGGTCCTTGTTTATTGTGTAGGTGACCGGTAGAGACAACATTTGGAGCAGTGATCTGTTCAGCTATTTTCCAGACTATGAGGTGAGTTTTCCTCACTTTACTTGTGGGTCGAAGGCACCACTGTCGGCCCACTAGATTATGTATCATGGTATATTGGATGATGTTATGATAGTTACATGATAGACATATAGATTTGTATGATTACAGGTGTTCACTTGTTATGTGTTAGACTGGTAGATCTGTATGATTACATGTACTTGCTGGTTATTGATTGTTATTGGATATGTCGACATGTTATTGTTTGTTGGGTCGAGGCGGTCCTGCTTTGTGCTGAAGTCCAAGATACCTAGGGCAGTCCGGATAGACTGTAGGCCTTGCAAGGAGGTCCAGTTAGGCCGAAGGACCGGAGAGCAGTCCAGGTAGGTTGTAGGCCTGTGAGGCGGTCCAATCAGATTGAAGGCTCATATATGCATGATATTATCTATTTGATTGTATGTGGTACTTTGGGGGAACTCACTAAGCTTTGGCTTACAATTTGAATTTATGGTTTTAGGTACTTTAGAGTCCAGGGGCAAGGCGAAGGCTTGATCGTGCACATCATCTGTGATTTTTATGAGATTATGATTTTTGGGTACTCTGATTCATGTTTATGACTTTTGGAAACTATGTTTGTAAACACTTATATGGTTTTGGATTGGTTTCAAAAATTAAAATTTTTTACTTTGATTTTTAAGATGTTACAATGTAACTTTTAATTATAGTCATAGTCGTTATTATGAACCTATAATTTAGATTTATTAATGATTCCAAGTCATTATATTGATTGATCTACTTACAGGGATGATGTCTAGGCTGGATTTAGTGAGGTGTTTAAAATGGGATTTCCAAATAGTATACTCTGTATACCAAACGGACCCTACCTCCGATATGATCCTACCTGGTTGTTCCTTACTTTATAGATCTTGATGTAGACATTGGGATTAGTGAGGAATCTATACTATCATTTGTCGCTGGGAATATAAGACTAAGACTTAGTAATGTGAACCTAGGTCACGTAAGAGGAAAAGATAAAGTACCAAGATGAAGTTCTGCTCAAATTTCGAGGTATCCACTTTTATCAAGTGAGTGCATAGTTACTTTCATCTTACACATAGATATGAAGTATTTAGATAATTGAATGTTATATATGCTTACGTGCAAATATGTTCTATGTTATATGAAATGTTATAAAGATAAATCTATATGATTTATACCATATATGTGTTTTTATGAATATAATACATTCGGTAATGAAAGGTAAAAATTATAAGATGCCATAATACGATGAAAGATGAAAATAATAACAATAGGATGTCATGACTTTATTAGTGCTATTGTACTAACGATGTAAGAACTAGTACTACCGTACTAAACTAATACTCTTGTACTAATGATGTAGGAACTAATACTACTGTACTAACGATATAGGAACTAGTACTGCTATACTAACGATGCATGAACTAGTATTATTGTACTAACGATGTAGGCTCTAATACTATTGTACTAACTATATGAGAGCTAGTACTATTGTACTAACAATGTAGAGAACTAGTACTATTATACTAACGATGTATTCATCTAATAGAATATAGATGGCAACAACAATGGTCCTTAAGATAACACTCTATAGATGAATAAAGAAGATAATGGGGACGGGTAATTGGGTAAATTGTTTGATAGATAATTAAACATACTAATTATATTATTGTGGGTTGAAAACCCTATGTACTCACCAGGTTTTCTAACCTGACCCACTCAACTTCCTTGTATCACAGGTAGAGTTACAAAGGCACATGAACGATGAGAGATTCAAGGAAATGTAGACCATTAGTCTAAAATAATGTAAGGCCTGTTTATACTTATGTTTTCTATCAGTTATGATATCCCAAGTTTTCATTTAAAGATATTAATGTACAACGTTTCTTTGGAAATGTTTGATGATAATATTATCCCGCATTGAAATAATATTTTTGGGACAAATTCTGCACTAATAAATACTTTGTTTTAAATAAGCATAAATAAAAAGTTTTAAAATGACCGTAAATTTGGGGATGTCACAGAATGTGCAGAAAAGCAAGAGCCAAAACTGAAGAAATTGTTATGCAAATCATATTCTCTATTTGTATAGGTTAAAACTCCAAATATTTAACGACCATGAGAGCTTGAACTGTATTTTTGACCAAAAAAATTAGATTTTAAGACAACAACATTATGTTGCACCATACATATTTACAAAAAAAGATTTAAAATTCCATAAAAGAAAATTTTAGCATAATGTTCAACATGGGTACCTTCAATGGTTGTCATGTCATGCTTCTTGGCCCTTTTGCTCTGACTTAAACTAACATAAATACCAAAAAATTTAATGACCTCCAATCTCAGTTTCCTAGTTGTGACTTTTTGTCTATGCAAATTCTCCTTGGTGTAGTCTCTACCAATCAATTGGTAAGTGACAGTTCAACCTAATTTGTAGTTCCCAGTACATTGATGGTCAGGTTTTAGTGATTTGATCTAAAAATAGTGTTATGTACTCATCCAACTTTTCCACGACCTAGAGGTACAAACCTCTTTACAACACAATACTAGAAGCTTTGTCCTGTCATTATTTTCAAAACATATTTGATATCCATGGCTAACAACATAATTACATAACATGTTCTTAAGCTATTTAGGGTTCTCAAATTTCATACCTAGAATTGTTTTTTTTTTTTGCTTCTTTCAATGTAGCCGATGATTGAATATAGGATGGTCCTCGACATATGCATTCTCTATCTCATCACTATTATATATCTATCCATTGTTCTTTTCATCTGGACACAACTTAGTAGGGAATTCATCATCTTAATTAGGTTTTTAGAGGGATAAAATCATTTGGTATGAGTTTATCTTCCAACCCAAAATCAAACATAAGATCTGCTTCAGGCTTATGTACTTCCTCTAAAGGTTCTTTGTCCCCCTAGATCACTAAACCATTTTCATCACTACCTTATTCGAACCAATCCTCCAAGCCATTCCTAGTATGGTCCATATAAGGATATTGAGATGGTTGGGTTTACCTAAGCTACATATATAAAATATGCATAGTCCAAATTGTATTATATGAACCTAATACCAATTCCTAAAAGTTGATTATGAAGTGAGTAGTAAAGTTTCTCAAAAGCTTCTCCAGTAAATTGATATGTGCTAAATTATACATATTTTAAGGGACATTCCTGGGCATTTTTATAAGAATTATGGAGCAAAAGGTACTTAATTCATTATAAATTATATAATGCATGTAAAATTGGAGTTTTGGTGAAAAAGAAGCTAAAATGAGTTGAAAATTAGTTGGATTGCAGAAGATTCAATAATAACTGAACAAAGCTATATCCGCTCGCATACCCCTCTTTGCACGCGTAAATGCCATATAAACAAATTAAATTCAAAGATTTGTATGATATTTTCTTGGATTAGAAGCAAAGCAAGTTTTACCCTAATCGCGTCGCGTTATTTTCGTCGTTCAGAGAAATAAGCCGGTCACAGACTCCTATAAATAGAGATGATTTGCGTCCAGAATATGTGGAACACAAAATATACACCAGTAGGGTAATTTTCAGAAACCCTAGAGGACAGAAGACAACATAGAGAGGTCGTTTTGAGAGTCTCTCGGTAGTATCAGCCGGCTGGCTAATATGGAAGCAGAAATCTGAAGATTGAAGGAAAAATCATTAGGTTATCAACTAGTTCACTTTCCTATTTCCTTTTATGATTATTTGTTATTTATGAAACCCTAGTTTTAATGATTGATTGATATCTGGTTATTGAAAGTTATATAATTTATTATGTTTATGCTCAATTAAAGACCCATGTGTATTAATATTGATTTTTTTATGTTTATGTAACTGAGTGCATGATCTAAGATTAGGTTCGAATTATGTATCTTGTATCATGTTGTTTTTGTAACATTTACATTTTCAGGTTTTTTCCTTTTGCTCTTAACCTTAAAAACTCTTGCATTTTGGTCCCTAGCCGAGTAAGTTGGGCGTACGCTAGGAGTACGCTGGGCGTACTGGCTCGATGGCTTGGTCGCGGAGGCACCCATGTACACAGGGTGTATGTGGAAGTACGCAGGGCGTACGATCGCCAGGGGAAAACCCTAATTTTTAGGGTTTGTTCCCTATTTAAACACCTTAAGACACTTATGGAACTTCTTATGACCAACCTCCACCTCTCCAAACCCTAAGAACGAAACCCTAATTTCCATTTGAGTGTTTTGAGCTTGGAAGTGAACTTTGAAGGTGTTTTTGGTGATTTTAAAGGAAGAAGAACTCTTGGAAGTTGCATTGGTGTGGCTAAAGCTTGTGGATCCAGAATCATCACAAACTTTAAAAGCTTTTGGAGGTATAAAGCTCTTAACTTGATGGTTCATTTTGATAGATCTAGTTAGGGCTTGTTTTTGTGCTTTTTATGGTTCTTTAAGTCATGCATGAGAGTATGAGCGACTCAAGAAGCTAGGGATGGTAGATCTTAGCATTTTTGAGATCCCTTGTGCATAAAAATGAAATCTTGATGTGTTATTTTGGACCATGCATGAGTTAGGGTTCTTATCATGGGTTTTAGTGAGTATTGGGTCCCATTAAGACATGCAAAGGAGTAAAGTTGCCAACTTTACGTGTTAAGACATCATTTAGGATCAGATATGAGAAGTAGACTTAGTGGATTAACCAATTAAGCACTTAATAGCGAGTTTGGACTACTGTGACATACGTTGGGCGTACCCAACTCATACGCAACACGTACTGGCTAAAGGTGGTGTACGCAGGGCGTAAGTCTGAGTATGTAGGGTGTACTCAGCAGTTGTTGACTTTTGCGTTTTGGGTCATATTTGGACTATTAGGGTTTTGGACTTTGTTGGGCCACTAGTCTTTCTAGCTTTGGACCATTGTTAGGCTTTGGGCCTTCTTAGATTTAGGCCCATAATGGGCTTTGGGTGTCATTTAGGAATGTGGGCCATATTGGGATTTTGGAGCCATTGGGCCGGACCTTGGTTTTTGGGCTAAGTGAGGAAAGGGTTAAAAGGTATTTTACCCTGGGGTGTTAGACAAGTGAACTAGATTCCTAGTTATGGTCTTTGGCTTATTTATTAATTGGGATTTTTATTTGATTGATTAGCGCGAGGATTTTCCGGTTCAGCAGCCCAATCATTTGTTTGACTGCCAACAGACTAAGGTGAGTTTGCTCACTATATTGTAGTGTTTGTGACTCCTGGTGTATGTTTTATATGTATGTGTTCCTGTTTTCTATATGTATGAGGGGTGAAATAGACCCGGTACAAACTCGTGCTGACATATGAGTTGAAATAGAATCGGGGGTGAAATAGACCCAGGGGTGAAATAGACAAGGTACGGCTTTGGGCTGACACATGAGTTGAAATAGACTCGGGGGTGAAATAGACCTGGAATAGCCTTGAGCTGGCAGATATATATGGTATTCGGTATTTTAGGGAACTCACTAAGCTTCGTGCTTACGGTTTTCAGTTTATGTTTCAGGTACTTCCGGATCGAAGGGGAAGAGCTCGGGATGATTGCATCGCACACACCACGATTTCTATTTTATTTGACTCTGATGTATCGAGATGATTGATTGACATACTCTGATTTTCCTTATGGCTTTATGAGCATGTTTTGGTTGATGGGTTTATTATGATGAAAACAAAAATTTTGGTTTTAAAATTTGGGATGTTTCAAGTTGGTATCAGAGCCTTGGTTTGAGGGATTCTGGCATAATCATGGGTGTGTCTGAACTTAAGTTGAGGATTTGGTAGATTTTTCATAAAATAAATGTTTTACAAAAAGAGGTTTTATTTAAAAAAAGATGATGTGATGCATGCAATCGACCGAGATCAAGTAAGTTTTCCCATAATACCCATACATGTTTTATGTTATGCTTTGATATGTGAATCTGTGAATCACATGCTAGATTAGGGCTAAGGATTTGCTCAAGATTGCATGATAGAATGCTAGGAGAGATGCCTTTGTATGCCTGTTGTATGAGCTTGTAGACTTGCATGCTAGTACTGATCAGTCAGTGATAGAATGACCTGTTTAGGTTATGCTTGATTCCGATTACTCGATGCTCGAATGTTGCTTGCTTTGTGCTTTTAGGAGTTTCCATTAATATCAACTAACTAGTAAGCGAATATGTTAAGTTACATATTACTGAGACTAGATAATTTTAGAAGGTTAAGTTAAACTCTATTGCTCAGCTCTTGTTTGAGTCCAACCGTTGTAGTGTGAGACATTTCATTCGAAGAATTATTTGATGTCGGTGATATGTAATTGTATTCGTGAGCTAGTTAGAGGGTGTTAGGGGGAGTTCTTTCTGTAGTTGATGGCCGAGAGTCGTGTGGTGGTTGCCCTAGGAAAACCTAGGAGGTGATTCGATGCCGAGAACCTTGTTTTATTGAGGGTTGTTTGGATTAATAAGGGAGTGACTTGGAGGACTCGGGGCGATCCTTGAGGAAAGTACGGATAGATGTGGAAGGTAGTATGGGCCCATACTACTGGAAGTAGAGGATCTGTTCTCAAGTCAAGGAAAGCCACAATGATACCAAGAAGCTTGTAGAGTATGGGATTCCTTGATGTATATATATATACATACATATATATATATATATATATATATATATTCTAATGGTTTGAGTGGTCTATTTTCAGTATGGTGGTCACTCGAGGAGGATCTGGTAGTGGTCCTGGTGTTGGTGAGGGTTCAGGTTTGGGCTTTGGGGCCGGACATATGGATGATCAGATGAGGGAGTTCATTTCAGTAGAGATTACCCGCAATATTCTTGAGTAGACTCCTGTGATATTTGGCACGGTCAAGGAGGGTATTCTGGAGATTATGGATGAACGCTTGGGCGCTTTTCGTTCTGAGATGGCGTTGATGGTGGGAGCCCACTCTTTGACTTTCCGTGATTTCCTGACATGTGGGGCTCCGGAGTTCTTCGGGAAGAAGGACCCGATTGCGAGCATGCATTGGTTGGCAGATGTCGGGAACGCCTTCTGGTCTAGCCTTTATCCTGAGGAGGTGAAGGTCATACTTGCATCCTGTCTTTTGAAAGACAGAACTCGAGATTGGTGGGAGGAGGTTGGACACGCCATGGGAGGCGAGGCGATTGATTTGATGACTTGGGAGGATTTTGTGATGAGGTTTCGGGCTAAGTTTGCACCTATGATCGAGGCCCAGCAGTTGGCGGGGGAGTTTCAGGACCTTCGCCAAACTACTGAGACGGTGGAGAAGATCACCGTTATGTTTTGTGAGAGGGCGTTATTGGTTCTGCGGTATGTGGAAGACGAGGAGATGAAGAAGACAAGATACCACGAGATGTTGAGGAGCGATATCAGGCAGTTTGTGAGCCGATCCAGTTGCAAGACACTGGAGGATATGATAGCACGAGCCAAAGAGAGGGAAATTGACTTGGAGATGGAGAGGAATAGGAAGTCGGATCAGGTTCAGGGTTCAGATGGTTCGGGCAAGAGGCCCAAGGTTTTTGATTCGAGATCGAGAGGCCAACAGGGTTGGGGCTGCCGTGGCAAGTGCAGCTAGACTCACGATGGATATTTCAGGGGTGGTGGTGGTTCAGACTGCTATAAGTACGACATGACTGGGCACTTTAGTCGGGATTGCACAACCACTACCCAAGGATCGAGCCCGATTTGTTTCCATTCCAATAAGAGGGGCCATAAAAAAGCCGATTGTCCGAGTCTAGTAGCGGTAGGACAGGTTGCAGCTCCCGCTCCGACGACTTTGAGGATTACGGATGGCGGCCAGGGCAAGGCAGATGCGCCTGTTGTGAGTAGCAGGTTTTTTCAACTGACAATCGAGGAGGATCGTGCAACACCTGATGTGGTTACGGGTATGTATCTTCTCTTTTTCTCTTTATTTATGCTGATTTTTTCTGCTTATATCTGTGTGTTTTGTTTTAGGATCGTTCCTTGTGAACGGTATCTCTGCTTTGGTATTGTTTGATTCGTGGGCTACCCTATATTTTGTATCGCTTGCACTCAGCAAGAGCTTTGCCGATGCACCGGGGGAGCTAGATTATCCATTAGAGGTTGAGATTGCTGATGATCATCCAGTGAGAGTATCTAGAGTTCATCAAAGTCGTGTCTTTGAATTGTTCAGCGAGTAGTATCCGATTGATTTGGTTCCCATTCCCCTGCGTGAGAGAAACGTCATTGTGGGGATGGATTGGTTGAGCCCCAATAGGGGCAATGATTGATTGTCAGCAGTAGTTGGTACGTATCCGGACCCTAAGTGGGGGAGAGTTGGTGATTCAGGGAGAGGGTGTTCAGCGCGGGTTGGTTTTATATTCAGCAGTTAGGGCCATGCGCTATCTTCAGCAGGGTTGTTCTGGATTTGTTGCCTATGTTATGGATACCCGGGAGAAAGGGTAAGGCGACTGTGGATGATGTACTGGTTGTTCGGTAATATCTGGATGTGTTCCCGGATAACTTGCCTGTAGTTCCTCCGGAGAGGCAAGTGGATTTTCGGATTGACTTGGTTCCCGGTATGGCTCCGATAACCAAAGCACCTTATCGATTAGCACCTCCTGAGATGCAGGAGTTGTCTACACAGATTTAGGAGCTGTTAGATAAGGGATTTATTCGACCGAGTAGCTCACCATGGGGAGCATCAATTTTGTTCGTGAAGAAGAAAGATGGGACGTATCAAATGTGTATTGATTATCGGGAGCTGAATAAGATAACGGTGAAGAATTGTTATCCACTACCGATGATTGATGATTTATTTGACCAGCTTCTTGGTGCATCTTGGGTTTCCAAGATTGATCTGCGTTCTGGTTATCATCATATGAGGGTCAAGGAGGAAGATGTGCAGAAGACGACATTCCAGACTCGTTATGGTCATTACGAATTCGTGGTGATTCCCTTCGGGCTCACCAATGCTCCAGCCGCATTCATGGATCTCATGAATCGCGTATGTAGACCCATGTCGGATCGGTCTGTGATTGTGTTTTTCAATGACATCCTGGTCAACTCTAACACACAGGACGTGAATGAGGAGCATCTGAGGGAGGTATTGGAGACTTTGAGGAGGGAGAGATTGTATTTGAAGTTCTCAAAGTGTGAGTTCTGGTTGTGCGTGTCACACCCCGGCCGTCGGCGGAAACACCGGGTGGTGTAACGTCATTCTTCGTATCACAGTTATATAATATACATTGAACAGTACTAAAGAGTTTTATTAAATACATACCTTTATTGATGATTGAAAGTTACATTATTGTTTTCCTAGTACTTATTACATAATATCCGACTATGGCATACTTCTTAATGAACATAAAGGATAATAGTAAAACTTCTCCTGTTCGAATACATACCAGCTTTTCAAGTTCCTGAAAACACATGCATTTTAAAATACGTCAACATAAAGTTGGTGAGTTCACAGGTTTTGACTCCATATAAAAATAATACTTTTTCTAAGTTTAAAAGTTTAGTTTTGAAAGTATCATTTTGACGCCCCAACATTTAGTATATATATCAGGTATAATAGTCTACTTATCAAATAAGTGTTATACCTAAACATTCCTTGAACCTAGGGTATAAGTATAGGGAAACTTATACTTAACATTAATACTTGTATACGAAAAAGTATAATGTTTCTAACAATTTGCTACCATGAGCCTGTAACCGCTGCTATGACATAATACCTCTGATAAAACCCACTGATGATTTCCATGAGGACAACCCACTCATGATTTGCATGAGGACAACCCACTCATGATTTCCATGAGGAACACCGCACGCTTCATCGACGCCGGAACAATAAACAAATAAAAGGATAGATCGTCACTCGCTTATGTTTGATTGTAGATAGCAATCACGAGTGGGGTTGTCAACCCGTATACTAATTATACACAACTTCCTCGCTCACACGGGATTAACGGTTACAGTTCAGAGGATTTCTGCTAAGATCCCCAATCTTAGTTGATGAATACAATTACTCATGTAGACTTCGACGGCTTCCTATAGCTCTAACAACAAAAACATTTTCATGTCTAAAACCCTAAGTTATTAGACTTTGGTTTTAAACATTTCTCCTAAGTTCATATTACTTTAGGTAGTACAACAACTATAACTTGAGGAAGAAACCAGGTTTTATCATAAAACCAACAATAATAACATATAACATACCAAGTTTTATCTTGTCATAAAACTAACAATAAAAACATATAGCATACCAAGTTTTATCTTGTCATAAAACTAACAATAACAACATATAGCATACCAAGTTTTATCTTGACATAAAACCAATAATAGCAACATACTTTGTAAATTAACATATAGAACTTCCGAATATAACTTCGGAACTATATCGCACACAACATATATATAGAATCCTAAGTATATCTCAAGATCTACATTAGTATAATAACATTCTAACAAGTTGATAATAATTGTATATTTTTAAAATATTATATTTAAAACAACTATATCCCACTTAATATAACTATCAATGTCGATACGAATATACTATCATATAGACATAATATTAACATATATATAATATTTAGCATGTGTTTTTCCCCCGAAAATATTAGAAAGTGGGGTCGTGAAACTCACCCTAGTAGCGTGATTATATGTAATCTAACTAGAAACGGTCAGCGGTTCGAGATCATCGGGCTCGGGATGCGAAATGGCCTCAAAAAACGAGAGAGAAAGAAGAGATTTATAGGCTGATTTTGGCCCATTCACGCTGTGAACATGATAGGTTCACGTCATGAGTTATGGCAAGAGTCATCCCGTAGCCTTAACGCATGTTTTCTAGCTCCGATTCGTGTCCTGCAGCGTCCTCACGTTGTGAGAAATCCTTGCTCACGTCGTGAGCTTTTGGGTTATCGTTCCATAGACTTATAGCTTCAAAATGTGGCGTTTTGACTCCTCATGTCGTGAGTTTTTATGCTCACGTCGTGAGTTCAGTCAGATTAGGGTTTTTGACAGCTGTATCTTCGGAAGGTCGTAACTTTTGCATACGAACTCCGTTTTTGACGTTCTTTATATCCACGTGTAGGTATTTACGAGTACTAAAACTCTCTTTTAGACTCCAATAGATAATTCTAAGTCTATTTTAAATTCATATTATTATAGGGATTTATAGTGTTCGGTTTATCATAACTTCTTCACGCGAAGTCAGATTTAGACATTCTCTATATTTTTGGAATCGTATGGACGTATACTTTGAGTTGTATCATAAATTATGTATGAAAGTTCATACTTTATCATGAATTAAATAGTAAGTTTATCACATTACTAGTTTAACAAAATCACATTACATGATTGGCATAATCACATGTGATTGTTATTGACCTATTTTGACCGGTGTTACATTCTCCCCCCGTTGATAGAATTTCGTCCCGAAATTTATCTTGTGGATGAGGTTTTGTTAAATAGTTGGGGGTATTTTAGTTTCATCTGATCTTCATATTCCCAAGTAAATTCAGGTCCTCGTAAAGAGTTCCATCGAACTTTCACTATGGGAATACGACTTTGTTTTAATCGTTTGGCTTCTCGATCCATGATTTCGACAGGTTCTTCTACAAAGTTGAGTTTGGTATTGAATTGTATCTCGTCGAGAGGTACAACAAGAGTGTCATCAGATAGACATCTTTTGAGATTTGACACATGAAAAACATCGTGTACACTACTTAGCTCTTGAGGTAACTTGAGTTGGTATGCGACAAACCAATTCTTGCTAGAAAAAGGTGCTATATACCGTGGGTTTAGTTTGCCTCGTTTTCCGAATCGAATCACGCCTTTCCAAGGAGATACCTTCAACATTACTTTATCTCCAACTTGGAATTCTAAAGGCTTACGTCTTACGTCGGTATAACTCTTTTGCCGATCATGTGCAGACTTTAATCGATCCTTAATTTGCACGATATTTTCAGTTGTCTCGTGGGTTATTTCTAGCTCGACACATAAGGTATCACCTATATGTTCTATGGCCAATTGTGTGTCTCCAATTTCTCAGTGCAAAAACTACAGCTCCCAATTCAAGGTCATGGGTAGTGTAATTATTCTCATGCACCTTAAGTTGTCGAGATGCGCAGGCGATAACTTTTACTCTTTGCATCAACATACATCCCAATCCTTGATTTGATGCGTCGCAGTATACGGCGAAATCTTCTGTCCCAACTGGAAGGGATAGGATTGGTGCACTACACAACATTTGCTTTAGTTTCTGAAAAGCAGCTTCTTGCTTGTCTTCCCAGTTGAACTTTATATCTTTCTGGGTTAGTGTTGTAAGTGGCTTGGCTATTTTGGAGAAAAATTCTCTATGAATCTACATGGTAGCTAACAAGCTATATGATGCACTTCCGTTGGCGTCTTTGGTGCTTCCCAATTCTTGATTGCTTCAATCTTGGAGGGTTCAACATGAATCCCTTTGTTGCGAACCACATGCTCTAAAAATTTGTACCTCTCTAATCCAAAATTCACATTCGAAGAATTTGGCGTACACATTTTCTTTTCTTAGTAGTTCCAAGATTATTCGCAAGTGTTAACCGTGTTCTTCCTTGGTTCGTGAATATATCAATATATCATCGATAACTACTATCACGAATTTATCTAAGTACGGTTTGTAAACACTATTCATGAGGTCCATGAACATTGTTGGAGTGTTGGTCAATCCAAAGGCTTAACTAGGAACTCAGATTGACCATACCGAGTCCTAAATGTTGTCTTCGGAACATCATCTTCTTGTACTCCGAGTTGATGGTATCATGATCTGAGATCTATCTTGAATCTTCTAGAATCTTCATGTGTTTTAGTCTATCAACCACCGTATCCAAGTTTAGTTGTGCATCGGTCTGACCATAATTAAACATCGACTAAGTCTAAATCAAAGTTGTAGATCTCGTCGATAGCTACGCATGGATTTAAAACCCATCGAAAACAAAGCTCATATGAAGAAGATATGAAGTTTTTTAAGAAACTTAATATTCTTCACGCGTGCTCGCGCACAACGACAAAGTGCGCGCCACCCACTGGCACTCCACCCAGAATGTGACACGTGGCACCATATAGAAAACGACATGTCTAAATCATAAACCGAAATTGCAATCGGTCGATTTTTAGAAAAAACAATCTAAACGAGAGTTGAACATCTCGTCAACATCTATCTGTCAATATAAAGACAGTCGAGACGGATATCATCTGAGAGAGTTATGAATTTTTAAAGGACTTTAACAGTCCAAGACTGTTAAAAATATAAATTTAAAAATAAAGTCAAAATTAGCCGACGAAGTCTAAATCAAAGTTGTAGATCTCGTCGATAGCTACACATGGATTTAAAACCCATCGAAAACAAAGCTCATCTGAAGAAGATATGAGTTTTTGAAGAAACTTAAAATTCTTCACGCGTGCTCGCGCGCAACGACGGAGTGTGTACCACCCACTGACACTCCACCCAGAATGTGACATGTGGCACCATATAGAAAACGACATGTCATCACTTATGACCAAATGTGCGATGAGCAGGGGACCAGGTGTGCGACATCTAGGCTAGATTTATCAGTGATTCCAAGTCATTATACTGATTGATCTACTTACGAGAGTGATGTCTAGGCTAGATTTGGTGAGGTGTTTAAAGTGGGATTTCTAAAAAGTATACCATGTATACCAAACGTACCCTACCTCCGATATGATCCTACCTGGTTGTTCCTTACTTGATAGATCTTGATGTAGACAATGGGATTAGTAAGGAACTAGACTATCATTAGTCACCATGAATATAAGACTAAGACTTAGTGACATTCGTATCCAGGTCACGTTAGAAGAAAAGTCAAGGATTTGGTGGAGCACTTTCGAATTCTACAGTCACCCACCTAAGTCAAGTGAGTGCATAGTTACTTTTAGCTTACACATAAATATCAAGTATTTAATATTCTTAACTACTCTATGTGTTTACTATCTGAATTTATGAAATGTGTGCTAAATGAGATAATGATTTTACTTGAAGTAATTATATATTTAATTTACCATACTTATATTGTATTGGGTAAAAAGGGTAGAGAGAAACCTTAAGAGATGAGATAGTAATTAGAGAGCTCAAGAGATGAGATAAAAGTGAGAGACCATAAGAGAAATGAGAATAAGAGTAAGAGATCATAAGAGCTGAGACATTAGTGGTGAGAGACCATAAGAGAAAGAGATTATAGTGGTGAGAGACCACGAGATAAAGAGATACCAGTACCATTGTACTACCTAGGGATGAGATTTAGAACTGGAAAACCGGACCGGAACCGGAATCGGAATCGGACCGGAACCGGAACCGTTAGAACCGGAATATGTAAAACCGGTCCGGGTCCCTGGTTTAAATAATGGCTCTATCCGGGTTCCGGGTAATCCAGGTTTCGGGTCCTTCGGGTCCGGGTAAACCGGGTTTAAGAACCGGAACCGTGTTAGGAACCGGAACCGGTTTTAGGGGCCGGAACCGGTTTTTATGGAAAGTTTAAAACTTGCATATCTCATTCGTTTGAAGTTGGATTGGCATGAGGTTTTTTCCATTGTATAGTTTATAGTTTTTACATGATTTTAGACTATAATTTTGTCATTTTTGGGTTTATATTCATTGACTTATACTCTCTCAAAGTCGGGATATCAAAGCTGGAAATTTTATGTTTTTCAGCTTTTTTTTGTATTCTGTGATAGTTTTAAAACATGCATATCTCATTCATTTAAAGTCGGATTGGCATGAGGTTTTTTCCATAGTATAGTTTATAGTTTGTAAATGATTTTAGACTATAATTTTGTCATTTTTGGGTTTATATTCATTGACTTATAGTCTCTCAAAGTTGGGATATCAAAGCTGGAAATTTTATGTTTTTCAGCTTTTTTTATATTCTGTGATAGTTTTAAAACATGCATATCTCATTCGTTTGAAGTCGGATTGGCATGAGGTTTTTTCCAGAGTGTAGTTTATAGTTTGTACATGATATTAGACTATAATTTTGTTATTTTTGGGTGTTTATTCATTGACTTATAGTCTCTCAAAGTCGGGATATCAAAAGCTGAAAATTTTATGTTTTTCAACTTTCTTTGTATTTCATGATATATTTAAAACATGCATATTTAATTCGTTTGAAGTCGGAATAGCATGCGGTTTTTTCCAAAGTGTAGTATAGAGTTTGTACATGATTTTAGACTATAATTTTGTCATTTTTGGGTTCATATTCATTGATTTATAGTCTCCCAAAGTTGGGATATCAAAGCTGCAAATTTTTTTTCTCAGCTTTATTTTTGTATTTTGTGAAATTTTAAAACATGCATTCGACCCACTTTACCCGGTTCCGAGGGTTTTTTGGTTTTAGACCCACTTTAGCCGGTTCCATTCGACCCACTTTGATATTTCCGGGTTTTCCGGTTCTAGACCCACTTTACCCGGTACCTTACCCGGAACCGAACCGGAACCGGTTCCTATATACTGGTCCGGTTTCCGGTCCTAAAAAATCTCGTTAACCGGTTCTCGGGTTTTCTGGGTCCGGGTCTACCGGTCCAGGTTTGGACCCACTCTCATCCCTTGTACTACCGAGAGTAGTCATCTAACAGAGTATAGATGATGACCACCGACTATTCTAGACAGTCTAGTGGAAGACTAGCAAACTTGCAATCTGTAGGTGTTAATGAATCACACAAACCGAAAGTATGGATTGTGGGTTCATTTGATTACTCTATCCCCTCATGGTTGCCTTATTGACATGTATTGCTAAGGAATACCCGAGGCAATACTATCTACTCGTTGTTACAGAGATCCTTAGGATAGAATCCTTGAGATTATCATTTTAGGATCAAAGAGAGAGAATAATGGGAATGGGTTATGGGGATTTAATTTGTTTGGTATGTTAAAACATACTTAAAACAATATAATAATAATATTATGGGTTGAAAACCCTATGTGTTCACCAGGCTCCCAAGCCTGACCCACTATGGATATTTTGATATAAAATCTTCTGAAATGACTTGATTTTGATATTATATCATGTCAAGGATATTTTGGGACCAATTCCACAATAACAAATGCTTTAAATAAGCATAAACTAAGAGGTGTAAAAAGGTCGTGAAAATGGGGATGTCACAGTTGGTATCAGCGCATTAGTTTAAGCGAACAAGGAATTTTAGGGAATTTCTAGACTTAAACTTAGAATGCTAAGCAATGATCGTGAGGTGTGTGTCCATATTATTTTAGGTAGTATACTTAAATTGACACAAGCACTAGAATACATTAGGGGACATGCCTAAATTGCTCTTATGTGCTAAATGATTTATATTATAGCATGCCTTAGGTTGCCTATCTAAATTGCTATTATTTGATTAAGTTTAAGGTCAGTTGCCGACCTAGAAATAGGAAATTTTATGTGTTTAGGTTTCTAAACGTTTAATTACGGTATTAAAACTAGCATATAACTTTTCGGAGTGATAAGGAGGATTATGCATCTAAACCTTCTTTATCTATATTCTTGTCTTGGTACACCGAACGCCTGCTTTGGTGTATAGAACATCATAGTAAAGACTCGTAGTGGACTAAGCAAATGGAGGAAATGAGAGGGCTTACGATAGTGAATGATACCTATCGGAAGATATCATATGCAATAACTATAGAGTGGTATCTTGCCTTTAGAATACATAACACTACGGTGCATCTGAAGTACACATTCGATTGGCGGGATGGTAAAACTTTTGGTGTGATTCCCGAAGTCGTCCCATCGTTTGGAATTTCCACCATCTACTAAGTTGAAGCAAATTGCTGCTAAATATAGGCATGGAAGAAATCCTAGTGAAGTCTAGGGAAATTCGTTATGCTTGTTTAGACACATCTGTATGTGTTAAATTGTTTTGTGATTTTAGTATAAGAACTTGGGGATTGCGAGACAAATTTTAGGACAAGTATGGGTAGGTGTGGAAGGTAGTATGGGACCGTACTACCAGAAACACAGGATTCTCACTTGAACCAGGATGAGTCACAAAGTAACTAAAGCACTAGTAATTGACTTTGTTTTGTTCATGTCTGTCGTTACCATTGTTTCGGTAATGACTACGAGGATGAATGTATTTCGACCCTAGTGGTCATACGGAATCGAGTTTGACTTGAGAAAAAGTATGCGGAGTAAGTTAATTGGTTCAAAGAACCATGATCGGTGTAGCATCCTACTTAAGTTAAGAGATTGAAGGAAAAGATAATCGAAGTGATCGATAGAGGTATCACAGTAGAAGCACTACACTCTAGAATTTGATTATATCACATTAGAACATGAAGGAAGGTACATTCTGTGCTAGGAATCTGACTCAAAGAGACATGATTCTAGCTAATGCATCATAAAGTAATAACCATTCGGTCTATTACGACAGTGGGAGTGAAGACCTCATCTTGTACGATTACTACTTAGGATGGAAAAGTTACTTGCGGGATCATCATCCAGCCTTGTTTTTCTAATGATTCCGGGACGTAATCATCCTAATGGGGAGATAACTGTAACACCTGCAGATTCGGGCTAGTCAATTAAGGTATAATAAGCGATAAAACGACATTTTCACATAAGATTATTTAAGATAAATAATCTTAACCGAAGTTATATTATACGTGAAAAGGATTCCGTACATATAAAGAACACCCAAATCTGACTTCGTGAGAAGAAGTTATGATTTTTATAATGTTTCAACGTAGCAGTATATGTCTCAGAAACCGAAATTGAAATCGGTCGATTTTTAGGAAAAACAATCTAAACGAGAGTTGAAGATCTCGTCAACACCTATCCATCGATATAAAGATAGTCGAGAACGGATATCATATGAGAGAGGTATGAATTTTCAACAGACTTTAACAATCTAAGCATGTTAAAAATATAACTTTAAAAATAAAGTAAACATTAGCCGGCAGAGTCTAAATGAAAATTGTAGATCTCGTCGATAGTTACGCGTGGATATAAAACCAATAGAAAACAGAGCTCGTATGAAGAAGATATAAATTTTTGAAGAAACTTTTAATTTTTCGCACGTGCTCACGCGCACTGACACTCCACCCAAAATGCGACACTTGGCACCACGCAGAAAACGACACGTCATCACTTCCGACCAAATGCGCAACGTGTAGGCACCAGGTGTGCGACGTGCAGTCCAAAATCAACTATAAATTGGAGTCATATCCCTGAACATTCTCACACCCTCCAAACGTTTCTCTATCGATTTCTCTCAATTTTAATCCCTTTATCCCTTAAGTTTTTAGTCGGCGAAGCCCGGCGGTGTCTGATAGTCGGCGCTTAGGAGCTCTCGAGTCAGAGTTCTGCCCGCTTAATTCCCAATTTTCATCAATCTACTCTGTAAGTTAAGCTACACTTATTTTATTCAAGTTTAACTTTTAATTATAGTCATAGTCGTTATTGTGAACCTATAATTAAGATTTATCAGTGATTCCAAGTCATTATACTAATTGATGTACTTACGAGAGTGATGTCTAGGCTAGATTTGATGAGGTGTTTAAAGTGGGATTTTCAAACAGTATACCCTGTATACCAAACGGACCCTACCTCCGATATGATCCTACCTGGTTGTTCCTTACTTGATAGATATTGATGTAGACAATGGGATTAGTGAGGAATTTGACTATCATTAGTTGCCATGAATATAACTAAGATTTAGTGACATTCGTATCCAAGTCACGTTAGAAGAAAAGTCAAGGAGTTTGGCTGAGCGTTTTCGAATTCTACAGTCACCCACCTAAGTCAAGTGAGGGCATAGTTACTTTTAGCTTACACATAAATATCAAGTATTTAATATGCTCAACTGTTCTATGTCTTTACTATCAGAATTTCTAAAATGTGTGCTAAATGAGATAACGATTTTACTTAAAGTAATTATATATTTAATTTACTACACTTATATTATATTGGGTAAAAATGGCAGTGAGAAACCTTAAGAGATGATATAGTAATTAGAGAGCTCAATAGATGAGATAAAAGCGAGAGACCATAAGAGAAATGAGAATAAGAGTAAGAGATCATAAGAGTTGACACATTAGTGGTGAGAGACCATGAGAGAAAGAGATATTAGTGGTGAGAGAACACAAGAGAAAGAGATACCAGTACCATTGTACTACCGAGAGCAGTCATCTAACAGAGTATAGATGACGACCACAGACTATTCTAGATAGTCTAATGGAACACTAGCAAACTTTCAATCTGTAGGTATTAATGAATCACACAAACCAAGAGTATGGATTATGGGTTCATTCGAGTACTCTCTCCCCCTCATGGTTGCCTTATTGACATGTATTGCTAAGCAATCCCCAAGACAATACCGTCTACTCGTTGTTACAGAGTTTCTTAGGATAGAATCCTTGAGATTATCATTTTAGGATCAAAGAGAGAGAATAATGGGAATGGGTAATGGGGATTAAATTTGTTTGGCATGTTAAAACATACTCAAAACAATATAATAATAATAATATTGTGGGTTGAAAACCCTATGTGCTCACTAGACTCCCAAGCCTGACCCACTCAGTTTCTTTGTATCACGGGTAGTGGTACAAAGGTACATGCTCGATGAGAGATTCAAGGAGATGTAGATTGTTAGTATATTGAGACATTGTAAGTCTCCGTTTATGCTTATTTTCTTGTATCAGTTATGACATTCTAGGTTTTTAAAATATAAAATCTTCTGAAATGCCTTGATTTTGATATTATATCATGTCAAGGATATTTTGAGACCAATTACGCAATAACAAATGTTTTAAATAAGCATAAACTAAGAGTTTTAAAACGGCCGTGAAAATGGGGATGCCACAGATCATCCCCAATATCACGGCTAGAAAAGACCGATTTTTTATGCTTATTTAAATCAGAGTATACTTTTGAAGAAATATGTTGCGGAATTTGTTCCCAAAAAAAACATGACAATATCATTATAAAAGCATTTCCGAGGAAATGTGTGTCATTTATAAAAAAAAACCTTGGGATGTCATGGTCAATACAACAACATAAGCATAAACGTAATATTACAGGCCTTACAATAGTTTATTATTCTATTGGCCTATTCTACTTTAAATCTCATTCCAGATTTAAATTCATCACACATGTGCTCTTACGCCACTACCTGTGATACAAAGAAACTGAGTGGGTCAGACTTGGGAGCCTGATGAGCACATAGGGTTTTCAACCCACAATAATTAAATTTAATAATTTCATCAATCAATCAACCCGGTTACATGCTCCCGTTATCCTCACTTTCTGGTCCCTAAAGCATCTAAATTAAGAGACCTAGCCTAAAGATTTTTCATCGGGGTGACAAAATTGCTTAGGGGATTCTTCAGCAATACATGTCAAATAAGGCAACCATGGGGGTGGAGTACACCTGGTGAACACATAGTTCAAAAACACTTACAGATTGCGAGCCTGCTAGCGTTCCACTAGACTGTCTAGAATAGTCTGTGGTCGTCATCTATACTCCGCTAGATGACTGGATCATCTTAAATATCGAGGCCTCTCATCAATTATTTCATCATCTATATCATCTACCCATCTTTACCCATCATAATTATAGGTATAAAATACATATACGGTTTAAATCAAATAAAACATGTATATTTTGTTCATCCAACATAAATATCAAGAACACAGATAATATGCACACATAGCACGTAATTTATATTAAATACTTCATATCTATGTGTAAGATGAAAGTAACTATGCATTCACCTAATTAGTAGATCGGAAAAGGATTTGATGCTTAGACTTTTTCTAGGAAGCGATTCTCCAATGCTCTAGCATTTCTACGTTTCACTCGAGAACTCAAGTCACAGTGACGGAGATCTCCAAACAAATATATTTGAGATGGAAAGTTGTGACGAAATGAGGAGACTTGAGTCCCTATTTATAGTGTTAGGATTTCTTAGCATCTAAGTTTACTTAGCCATTAAGCTTAATTAATTCGTTCTTATCCATATTATTTAATTCGTTCTTATCCATAATTTTATCTATATTATTTAATTCGATCTTATCCACATTATTTAATTCGATATTATCCACATCATTTAATTCGATCTTATCCACAATTTTATCCACATTATTTAATTCGATTTTATCCACATTATTTAATTCGATCTTATCCACAATTTTATCCACATAATTTAATTCGATCTTATCTATATTATTTAATTCGATCTTATCCATATTATTTAATTCGATCTTATCCACAATTTTATCCACATTATTTAATTCGATCTTATCCACATTATTTAATTCGATATTATCCATATTATTTAATTCGATAACTAACATCATAATAAGTACTCGGTCAATTATTATCGAAAAACGGGTGTAACGGAAAAATTATCGTTTCACTACTTGGGTTCACCCTTAAATATATTTAGACCAAATACATCTTATAACATATAATTTGTAATTTTAGGTTCGTTATAACTTTCGTTAAGATTATTTATCCTAAATAATCTTTTTATTTTTAACGTTTGTTTTAGCCATATTTATTAAGTTTTTTAAAATAATTTTTTTTATTTACACAAATATTATATACACATAATATTTGTCAAATGTCCACGCATATAAAATATACTCGAATAATTATCTTTCACTTATTCTTAAAAGGTTACAATTGTCGACTGATGTAAATACATATTTTTATAATTATACCAAGCAGGAAACGCGAACGTTACATGATGGGATATGTGACATAGTGAGAAACTCACCTGAACTGAAGAACCAGAGAAGCACAACAACACTCTCACCCCTTGTACCGATTCATCTCGCGAACCGACTAACATCAAAATAGATAAAACCTCAATCAACAACCAAATCCTCCATGTTTGACCTCGGTCAAACTGGTCAAAATTCAACGGTGAAAAAAGTCAATGGTCAACCAAGTCAACAACCAACACGACCTGGAGACCTCTTGGTCACGTTGTGGGCATGCCAGGAGAAAATAGATGACATTTGGGACTTTGCCACGTTGTGGACCCTCTTTGGCCACATCGTGGGAATATCAGGACAACTCAAACGTAAATCAGCATTTCACTACGTCGTGGGCCCTGCTTTGCCACATCGTAGTTGCTGGCAAAACTTTCTTTTCATCATTAAGAGCTTAATCCTTACAAATCTAAACCCAAAACTTCAGATCTAGTCCTTTTTAAAGACTTAATGGATAAAGTTTCCAACTTTATCCATTAGGACCTCACCACAAGATAAAATCTGAAACCCTAAGTCCATAAAGTCCTTAATATGACCTCAACTAGTGCATAGAGCAAAGGGAACCAAGAGTTAAAAAAATTTCCATCACTTGGGGCCAAAATATGGTCACGAAACAAGCCTAAGGTGTCGTTTGGTTCGCTGGAATCTATTGGAATTAGAAAGAATTGGAATCTAATTCCATCACTTTCCTTTGTTTGATTCAAGCTTTCAAAAGGAATTGGATTCCTAAATGAGTCAAATTTTCCTTCCAATAAGGGAAAATAAATTCAATTCAAAAAGTATAGGAATTAAAATTCCCTTCAAGTGAGAATGCTGAATGTTAACATATTATCCATTTTACTTTTAACACTACATATGAAACCCATCTGTCGCCACCACCATCGCCACATCCACCATCATCCACCACCCACCACCACTGCTACACACCACCACCACCACATCCACCGCCACCCACCATCACCATAACCAGTACCACCGCTACTAGCACCTTCCACCCACTAGCACTGTCACCTCTACCACCACGTAAGGTTATGGAGTTGCCGAAAACTCAAATATCACTTCTTCAAGGGACTTCATGGCATGAAAGAAAAGAAGATGATGATAAAGGTGGAAGCTTTATACTTTCCCAAGCTCCATAAGATGCAGGAGATGCAAGATATGAAGTAGATACACTCTACTATCTAGAAAGCACACCTTCTTCTTCTTCTTCCCGAACTTCAAACGAAGGCTTCAAACCTCAAGAACACCAAGAATACATTAAGAATCATCAAGGGGGTGGGGGTGGGGCTAGGGTTTCATTTAGGAAGGTTAGAGGCTGAAGAGCATGACCTAATCTTGAAGTTAGAGGATTTAAATACGGAAGAAACCCTAAAAAATCATGGGCTTGGGCTGCCACAACTACCACGTCACATCACACTACTTGCTAGGTCGTGGTGCTCACTAGAAAAAACGCGATCATAAAAGCCATGCCACATCATGGGAATCCACAAACCGCGCTGTGGCAAATTTTTTTCCTCAAAACCATACCTTTGACTCCTTCTGGTCACCAACTGATCCATTCTATAAAACGGGTGTTACACTGATCATATGTATATGTTAACTAGTTGACTAACCCTAATCAACTCCTAACTCAATGAAATTCCATTTTACTTCAATATGTTAGTTTGTAACGTACACTTGATAACTGCTCTTTCTAATAGTTTAGAATGCAATAGTTAGAGGAACCTCGGGAAGAGCTTTATCAAAGGCAAGATTTTTTTTCGTTTACGAGAACTATTCTCAAATTACGAATTTGGACATGATTAATCATCCTGATAACTAATCCTTTAAAAGGTTTTATAGCAACAAATTTTAATGGCTAATATTATAGACATCATTCAATATTAATTTCTATTATAGTTTGTTTTATTAATACATAAAAAATAATTTCCCTAAATAAAATTATTTAACAAGGCTAGGATCCATATTTGGCTCTATGATGTGTAAAGGATCGTTGTAAACACACAATATATTTACATAGGCAATACTATTTGTCAATTTCATTCACTATGAAATTCCTAGATCTTTGAGATTCATTGACTGTCAAAGACATGTAAATATTAGATTATGCTCATCTCAAAATCTATGACGGGGTTGCCAAAGATAATAGAACATATGGTGAATCAACCATGCAAAAATATGTGATTCATGGATCAAGTTACGCTTGAGATTCACAAGTCCACATTATTCTCAACTATACTCTCAAATTGATGTGTCGGTTAACCACATGAGCTCCATCAACGAATTATAAACAAATATGCATTCTTCGTGGGTAACATATGACTCACATTTTTAATAAAGTGGGATTTTGTTTTAGTACTTTAAGTTAATACTTTCAACTTGAACATATATCATATCAAACACTTTCGGTAACTCCACTCTCAAAATAAAAAAAAGGTGAGGGTGGTAAGCAAAAGTTTTTAAAAACCGATCTCATTAGGAATCAAAGAGACCTCCTTAAATCTCTTCTTATCGTATTAGAGTGAGTGAGCGTAGTCATGATAACATTGATAATGTCAATATTTAAACATGTGAGGACACATGTTGTAAATGTCTTATATATATATATATATATATATATATATATATATATATATATATATATATATATATATATATATTCTAGAACATATATAAATGGGTAAATTTAAACTCTTTAAAATTTAGGTGTCTAATATAAATTCTAATTAAAATGTGAGGACACATTATAATAATTTGATATTAGTTTAGTATTAAAATTTAAAATCTCTATTTAAACAATATTAAAAATAATTTAATTATTCAAATTAAATTTCTCTATTTAAATAATATTAAATTAAGATAATCACTATTAGGTAATATTTATCTTATATAAGACAATTATACAAAAGTTAAATTTATTTCCTATTTGAAAACAATAAGGAAAGCCAAAACAAGGGAAACCCTAGCAGATCCACGACGGGACGCAACACGCCCAACGGCTACTGGTTTTTTCAGTTCATTTCTTATATCAAATATTGCAAACAAGACAATTCAAATCAGTTTGGATCAAGTATAGTAGTGCAAGTAATCGTGAACTAAGAATCTGATACCACTATGGGTTTTCTATGCATCTAAACACAAGATAATGTGCAGCGGAAACAAAACAATAATCCTATATGTTCATGCACCCTAAGGATCTAAGTTTCATGTTATTACTGCTACTCTACTAAAACATAGAGATGGAAGAATTACATACCTCTTATGTAGCCTTTTATCTTCATGTTTGAGATCTTGTCATTCTCAATGTTGCTTGGATGAGAGGACCCAAACCAAAATTCCTCTAATGGTATCACACCCAAGACACCAAAGAGAGAATAAAAACTAACTAGGAAGAGGATCAAAATTCTATAAACCCTACTGAGGGTTAAAAATTTCGTTCCCAAGGAGAGAATAATGAATGAGGCGAAATTTCAAGCCAAATGAGCAAGGATATTGAAATCCTAATCACCCTATTTATGGGCCTTGGATCCTTACCCCAATTGTATCTATGTCGCATGTGGGATATATGCAAATTTCGTTCACCCTCTTATCTCTTTAGGGTTTATGGAATAGTACAATTAGTTAACTTTTAACTAATTAATATTCAACCCCTTCAATTAATTCCAAAATAGTTTCTAATTAATTTATTAAACATAATAATATAATAAACTAATTATTCTTCTTAATTCATATTCTTTTTAATTCCTTAAATGGGTTATGAGCGCAGCCCTAAAAGACATCTATTATTTTTAAAGATATTACCTATAATTAATGACATTTGACATTATTTTCAAAATTCTACTTCTCCGGTGGGCATTCGAACTTTCACCTAGTGCATCGAACATTATACTAGTCATTTAAAGGAAAAGTTTGAAAAAAAAAATACCCTCCTAATTCGAAGACGATGATAAATAATTTTCCATGAATTGAATTTGTGCTTGTGTAAAATATTGAGTAAAAAGAGAGGATTTTATGAAAATGATAAATAGTTTATATAGTATGTATATATATTTTTTTATAAAAAGAAAAAAAATACACGTAACGGTCAACTGACCGTTGGAGGCATTTTTCGTTCATCTTTGTCCGCCAACAAGCATAGCTGAAACCACTTAAATTCATGGTGACGTACATGACACCACCATGGGGTGGCGTTCGCGCCAATGATGCACACGACGTGACTTGCCTATGACACCCTCCACTCCAAAAAGCCTAAGAGCATTGGGTGTGGGCAACTAGATATAACACCATTTTGGTGTCACCTCACATGCCACATCACCAATGGTGTTATAACACCAAGTGGAGAAATGGTCACCATGTTGCATCTTGTTATAACACCAACTTTTTTTTCCATTTTATAATTTTTTTTTTTTTAATTTAGACAAATATTTTTTTAAATATAACATAATAAAAAAAACATAATGTTTAAAAATTATAAATAACATATAATAAAAACAATTTTTAAAGATTAAAATTAACATAGAAATTAAATTACACATAACATCCAAATTTAAAAAAAAAATACAACGCTATTCGTTAAATTTTTTTTTTTTTAAAAAAACTAAACGTTATTCGTTATCGTTATTGTTACCATAGAAGATATAATCCGCCAAGTCCTCTCGAAATTGTCTGTGTTTATTTGCGTCCTGAATGTCAACAACTCGATGCAAATACTCTGCTGTTCCCGGTTGAAACTGAACGTGTCTGGGCTCTGTTAGGATATAGTGTGCAATATTTCGCCCTTTATCTTCTACTACAATGTTATGCATTATGATACATGCATACATGATATATCGTAGAGTTTCTAAATCCAATGGTCGTGTTGCAGGTTCAACAATATGTCACTTCGCCTTCAGCACTCCAAAAGCACGTTCCACATCCTTACGTGCTTCTTCTTGTCTTCTCTTAAAAAATTTGTCTCGTTCTTCAACCGGATGGCGGAATGCCTTCACGAATGTGTAATACTGAAGATATATTCCATCTGTAAGGTAATACCCATATTTGTATTCGTTTCCATTCACCGAGAAAGGAGCATCCTTGGCCTTTCCATTCAAAAGATCGTCGAATATTGACGACTGATCAAGAACGTTGACGTCGTTGTTGGAACCCGCAACCCCAAAAAATGCATGCCAAATCCATAAATCTTGAGAAGCAACGGCCTCTAAAACCAACGAAGGTGATCCGTGATGACCGCTTGCGTATTGCCCTTTCCATGCTACTGGACAATTTTTCCATTTCCAGTGTGTGCAATCAATGCTTCCGATCATTCCAGGAAACCCATGGCGTTCTTCATGCGCCGCATACAATTCTTGCAAATCATGCAACGAAGGTTTCCGCAAATACACGTCTCCAAATGTTTCAACAACACCCCTTGACAATGTATACAAACTCTCAATTGCGGTTCTTTCGGATATTCTCATATAGTCGTCCATGGTGTCGGGTGACTCCCCCATAGCCATCAAACGAATGACCGCATCACATTTCTGCAACGTTGTAAACCCTCGTCTACCTCTAGCATCATATCTCAATTGAAAAAATTCATACATAAACATAAATTAACTACAGTTTAAAAATATATTGCACATGTTGTAAAATTAAAGAAACATGTACTAGATTTTTATTTATTTTGTATAAAAGTATAGTAAATAAGCGATACCGACTTTCCAAGGCGTTGGCGATCCGTAGGAACACATTTCTACTCAAACGAAATCTTCTTATGAAGTCCTTCGACCCGTATACACAATTATCCGCAAAGTAATCGCGATATAGATGTTCGTGTCCTTCCTCGCGATTTCTGTTTAAGATCGTACGTCTTGTTAGTAGCGGAGCCGGGTCTGGTTGTAGAAGGTCGGTAGTGTAATAATGATATATCATCCTGAAGAAAATATCGTCATCTGAATCATCGGACAAGTCGAAAGGGTCCATATTTTTTTTAAAGATAATTGAAAGTATGTAGAGAGAAAAAGAGAAAGTGTGTGAAAATTTTTATAAAATGGTAGTTATTTATAGGGTAAATGATTTTTTTTAATAATGATTTTTTTTATAAAAGAATCGTTGCCAAAGAAACGTTTGAAATCTGTGCGTGTCATCCGGTCGTGACGCCAACGAGTTCCACCCTCAACGAGCAAAAACAAGAAGGGGGGGGGGTGTTCCCCCGTCACGACGCCGTTAAGGCGTGCCACGTCCGCACAACGAGCACGAGTAGTGCCCATACCGTCTCGTCTGACAAGTAAAAAACTTTTTAAATAATTTTTCAGTTAGTAAAAACTTTTGAAAAATGTTTCACTAAAATCGCTCTTGTCAAAATTTAATGAATATAAGATAGGTCATTTTACTATATATGTTTTGTTTTGTTTTTTTTGTTATTTTTTTTTTTTCCAAATAAACATAACGATATGTCCAAAGCTAATGCTATAAGTATCTTATTTTTTTTTTTCAATTCCACCTCCTAATGTGACTTTTTTTTTTCTTTTTGTCTTTTGTTGTTTTTTCCTTAATTTGTTTTTTTTGTTGGTTTTAATTTTTTTAATTTTTAATTTTAATATTATTATTATTATTATTATTATTATTATAAATTTCGATAACCGCATAAAATTCGGACAACATTTTAAAATTCGAATGAAATTTTAAAATTTAGACGACATAATAAAATTCGAACGACTATATAAAACGAAACAAAAGCAAAGTTTGTCTTTATCTATCACAAATATATTAATTGGTTCGGTATTACATTTGCGTGGTGCATTATGCAGATTGAAAGCAAACTTTATTTTTGTTCCATTTTATATAGTCGTTCGAATTTTATAATATCGTCCGAATTTATAATGTTGTCCAAATTTTAAAATGCTGTCCGAATTTTATATGGTTATCGAAATTAATAATAATAACAATAATAATAATAATAATAATAATAATAATATATAAAATAAAAGAAAAAAAAATGATGTCAACTCAAAAGTAAAAGATTGATTAGATTGATGTTAGGAGAGGTAAAATTAGTTATGAGTGATACTTATAGCACAACCATATCAAAGGATTATTGCTCAAAAGATTTGGTTAAGACATGCTCTCCATGTATGCAAAATATATTCCACCAAAATCTAATGCTTTTGTATAATAATTATACCATTATTGAGAAATCTTTTCTTGTTGACAAAAACGTCATGTGATGTGTTCAAGAGATTCCATCATTTTGATTTCAATTATTATTATTATTATTATTATTATTATTATTATATGTAATTCACGAAATTTTCTTGTGCCAAAGTAAATTTATTTATAAAGTATTTTCAAAATTTTCAAAATACATACACAATAGAGGATATAATAATGTTGGCGTTTTTTATTATATTGTGTGGATATGGATTGAATTGGCCAAATTAGACGAGTGACATGTTTACATAATCCTAAAAATAAAAGATCTATATTCTATAATAGTATTTTAGTGATATAGCTTTTTAATTATTATCCATGATAATTTTTTAAAAGATAGATAAATATTTGTGTAAATAAAAAAATGATAATGCTACCACGAGAGACTTTTTGCCCTTCTCACAACGGCGTAATTTGTGTGGGCCCGCCGTCAAGACAGGTAATCGAGAAGCATCCTATGTAGCCGTTGCCGAGGAACGAATTAAAAGAGCAACGTTGAAAAGGGTTTGAACGGAAAATGACGTTGGTTGCCTTTTGACTAGGCATAGACCTTGTTAATTTACGCCGTGTGGACCATGGCTAAAATGCTCCACTGGGACCCAACGGTTGACTTGATCAATCTTATGTTTTATATTTCGTTTCTCGAGTTTCAAGCGATGTATGAACGTGTATTTTGGAATTGATTGGAATTTAATATATAAAAATATATTTGCTTTAAAATTGTAATTTTCTTAACAACTAGTGAAGATTCTCCGTTTTGTATGGATTAAAAGCCATCGATTGTTTCCAAACATTGACTTCTTAGATAAAGAACACATTACATTGCATTTTGATAGTAAAAAGATATAATAAGCAATGGAAAGTAGGTCGATGTTTCTTGTGATTAACACATATTTTGATATTATCTTCAAAAAAACAATTTGACAATAACATTAAAAAAAAAAAAAACATAGTACCAGTTAAAAAATATGTTAAAAATTGAATACCCATGATTCATTTCCATAATAACAAATCATGTCTAAGAATGATAAAAATATTTTACTTATTTCTCTAGAAGCTTCCTCAAAAGTCGAAAACACAACAAAACCCGACCCTTTGTTAGTTCCAATAGGATACCCTTGTGATTCCTCAACTGCCTCTTTCATAGTATGTTCAAATCTTTGATTAAATTCCTGTTGCCTTTCATATATTTTTTTGTGTTTTTTTTTGGAAAGGGAACTTCCCTAACGAGGGTTTCCGGACCAGCTTTCGCGCACCGACTAATCCCCGCTGCAAACATGAGGCTTTGCCTCATGCCCTAGAGTCACTGCAGGCGAACTTCAATGACCACAAGGGCTGAGTAGTGCCAGGATTTGAACATGGGTCAATAGGTTATCCACCATATCTTCCACATGTCTTACCAAGTCACCACAACCCAAGTGGGCATGAGGCAAAACCTCATGTTTGCAGCGGGGATTAGCCGGTGCGCGAAAGCTGGCCCGGAAACCCTCATTAGGGAAGTTCTCTTTCCAAAAAAAAAAAAAAAAGAAACTGGAGACCTATGTGACATATATGAAGAAAGCCGAAGTGGTGATAATGGAGATGGATTGCTTGTTGAAGGTGCTTGGAGAAAGTTGAATGTGCAACGTGAATTAGATGAGTCATTAAGCAACCATGTTAAAATGCGCACAGTGGAAGCAGATCGCAAACACAAATCACGAAAAAAAAAATAATAATGTAGTGGCTTTGAGTTCGATCCTTTTAGAGAAAGGGAAAAGGGTAAATCGTATTTTTTTATGCTTTTCCAACATAGCATTCTTTATTATCAAATTTCTGACCATTCACTTCTTTACCAGCATTCTAGAAATTAACAAATCAAAAATATTTGAAGTACCCCTTGGACTAGGGGTGTAAACGAGCCAAGCCGAGTCCGAGTCCAACCAAGCTCGAGCTCGGCTCGTTTAATTTTGAAGAAGCTCGAGCTTGATTCGAGCCTTAAAATGAAGCTCGAGCTCGGCTCGTGAATAATTTAGTGAGCTCGCGAGCCTAAACGAGCTTAAACGAGCCTAATATATATATATATATATATATATATATAAAAGCTCGTTTAGGCTCATTTAGGCTCGCGAGCCCACTAACTGAAGCTCGGCTCAAGCTCGTTTAATAAACGAGCCTCATATTTAGGCTCGAGCTCGAGCTCGGCTCGTGCTCGTTTAATTCGATCTCGAGTCGAGATTTTAACGAGTCGAACACGAGTAGCTCGCGAGTAGTTCGGTTCACTTACACCCCTACCCTTGGTATCTCTCATCAAAACAACACTTGTAGCAGTTCCAAATTCACTAAATGTCTTCTTATGTGTCCGTAAAAATTAGAGTATCCATGATGTCGTCCAACATTTTCACCTTTCTGAAAATAAATTGACCAAAATGAAATTTATTATATTAAAAAGCATCCAAAAAACTGAGAATAAAATTTTTATATAAAAATTGTTTGCTTACCTGTTATACTTTTGATTTTCGGTTACAATATCCACATTTTGAATCGAATGGTTATCTTTTAAGTCTTGAGGACCAATCACCACCTGTACAAATTTTAAGCATCAATATGAGTAGATTTTCGAAAGTGCCATACAAAAAATATGTGTAGATATGGGATTAATTTGCTTTCTTTCTATTGTAGCATGATACTTTTAAAAATCAGCCCATACGAGTAGATTTTCAAAAATACCGTGCCATGACTGAAAAGATGAAAATATGATGATAAAAATAAACGAAAAATTGATTACATGGACAACTGGTCTTTTCAAATAAAGAAAATTATTATTGTCAATATTCGAGTTAAAAAGAATAAAACATTTGACATTAAAAGTCAAACCTAGGCCTAGAGTACGTAAATTTGAAGCAGCTTGGAAAACCATTGCTTACCAAAGAACCCTCCTTGTGGTAGAAGTAATGGTTGTGGTTGGAAGTTTCTGTATGAATTGTCAATTATACCCCTGACCTCAATTACATTGTATGAATTGTCAATTATACCCCTAGCCTCAATTACATCACCTACTGATCAATAGAATCTTTATCCCTTTAGCAAAAAAAAGTGACAAAAATATATCATAAATTAAAATACATTATACTTGAGACACAATTGAATCAATTGTCATCCCAGTAAGTGGAATGAGGAAACAACTTAAAAATGTGACGTAATTATTCAAGCTTTTTTAGATTATGGTCTAATTTCAATTGTATAAATAAGTAAATGACCATTTTACCCTTATACCGGATAGGTCTATTAATCAAATTGAAAATTTCCTTTTGATGGTTTGCACCATTTTCTGTTGTTTTTTATATTGGATTATATACAAGAAATAGCAATGTATTTTCATTTATTTCAAAATTATAGGATCCTACTTGTATTTCTTTATACCACTGCATCGTAGTTTTTTCAATGTATAATGTCTCGATAAGAAAAAGCTAAAAGTACAATGTTGTAACAGGAAGAAACGAAAGTAAGATATTTTACCCTTATACCAGATAGGTCTATTCATTGAACAATTTAATCAATATGTAGGTGTGACACATAATTGCAGTTTATCTGAAGGTCGCACATAAAGTAGTTGTTTTGATTTTCGTATTTTTTTATATTCAACAATGAGTTTCATTGCAACCATATAAAAAAAATGCTTACCTTACAATAGGCAATATATATTTGTGGAATTATAGCGTACTTCCCTTTTGCTTGAGTAAACTACATTTTTGGCCCCTGGTTTAGTTGTTTAAATGGAGGTAAATAATATCAGTTATCACATTGCTGGAATTGGCACTAAAAATTCACACTGCAGTTGATATTTACCTTGGATAACAAGATGACAACAAAAGAAACTTTGGCGAGTTTGTTGTCTTCCAAGGGATTGTATCTTTAAGCACTTTGCCTTAATGGATACATATCTGCTTTGCAACAATATGAAAATCTCCCTGAATAGTTTCTATATTATTCCTCACGTTAACAACCTACAAAAGTAATTGCCGTATCTTACCGGTATATACATGGTTTAATCCAAAAAAAGTAATTTCATAATTATATTGATGTGAAAAGATTAGAAATATAAGTTATATTTAATATAATTAACACGTGATTGATTCACTTCATAGCTATTCTAAATCTAAATAATTCCATAAAGCACCTTCAAATCAGATTGATCCAAAGCACCAACTGTCATGCTTGGTTATATAGTTGGTTTATGGAGTAAAAACACTTCTCATTCAAATTCAAACAAATCTTAACAAAAATTCTCAATTTTCGAAATTTGTGACATCCAAGAGAAGATTCAAACAAAAATGACTAATAACAAAATCTTTCATTTATTGGCTAACCAGTTCTCACGTCTGCAGCTCCTTCTGCTAATACTTTCATCTCCTTCTTTTTCGTTTTGCCTTTCCCTTCCTCTATTTCTACTTTTTTCTCACTTTTCTCTATTGCTCATTCTTGCAATACCAATCAAGTAGTTTATATCAAATAGCTTCACATAATGTAATCAGAAAACTGAAGTTTGAAGCACCTTGTTCATGGTAGTGTCTTGACATTCTTTAATGCAATATCCCAATTTTGCTCTTATTTGAATAACAAACTTCCTTTTCCTATATGAGGCATAAGGTTGCAAACTGAAATGAAGTTGCTTAGGTAGGAAAGACTACATACGTCAAAATGCATATATGAAGGGTAAACATGATGTTACTGTTGGATTAATGTCTAAGTCCATAACTATAATTGGTATGTACTTGACCCGATTTGGCATGGTCCATTTGGGTTGCATGGCATCGGAACAATTTGGATAGACTTTTGTGAGAAAATTATATTTATGATTTATTAATATATTATAAGTTCTAATATATTAATATGAAATCATATTATTTAATTAGTATTGATCAAGAATTAATTTGGAATTAATTCTGTGATCAAAAGAGACTAACTAAATATATGGGGATTGATTATGTAAATCATTCATTCTTATATATGTGGGCTTATGATCCATAGTTTTTCATGTTGGGCTAAACCCATGGGGTAACCCATGGATACTCCATGGAGGTTTTAACCCATTGAGAATGAAGAATATGGAAAGTCATGAGTTACATGGTGTAACCCTAATAGCCACAATATATAAAGACCCCATAGCTCAAGAAATCGGCCCAAAGGATTCATATGAGAGGGCTAGCCGATTTGGAGCATAAGAACTTTTCTCTCAAGTTATTGCAAGTTGTTGGTGGTGTTGTGTGAGCCATTTGAGGTGTCACACTTGGGGCACTAGGCTCTTAAGCTCAATGGAATCGATCTACAACAAAGAGGTATGTCATTCTACTAGATTCTTGTATTGTATATACTTTATATTATGCTAGTTAGGATGAAACCTTGGAATATTGAATATTTGCATGTATAATAGAGAAAACATAGATCCAAGGTTTATAGGGTTGCATGTACACTATAGGAGTGTTAGAATGCTCAAAACCCATCAGTGGTATCAGAGCCAAGGCTTCTTTTCAATTATACTTGCTGAAAAAGGCTGAAAATCGAAGTTTTTTGCTGTCTGGACAGGGGACTCAACGATTCCATGTACAAACTCATCCAACTCGTCGAGTTTGTTCTTGCACTCAGCGATTTGGAGCCCCTGACAACATATATTCGAGTTTTTTGGTTGGAATTTGACTAGAATCATTACCCTAAGCTATTTTTGAACTTATAAACCTGTTTTTGATGTGGTAATGATCATTCTAATCCAATTCGAAAGATAATTATCAAAATTTTCAAGTTTTTTATTAGTTTAATGGTTAAGCTAAATACATGAAAATTGTTTGATTTGAATTGTCTTGTTCATATGAGTTTAATCTAGATCATAGTTTTTCTTGACATGCTTGTTAGTTGAATTGATGATCTTAACGTTTTTTTAATGGATTCCATAAATTGTCCTCAAGTTATGGAAAACCAAAAGTTTTTTTTGTGTTAAATCTTCATTAAAGCAATAGGTTACATAATTGAAGAGTCTTTTCTCATAAATAGTTTTATGGACTCCATAACTTGTTCTCAAGTTATGGATGTTCAAGAGTCTCTTCATTAAAGTCTTTAAAACCTATATTAAACTCATATGTTATGGATTCCAAACCCTATAATTTTAAATAGTTTAAAGTTCAACCCTTATACTATTATAATATTATAGGTTTAATATTTATATATATGTATACGAGTAAAAGTCAATCTTACCGTTAGTAGGCCTCATTCACGAAGCTGGTCTATAAGGGGGGTATAAGGTTACTGCCTATAAAATGGCAGTTTAATGGATGTCTACTCTCACCTACCGCTTCCTTGACTGGTGGAGGGTCGTTAGCCGAACGGGTAGGATACGACTCTAATTCTCCCTTCATTAAAACTATAATGATAAATATAAAGTAACTAAACACTTATAAATTCCCAATCTTAGTTACTTTAGGAAAATGTGAAATTGGTGCTAACCCATGAACTTACACTTTGTACCTTACCAAGTCGTTGGTGGAACGTGTGTGGGTAACCGGCACACTAACATGGACTAGTAAGAGGGGCAAAGGGTGACTTAATGTTTATCATAGATCGGTGGAGCGCGTGTGGGTAACCGGCACATTGATTATGTGGTTGTAATATTGGGTGTACCAAGCTAATTTGCATGATTATTCACACCTTGTTTGTGATCCTCGACATCCCAGTCACAAACTTGAGAGGGAACAATCGAGATTTAAACATTCCATTGAAAAGTTCAATGAATATCAAAAGATCTAGGAGTTTCAATCCAATTAAAACCTAATACCTATTTCGTTTTTCATGGTGGAAATTGGTGAATCGTCATTCGCCTACCTTCAAATATTTTATAGCTTGGATTACGGCATCCCTCTTCCAAGTTTTATAAAATATTGTGTTGGGTCCTATCCTTAATATTTCATATTGGGTGTTATATTTGTTGGGTTATGAGCATTCTAACACTCCTAAGTGTACATGCAACCCTAAATACCCTGGATCTGTGTTTTCTCTATTATACATACAATTATGAACATCCAAGGTATTATCCTAATCTAGCATACAAAATAATAAATATAACAAGATAGAATACATACCTCTTTGATGGAGAATGTCTTCATGAAGCTTGAGTGCCTAGTGCCCCAAGTGTGACACCTCAAATGGTTCACACAACACCAAATACACTTGGAATAACTTGAGAGAAACTTGAACACTCCTTGAAATTGTCTAGCCCTCACACTCACACATTAGTGCACGATTTCTTGAGCCATGAGATTCTTTTATATGGTGGCTATTAGGGTTACACCATGTAACTCATAACTTTACCCATTCCTTATGCTCCATGGATTTTAACCTCCATGGAGTATCCATGGGTCACCCCATGGACTTAGTCCAACATAAGGAATCTTGGATCACAAGCCCACATATATAAGAATGAATGATTTACACAATCAACCCATATATTTAATTAGTCTCCTTTTGATCACTTAATTAATTCCAAATTAATTCTTGATCAATACTAATTAAATAACCTTATTAATATATTAGAACTTATAATATATTAACCAACCTTAAGTGTTATTTCTCTCATTATAGTCTATCCAAATGCATGATGCCATGCAACCCGAATGGACCATGCCGGATCGGGTCAAGTCTTACCAATTATAGTTATGGACTTAGACATTAATCCAACAGTCTCCCACTTGGATAAGTCTAAAACTATTATTGCGTATGACTTCAGGAACCGATCAGCAATCGTAGCTCTCAAAAGCTTCTGTCGAACTCTGACCTTGTCGATGAACTCTGACCTTTGTCAATGACTTGTCCATTAGATAAGGGATCATATATTCCTCCATTCTAGATATCATATGGACTGAGACATGGATTATCAATCATTCTCTCTGTCCATTTGTTGTTTCCCGATTTCCGATTCATGATGACTGACTGATTGAACAAATCAAATCAGTCATGGCTTGGCCAAGCACTCACATGTATCATCTTTAAATCATCGAGGGGCCCACAGATATCGCTTTTATCCCGAAGGTAAAAGGAATGGATAAACTTCGACTCATATGGCTTGTTCTACTACTTGTTGAATCATACACAAAGGCACGTTTTATAACATCGAGTTACCAATGCGTTTTCGTGCAATCAATGTATAACCAACTCATAGTAACAACTCATATCTCTAGGTTTGAAGAATATAAGATATTATCGTCTCATGATCACTCGTGATAAAATCCATGAAGTGATTCAAATGAGCGCGGGTTGAATCCAATACTCAGAACTTATGAGCACTCATGAGTGTTGTAGCACCACTTTGTCCACCAACTTGGACCTCTACAAACCAACCCTTGACAGTCTTGATTCATATCTACTTCCAACATATGGCCGACTGTGGATGGTTTGAATAACTTAATCATTCAGGAAGAGCGACTTAGTTATTCTGGAAGTCAAAACATGCAAAGTGAAACACAAGAATAAATGAATCAAATATGGTATCAAACCCTATGAATATAAATAAACACTTTTATTTATCACCATACTGATTACTGATTATTCATTGTTTCGGTTTTATCAACTTTATACTTGAATTTAAAACAATAGTTGTCCCATGCTCCAAGCATGTACACTATGTTTTCTAAACACTAGTCATGCCATACACCAAGTATGCATACTATGTTTGTCTATGATCTTTACTTTGTAAAATAGATCAATTGAACATCACTCCAATGATCCTCTTTTCACAGTCCCAAATCCTTACTGCAAATGCAAGAATTCCAAATTCATGCCATTTACTGAAATCTGTTAGATTCTAAACTTATATGCATTGATCCTCTTAATGATTATGCGCGAAGTCAGAAAGACTTGACAACAATCATTACAGAGCATTCCAAAGGAGATCAGCTCCTTGGAAACATCCTTCTTTCATTAAGTTTCCTAATCTTACACAGATTGAATAATTTCTAACTTTGAAACATTTCCATATTCCATTTTGACTATCACTTCTGAACAAGAGTTGCCTCCTTACAGATTATGTCAATATGGTCCTTCCAGAATTAACATTATACTTCCAACTGTCCTTGAGCAACCAATCTTTGGTAAACCTTAGATTGTCCTCGACAATTGCTTAATCATTTTAGTCATATCCAATTCTAGACCTTTTCCCTTCATAATGCCCCACGCATTTGGAAAATTTTAGAAAGGATGAATATAGCACATGTAATCGATCCTATATCCGAAGAATATGGGACACGATTCATGATGTCTCACATAAAGACTAAACCAGTCTTTTGCTATAATATTTCCATTTCAATTTGCCAAGTTCTCAAAATTCAGATTATGAAAAGGGATGCCGTAATCATAATCGAATTTTAGAACGCAAATAATGGACCCATATATAGAATTTCCTTATGTTGAGCCATTCCAACATGAAATTCATATATATATCCTTGATTAAATACGATTAAAATCTCAATCTAAGCTTTTAGAATTGAAATGAAGTATAATTTCCTCTCCCTTAATTATAGCAAAACAACTTTTTCAACCCCTGCAACCTCACGAATTGAAACTTTTGTTTTCTATAATTAACATTGCTAACTTGCAACCTTTGTCATAATTATCATGCTCCCACTAACATGATGATTATTAGCATAACACTTATGCTCCCACTAGCTTTGACATGTACTCAGAAATCAGCTGACTTTCTTACCAAAGTTCAGATTTCTAATACTAGATTGTTTTGATAAAACTTTATCAAAATCATACACCTCTCTTAGATAGCTCACATGTGTGTCTAAACAATTTTAGAACTATGAAAAAGGATGTCGTAATCATAGTCTCAATTGTTTAGACCTTTGCCACTTCTCACAAGTCCATGTTAGTGTGCCGGTAAACCACACACGCTCCACTAACGACTTTGAGAATGCAAATATCACAATTGCTATCTAGCTAAAATCTACTTAGTGAAAGTGTTTCCTCACCATCATTTTCATGAATCGGAGAGAAACCTTATGACACTTAGATTTAATAGTGTATGTGTTCTTATCCATGTGAATTTGTCAAAACCATAATCACAAGACAAGGTTAGTGACAAATCCAAACTCATATTGATTAAACTTGTGCAATCTTAAATTCTTGCCATTTGGCAGCTCAGGTGCCTGCCATTGCTTCCAAGTAGTTGTGCAACCAATTGAGAACTCTCAGAACTCCTATGCAAAGCCAACTTGAATAGGCACAAAAATTTCAACACGATAGGTTATAAACCTCAAGTCGTGTGCTAGTGAAGGACTTTAGGTTTTATTCTTGATTAAGTCTTGAAACTTTCAAGAGCTTTAAGACTCCCACTGTCCTCTTGACATATAAGACTCCCTTGTCAAATATTCAAGAGATAGTGCGGATTCTTTATCAAGACTAACACTTTACACAATTGGCCTAAGTTGGTCTCTGTTTTATCCAAAACATCACAACTTACCAATTTCAAATGTACAAGAGTAGATAACCTTTTACTCTTACATTTGACTAGTGTTAACAAACCCTCTTTAAGATATGTCACTCAAGTTACAATCTTGGAGTATGACTCTAAGAATTGTTTTGGAACGAAGTATGACTCATCTTTTTGATTTAACCATTTCAACAATTCATGACTCCTCTTCTTAGTCATAAGAATGCACTAAGATGACTTTAGAGGACCAATTGTGATATGGTATCTTAATCATTAAGATGATCATAAACATGATACTAAAGTACTCTTCCATCTTTTCAGATTTGAGAAACTTTTATCTTTCTGTCATACTTTGATTCTTCTTATTCGTTCTGTCTCACATTGAAACTTCTCCAATGCTACAGACTTATACTTAAACTTATAAGTATAACCATATTTACTGAACTTAAGTAAATCATGACGAATAGTCTTCTTGATCTTTTGTGGTGGACTTGACCAGTGCACAAGAATGTGTACTCGATCCCTTAGTCCTTTCCTTATTCACATAAGGAATTAGTCTTAATTTTCCAAGCTGAAAGTTCTCATTCATCATACTATACAACTTGCATGATTCCAAGTTTCGGTCCAATTGAACCTTGGGTGATGAGAATCTTTCCTTATTTGGTAATATTAGACACTACCACAACCGAAAGAATCAAATCCATTTTTCCAATATTGCTATCAATGGAATCTTATAAGCAACAACTTTTCACAAATGCCATTGTAAGGATACTTAAAATAAATAAAATCAAAACCTTTTTCTTTTATTTTAAAACTTTGCGGAAAAACTTATCCTTACAATCCATATGAAAACCTTGTTGTTATCTATTCCTAAGCAATATAAATATCATAACTCTTAAGTAATAGCCCAAAATTCTGATCACCGAACCATGCGATTGAAATCCATCTTCGCGATCAGAATCAGCATGTACTTAATAGAGTTAGACTACCTGAAGTAGAGCCAAACTTATTGACTTTAACATCCTTAGGTAAATTTGGCAGCTTCGTAACCAATGCCCCTTACTTAGAAGAGGGATGCCGTAATCCAAGCTATAAAATATTTGAAGGTAGGTGAATGACGATTCACCAATTTCCACCATGAAAAACGAAATAATTTATTAGGTTTTAATTGGATTTGAAAGTCCTGGATCTTTGAGATTCATTGAACTGTTCAAAGGCATGTTTCAATCTCGTGTGTGCCCTTCAGGTTTTGTGACTGGGATGCCGAGGATCACAAAACAAGGTGTGAATAACCATGCAAATATACTTGGTACCCTTAATATTTACCCCTTAATCAGTGTGCCGGTTAACCACACACGCTCCACCGATACTATGATAAATATTAAGTTACCCTTTGCCTACCTTGTTAAGTCCAGGTTAGTGTGCCGGTTAACCACACACGCTCCAGTAACGACTTAAGCAAAGTGCAAAGTGTAATTTCATGGGTTAGCACCAAATTCACATTTTCCTAAGTAACTAAGATTGGGTATTAATAAGAGTTTAGTTACTTAGTATTTATCATTAATACTTTTAATGAAAGGAGAATTATAGTCCTTGTCCTACCCGTTCGGCTAACGACCCTCCACCAGTCAAGGAAGCGGTGGGTGAGAGTGGACACCCATTAAACTGCCATTTTATAGGCAGTAACCTTATACCCCCCTTATAGACCGGCCTCGTGAATGAGGCCTACTAACGGTAAGACTGACTTTACTCTTATACATATATATAAATATTATTAACTTATAATATTATAAAGTATAAGGGTTGAATTTTAACTTTTAAAATTCTAAGGGCTAACTTGGAATTAAAGTATTCATAAGTGAAAACTTCTCAAATTCCAAAACTTGAGGGCAAGTTTTGAAACTATTCAAAACTAATTAATTCCATAACTTATGAGTTTAAAGTAGTTTTAATTAAAAAAAAAAACTCTTCAAGTTCCATAACTTGAGGACAAGTTATGGAAGACTTTAAACTAATTAATAAAAAAAATAACTTTTTTTTATTGTAACTTATGGAACTAATTAAGGTTACATTTTTTTTTAATTTAATGAAGAGACTCTTGAACCTCCATAACTTGAGGACAAGTTATGGAGTCATAAAACCATTTAATTAGAACTAGACTCTTCATTTTGTAACCTTTGCCAACTTTTATGAGTTTTATGATTCTTAAATGTGACTTTTCATATAACTTGAGGACAAGTTACAAAAACACACTTTGGAATCAACTCTTAGATTAAAATGGATTGAAAACAACTATTTCACACAACTTTTCAATTAATCTAAGAACCTCATAAGAACAAGATAATTCAAATCATCAATCTTCAAGAAATTAGCATGAACATAAAAACTAATACAAATCTTGAAATTATGACAATTATCTTAGAAATTGGATTAGCATGAACATTACCACATCAAAAACAAGTTTATAAGTCCAAAAACATCTTAGGGTAATGTTCCTAGTCCAATTCCAGCCAAAACAATCGAATATATGCATCCAACTCGATTTTTCAGCAACTTTTGCAAGTATAACAAGAAAACAAACCTGGCTCTAATACCACTGTTGGGTTATGAGCATTCTAACACTCCTAAGTGTACATGCAACCCTAAATACCTTGGATCTATGTTTTCTCTATTATACATACAATTATGAACATCCAAGGTATTATCCTAATCTAGCATACAAAATAATAAATATAACAAGATAGAATACATACCTCTTTGATGTAGAATGTCTTCATGAAGCTTGAGTGCCTAGTGCCCCAAGTGTGACACCTCAAATGGTTCACACAACACCAAATACACTTGGAATAACTTGAGAGAAACTTGAACACTCCTTGAAATCGTCTAGCCCTCACACTCACACATTAGTGCACGATTTCTTGAGCCATGGGATTCTTTTATATGGTGGCTATTAGGGTTACACCATGTAACTCATAACTTTACCCATTCCTTATGCTCCATGGATTTTAACCTCCATGGAGTATCCATGGGTCACCCCATGGACTTAGTCCAACATAAGGAATCTTGGATCACAAGCCCACATATATAAGAATGAATGATTTACACAATCAACCCATATATTTAATTAGTCTCCTTTTGATCACTTAATTAATTCCAAATTAATTCTTGATCAATACTAATTAAATAACCTTATTAATATATTAGAACTTATAATATATTAACCAACCTTAAGTGTTATTTCTCTCATTATAGTCTATCCAAATGCATGATGCCATGCAACCCAAATGGACCATGCCGGATCGGGTCAAGTCTTACCAATTATAGTTATGGACTTAGACATTAATCCAACAGTCTCCCACTTGGATAAGTCTAAAACTATTATTGCGTATGACTTTAGGAACCGATCAGCAATCGTAGCGCTCAAAAGCTTCTGTTGAACTCTGACCTTGTCGATGAACTCTGACCTTTGTCAATGACTTGTCCATTAGATAAGGGATCATATATTCCTCCATTCTAGATATCATATGGACTGAGACATGGATTATCAATCATTCTCTCTGTCTATTTGTTGTTTCCCGATTTTCGATTCATGATGACTGACTGATTGAACAAATCAAATCAGTCCTGGCTTGGCCAAGCACTCACATGTATCATCTTTAAATCATCGAGGGGCCCACATATATCGCTTTTATCCCGAAGGTAAAAGGAATGGATAAACTTCGACTCATATGGCTTGTTCTACTACTTGTTGAATCATACACAAAGGCACGTTTTATAACATCGAGTTACCAATGCGTTTTCATGCAATCAATGTATAACCAACTCATAGTAACAACTCATATCTCTAGGTTTGAAGAATATAAGATATTATCGTCTCATGATCACTCGTGATAAAATCCATGAAGTGATTCAAATGAGCGTGGGTTGAATCCAATACTCAGAAGTTATGAGCACTCATGAGTGTTGTAGCACCACTTTGTCCACCAACTTGGACCTCTACAAACCAACCCTTGACAGTCTTGATTCATATCTACATCCAACATATGACCGACTGTGGATGGTTTGAATAACTTAATCATTCAGGAAGAGCGACTGTGGATGGTTTACGGTTTAAGTGATTACGACCGTAAACTGGGTTTACGGTTGAGCTGTTTACGACCGTAAACTACGTTTACGGTTGATGAGTTTACGGTTTATATGTTTACGGTTAATGAAGCTTGGTTTACGGTTTTGAAGATTTACAGTTTACGGTTGTTGAAGATCTTGAGTTTACAACCGTAAAAAGGGTTTACGGTTGGCAGTAAACTCCCAGAAAGCCTTCAAAAACACGTTTTTGCAGTAGATTCAGTTCCTTTAACCACTAAAACACTAAAACCAATCTTCGAACAATAAGAATATCAGTTTAAGCACCCTAAATCTCGATTGAATGAAGCTTTGACACCGGTTTTTTGCTCTGATACCAATTGTAAGGTCCTGAAAAGGATCTTTACCAATGATCAAGAAACAAACAATCACAGATAGAAGAATAAGAAGAAAAGAAATCGAGCTTGCACACGTTTATATTCAGAAAAACGTCAGGTACAACTCGATGGAACACTCTGTAAACGCAATGGCATCAACAACCGCACAATGACCTACACCTCTGCTATTTATACTAGATAGGACCGCAAACAGGGTTTACGACCGTAAACTGGGTTTACGGCCGTAAACGTGTTTACGGCCGTAAACGTGTTTACGGCCGTAAACTCTGTTTACGGTCGCAAACACATTTTCTGACCAAAGACACATAAACAACTCACAAACTGTATTACAGACTCCTACTGAACAAAATACAATGAAAGCCTAGACCAAACCATTAACTGGACCCTTCAGTCTAAGCTCATAACTAAATTTGTATAAACTTGAAAATAGAAACAAAGTCCTTTTGGGTTGCCCTCATAACCAAAAATAGCTAAAATGATAATAGGAGAGAGAGAGAGAGAGAGAGAGAGAGAGAGAAATGTTTTATTAATATATATTATGTGGTTAATATATTAATTGGGAATAGATAATTGATATGTTAATTTGTTATGTGATTAATAAATTAACATGAGATCAATCGTTAAATAATTAATTTTTTAATTTATATGGTTACCAAATTAATAAAAAAATCAATTAGAATCAATTAATTATTAATCAAAATTAATCTGGAATTAATTAAAGGTGCAAGGGGTGAATTGTAATTTTTCAATAGTTGAACAAAAGAAGCAATTCTAAAATCATACAAGGGGTGAACGAAATTGGGAGTCTTTATAGGGTTTCCAGAAGCTTCTTGGTTGCATAAAATGAAAGGATTTGAATTAGGATTAAGTCTATTATTTAATCAATTCAGATTCTGCTTTGTTTGCAAGTTACCTAAACTATAAATAGGACCCCAAGGCCATCAATTTTCGTTAATGACATTCCTATGAGTATTAGAAACGAAATTTCCTTCTCCTTCCTCACTATTCTCTTCATTTTATGGTTTCTAGGGTTTTGGGTATGAGCCATTAAAGGCACGAGATTTCTGGTACTTGCTTTCTAGAGCTTGTTCAAGAAGGATTTGATTGATTATTTACAACAATAATCAAAAGGTATGTAAAGTTAATCCCTCTGTGAATCTCAATGATAATATGGTTTTCCTATGGTTCTTGATGTTCAATTGTTTGTTGCAAATCAATAGAGAAAACTTAAATCCAATATGGTTTTCCTATAAAACCCATCAGTGGTATCAGAACCATTGTTTTCAATTTATCTTACACAATGTTGAATAATTCAAAAGTATGGTTTATAGAAATTAAACCCTAAGGGAGTCAATTTTCGAAAATTGCTAGGGTTCTTGAAACCCTAGCCTCCACCCTTAGGATTTTCGAAATTTGCTTGAGTTCTTGAAACCCTAGCCTCCTTAGCATTTTTTAAAAATTAGGGAAGCCCTTTTAGGGTTTATCTAGTTTCCTTTAATTGTTATTTTAAAAGCATTAAAATCAGAATAATTAAAACCTCATAAACCCAAACCCTATTTTCGAAAATTAAGGGGTTTTGGATTATGATTAATTTGGAATTATTTTATTAATTAATTAATAGTACATAATTATTTAATCCATAAATGATTTAATTAATTTAGTTAATTGTGTAATTAAAGTATAAAGATAAATTACAATAGTTTTAATATTAATTAATTACACGATTTAATTTAAATAATTATTATTTTTACCTGGTATTTTGAAAAAAAATTAAAATACACCTTTTTTTTATATATATATATATAAGGTGTATTTTAATTTTTTTTTTCAAAATACGAGGTAAAAATATTAATTATTTAAATTAAATCGTGTAATTAATTAATATTAAAACTATTGTGATTTATCTTTATACTTTAATTACACAATTTATAGCATGGTTTCGTAAATGAGGCCTACGATTGATTTGACTGATTTTTCGTATACATATAGTAATTAACTTTTAATAATATATATATATATATATATATATATATATATATATATGTGTGTGTGTGTGTGTGTGTGTGTGTGTGTGTATTATTAAAAGTTAATTACTATATGTATACGAAAAGTCAGTCAAATCAATCGTAGACCTCATTTACGAAACCATGCTATAAAGATGGTTATAAGGAAGCGGCCTATAAAATGGTTGTTGAATGGGTGTCCACTTTCACCCACCGTTCTCTTATGTGGTGGAAGGTCGTTAGCCGAACGGTTTTTATAGGACATAATCTTATTAAAAGTATAATGATATAAAAGTACTAGAACCTTCTTTTAAAAATATCACTTTAGTTACTTTAGGAAAAATGTGAAAGGTATGCTAATCCATGAAAACGCACAACATGCTTTATATGTCGTTAGTGGAGCGTGTGTGGTTAACCGACACACTAATTGGGACTATAAAGAGATATGATGGGAATCTCGAAAATTATCATTGTTGATGGAGCGTGTGTGGTCAATCGGCACATCAATGTGAGATGATAAATGACATTGAGGTTGTCAAGCGGGTTTGCATGGTTATTCACATCTCGTTTGTGATCCTCGGCATCACAGTCATAAAAGTGAGAGCATAATCTGTAACATTCGAGAATTTGGTATGTCTACTTTACCCCCCTTAATGCAAAATCCATCTCATTATAGCTAGTACGCGGGGCGTACTCTATGAGTACGCTTAGCGTACTAGCCCATTTTTGGATCGCACATGCACCCACGTACGCTGGGCGTACGTAAGAGTACGCACGACGTATGCAAGGCAAGGATAAACCCTAAATTTTAGGGTTTATGTCCTATTTAAGCAACTTATACCACCCTTGAACATTCTATTGATCAGCCTCCATCACTCTCTACCCTAAAAACGAAACCTAAGTATCATTTGTGAGTTTTGAGCTGAAAAGTGAGTTTTGATGGTGTTTTTGGTGAAGTAGAAGAAGAAGAACACTTGGAGGTTGCTTGGGAGTAGCTTGAGCTTGTAGATCCAAAGTCATATTCATCTTAGCAAGTCATTTGAGGTAAAAAGCTCTCATCCTGATGATTCTTTATGCTAGATCCAACTTAGGGTGTTATTTATGCATTTTTGGGTCTTTTGAGCTAAAGTTGAGTTTATGGTCTACTCCATAAGCCATGGAGGTTAGATCTTAACACAAATGAGGTCCATTGTCCATAAAAATGCAACCTTTATGAGTTATTTTTGTCCATGCAAGAGTTAGGTTCTTTGTTATGATCCTTTTCGAATTTTGGGCCTTATTAAGTCATGCATGGGAGTAAAGTTGCCAACTATATGTGTTAAGTAACTTTATAGAACCAAATATGATAGCTTGGCATGTTGGCTCAACCGAATAAGTGCTTAATAAGTTGGGTTGGCTGTCTGCGGAGTACGCAGGGCGTACTCGGCTCATACGCTGAGTGTACTGGCCCCGGAAGGAGTACGTCAAGTGTAAGTCTGAGTACGCCCATCGTACTCAGCTGTTTGACTTTTGGGTTGACTTCCTCGGGTTTGAGCCATATTTTGGTCTTTTAGGGTTTGGGCCTTGTTGGGACATTGGACTTTTGAATTTGGGCCATGGATAGACTATGGACTTTCTTCGGATTAGGTCCATGATGATTTTTGGACCCAATTTGGAAGTTGGGCCTTATTGGGCCTTGGGACGCCATTTAGGATATTGGGTCTTTTTAGCAAATGGGTTGGGCCTTGGTTATGGGCCAAGTAAGAAAAGGGTAAAATGGTCTTTTACACTGGATATTGGTTATGTAACTTAGATTCTTGATTTTGGGTTGAGATCCAATTATTAATTGGATATTATTTGATGATGTTAGCGCGAGGATTTTTCGGACCAACAGACTGAGGTTTTATCTGAGAGATCTGTAGCTTGAGGTGAGTTCCTCACTGTGTTTAGCGTGTCGAAGGCACCAATACCGACCCATGGTTTGTTATGTTTAGGATGCTAGTTGTCTGTGTGACTCTTTCATGTGTTATGTGTTTACATGTTTACCGGGCGGGACCTGATGATTATATTGTATGCTATTTTATATTTGTGATTTTTATGCATGTGTTTATATGTTATATGTATACCGGGCAGGGCTTGATGACTGATAAATCTGTTCTGAGTGAGGCTCGATGTCGGGCGGGGCCCGATGACGGGTGGGGTCCATTATCTGTTTGATATGTATGGTATGTGGTATTTTGGGGAACTCACTAAGCTTTGTGCTTACGGTTTTCAGTTTATGTTTCAGGTACTTCCGGTTCGAAGGGGAAGAGCCCGGGATGATTGCAGTGCACACACCACATCGTTCCGCATTTTATATTACTCTGATTTACTTGGATGTTATTGATACACCTTGATTCACCATGTTTTGTATGATGTTGATTTGGTTAATGGTTTTATTAAATTAAAAATCAAAATTTTTAGTCTTAATTTTTGGGACGTTACATAATCCGAGATTAAACATGCCATTGATAAGATTCAATGAATCTCAAAAGATCTATGAGTTTCATAAGATTGGAATTGGTAGAAGACTTATCTACCTAAAATAGATTGGAATTTGATTACGACATCCCTCTTCAAAGTTCGAATCGAAAATATGGATCTTGATGTACTTGGATGTTATTGATACACCTTGATTCACCATGTTTTCTATGATGTTGATTTAGTTAATGGTTTTATTAAATTAAAAATCTAAATTTTTAGTCTTAATTTTTGGGACGTTACATAATCCGAGATTAAACATGTCATTGATAAGATTCAATGAATCTCAAAAGATCTATGAGTTTCATAAGATTGGAATTGGTAAAAGACTTACCTACCTAAAATAGATTCGAATTTGATTACGACATCCCTCTTTAAAGTTCGAATAAAAAATATGGATCCTAGCCTTAATTTAAAATTTGGATTAATAATTAAGGATTAAAATCAACTACCTTGAGTTATCTTTTATCTAAATTTTAAATGTCTTGGAAGATAGAAATGGTCTTCCTCTTTCTTTTGGAAATAGTTTTCCTCTTCCTTGTGAAGATGATCTTCCACATTCTGATCAAGGTGAAAATGTTTTCCCTTTTTCGGGAATTGGTGGAACTGGACATCATGCTTCTTCAACTCTTCCTCTTCCTCTTGTGACTCTCCCAACGTCACGTTTTCCTCAAGTTGAAATATATGAGACAAGTCAAGCCTTTTTGGCATGTAGACATTAAGATGGAAATTCTATGTGTGCGCATGTTCTAAAAATGAAATCGTACTTGGACAAGTTGGATAGAATGGGTGTCGTTTTCCCAAGGGAGCAAAACATTGATTTGGTTCTTCTTTCGCTTCCAAATTCATATAATCAGTTCATTGAGAAATTTTATATGAGGAATATCAAAATGACCCTAATAGATCTGAACCAAATGTTGATTGTTGCTGAAGCAGAAATGATTAAGAGCACATCTAAAGCATATATGTTTATTGGGTCTAATTCCAAGGTTTCCATGGACATTGACAATGGTGACAAATGTGGTCCAGAAAAGATTTCTCTTCCCAATGGAAAGTCCAAGATCAAATCGTTTGATCGTATAGTAAAAGGAAAAGCTAGTTTTGGGATCATTCCAAGTGTTAACCTTAAAGAGTCCATTTGTTTCTACTACCAATTGAAGGGACATTGGAAACGAAGCTGTCCAAAATACCTGAAAGATATTAAAGATAGTAAAGTGAATTCATGTGACTCTACTTCAAGTACATCCGTTATCTGACTCCATTGTTTTATAAGTTCCTATTCATAGACTCTTAATACATGATGTGATGATCACATTTTGATGGTATTAAAGGAGCTAAGAGAAAGAAGGAAGCTTGAGCAAGGTGAGCTAAATCAGATCATGAGAAATGGACTTTGGTCACATGGTTCGAATATCAGAATTTGGAGCTACTACTAAGGAGTTGGGATAATTTAATAGGTTGCTATTACTCTTCGGAGATATCTAGAAACATAGTTTTCATTTTATGCGTTGTAAGGACAAGTTCCAACTTTTCGTTTATCTTCTATAAAAGTGAAAATTGGTTTATCTGGTTGCCTTATTTTATATTTCCTAGCAATGGAATTTATGAAAGTGTTGATTACATTTATAATAATAGCAATATTAGTTGAGGATTTGATTCTTATGATATCACTTGTGGTATTGTCATAATTAACTAAGTGAAAGAACTGTCATCACCAAGGTTTAATTGGACAGAAACTTGGAGTCATATAATTTGAATTGTGTGATACATGAGAATCTTGTTCATTTAAAAATTAAGACTAATTCATTGATCACATGTTTATGTGAGTCAAGTGAAGGACTAATGGGTCTAGTACATGTTAAAATGAACTCTTGAGATCCACCACAAAGGACAATAATTCTATTCGTCATGATTTTCTGATGTTTCAGTAGATATGGTTATGTTTATAAGATAAAGCATAATTCTGATACTTTGAAAAGATTCAAAGAGTAGCAGAACGAATAAGAAGAATCTAATAGGCAGAAAGATAAAAGTTTCTCCAATCTGAAAGGAAAGGAGAGTACTTTAGTATCATGTCTTATGATCATCTTAGTGATGTGGATTTATATCACAACTGATCCTCGAAGAACACCTTAGTGCAATGGTATGGCTAAGAAGAGGAATAAGATATTGTTGGAAATAGTTCGATCAAGAAATGAGTCATACTTCATTCCAAATCAAGTTGTAGATCCATGCTCTAGTCACTATGAATCATATCTTGAAACTCATTTCAAACTAAGAAGGTTGAAAACACCTCGAAATATGTGGAGTATATTGTTTTCTTACTCTAGCACATATAGAACTATAGTTGTGATGTTTTCGTTAATCGAGAAACAAAAGATAAACTAAGACCTATTCTATGAAGTGTTTTCCTGTCAAGAATCCACACAAAATTTTGAATATTTGTTTTAGCTTGTAAATGAGTGTTGACGTCAGTAGGAGTCGTATTGATCTTGAGAGGTTCAAGAGTCAATCGAAAATAAACCTTTTAGCTATCACTAGCACGCGACCTGATATTGATAACCTATCGTATTTGGTTGACACATTCTTATTTTTGTGCACTTCAAGTTGAGTTGGCAATGCTTATGAGTTCTATGTTTTCATTTAACCGCGAAAGCAAAATCTCGTTGGTCAGTGAAAGTATATTAATCAATATGGGTGAGCTGCTAAGAATATGGAAGCACTGGTAGGCCCTTGTGCTACGAAAGGGAAAGAAAATTAGAATAGAGAAGTTCAGTCCATTAAGGAAAGCTAAATTTTAATTTGATCTTGTCCTAAACCTTGTCTTATGATTATAGGTTGGAAATGATAGATTCACATGGATGGGAACGTATGCACCATAAAATCTAGGTGGAAAAGGTTTCGCTCTAGTTCATGAGAATGATTATGAGGAAATAATTTTGCTAATAGATTTTAAAAGATCTAATTAATAAGGATATTTGTTGTGTTCATTGCATTCTCAAATTCACAATATGATTACCACATCCCTCTTTATATTTCAAATTGTGAGGAATGGCAAGGAATTGTTTGAACTTTCAAGACATATATTTATAAGTTATGAAAGAGGTTAAACACATACATTTGCTATCCAATGAAAGTGTATAAGATTAAAAAGTCTAGTTGGAGACTTATCGAAGCATCGCGTAACAAAAATATGAACTTTTGTAAGAAAGTCAAGAGTATTGATTTCTCGAAGTCCAGTTGATTTTTGGGTACATGTAAAAGCTAGTGGGAGCATAATTGTTATGCTAGTAATGCATGTTGACAATATTGTTCGTAGGGAATAAAGTTTTCAATTTGAAAATTACAAAGTTTGAGAATTGTTTCTCTATAGTAGACTTAAGGGAGAGACACTCATACTTTCTTTTCGAATCTAAAGGTTTAGATTGTATAGTTTAATAGAACTTAGTCATAGACATATATGAATATAATGGTGAAATGGTTCAACATAGGAAATTCGATATATGGAAATATTATAGTAAGAGATTGAACAAATATCAAATCTGTATGTGATACATAATGAATCGAGTCACATATGTTTCAGATATAGGATCGATTACATATGCTATAATATTCACTTATTCTAATTTTTCAAGTGCTCAAGGCATTATGAGAAAAAGGATTTGAATTTTGTGTGACTAAAGTTGTTAAACAACTGTCAAGAACATTCTAAGACTGGTTGCTTATGGACAGTTAGAAGTATGATATTAATTTGGATGGACCATAGTAACATGATTATGGATTGAGATGATTCTTGATTAGAATAGATAGTCATATGAGAATATGGAAATGTTTCATAATGGGAGATGGTTGATATGTCTACATGTGAGTTGAAAACTTTAATGTAAGAGAAGTGTTCAAGGAGTGTATCTTGAATTTGAACCTTCGTTACCATGGAATTGTTTCTAGTAACAAAGTTCCAATGGGATATTCTGTAATATCAAATACTCAATCTTAGAGACTTTGGAATCTTGATATCATAGGAGTTTAATGCATTTTAAGTTGGAATTCCATCACATCTTGGATAGGGATAAGAATTCGGAATTGTGAAATGAGCATCATTGAAATAATGTCCAGTTGATCTGTTCACAAATGAAGGACCATGGAGCGGCAAAGTATGCATGTTCATAACATGCCATGACTGATGTTTAATTCAAGTGGTTAGTTGATTACTCAAAACATTATACAATGAATAAAGTCGTAATTATTAGGATGATTAAATAACAGAGATTATTTATATTCAATAGTTTTGAGACCATGGTTAATTAGTTTAATATTGTGTTTCATGTTTTGCATGTTTTACTTCCTGAATGATTTGATTATTCAAAATTCTGTAGTTGCTCATACTTTTGGAAGTAAGTAGTGAATTAAGACTGTCATGAATTGAATTGTAGATTGTTTATGGATATTTTACATTGCAATGGTTGCTACAATATCCATGAATACTTAGAAAATGGAGATTTTGAGCATTCGATAAACCCACGTTCAGTGAATTACTTCATGGACTGTATCATGAGTAATTGTGAGACGATAATATCTTTTATTCTTAAAATGGAGATATATGAGTTGTAATTTACAAATCGGTTGTGCATTGGCATTGCAAAAACGCATCTGTAACGTGATGTTATAAAACGTAGAGTCATGTATGATTTGGTGAGTAAAAGATACAAACATATAAGTCGAATTTTATTTGTTCCTTTTGCCCTAACGGAAAAAGCGATATCTTTGGGCCCCTCGATGATTTGTGGTCAACATTTGAAGTGCTTGGCCGAGCCCAAACTAAATTCATGTGGCCAATCAGTAGTCTGAATTCAGTCGTCATAAATCAGAAAATCGAGAAATAGATCTTGGACCATAAGATTAATTCTAATCCATGTCTCACGTCCATATGATATCTTGTATAACGAAGGAATATCAAATCACTTATCTTAGGACCAATGTTTGATTAAATCAGAGTTTAGTAGTGGCTTTGGAAAGCACTCTTTGTTGTTTGGTTATACTTGCATTTGTAGTTATATACTTATCTAAGTGGGAGACTGCTAGATTAAGGTGTCTAAGCTCATAACTAAATTGGTATAAACTTGAAAATAGAAGCAAAGTCCTTTTTGGTTGCCCTCATAACAAAAAAATATCTAGAAATGATATTAGGAGATATATATATATATATATATATATATATATATATATATATATATATATATATATATATATAGAGAGAGAGAGAGAGAGAGAGAGAGAGAGAATTTTTGTTAATATATATTATGTGATTAATATATTAACTGGGAATAGAAAATTGATATGATTTGTTATGTGATTAATAAATTAACATGAGATCAATAGTTAAATAATTGATTTTTTAACTTATATGATTAATAAATTAATAAGAAATCAAATAGAATTAATTAATTATTAATTAGAATTAATCTGGAATTAATTGGAATTATTAAAGGTACAAGGGGTTAATTGTAATTGTTCAATAGTTGAACAAAAGAAGCAATTCCAGAATCATCCAAGGGGTGAACGAAATTGGGAGTCTTTATAGGGTTTGTAGAAGCCTCCTGGTTGCATAAAAGGAAAGCATTGGAGTTAGGATTAAATCTATTATTTAATCAATTCAGATTCTGTTTTGCTTGCAAGTTACCTAAACTGTAAATAGGACCCCAAGGCCATCAATTTTCGTTAATGACGTTCCTAAGAGTATTAGGAATGAAATATCATGCTCCTCCCTTTCTCTTCTCTTCATTCTAGGGTTTTGGGTGTGAGCCATTAGAGGCACGAGATTTCTGGTGCTTGCATTCTAGAGCTTGTTCAAGAAGGATTTGATTGATTATTTACAACAATAATCAAAAGGTATGTAAACCCTAATCCCTTTGTGAATTTAGATAACAATAGGGTTTACCTAGGGTTATTGATGTTCAATTGTTTGTTGCAAATCAATAGAGAAAATTTAGATCCAATAGGTTGCATGTGAAATTAGGGTTAAGTTTTTCCGCCACATGATTTTAATATAACCTATAAAACCCAACAATTATATAATTTAAGTTTAAACATAGACACCGATTTAAACAACATAATTATTGTGCTTACATTTATCTATGATTGGACAATTCTTTGTCCACGTGTGTGTGTATGTGTGTGTGTGTGTGTGTATATATATATATATATATATATATATATATGAAAGTAGTTGTAAAAGCTACTTATGTAACATATATTCCATGTAAATGTTTCATTTATGTTTTTGGCAATTAAAGAAGTAAAATAAGGGTTTTGTGATGGGCACGACGTGGTGGAGGATACACCACGACGTGGTCATGGCCTTATGAAACATGCATCATCCTTGCGCACCACGATGTGACAAGTGTATGGTCACAACGTTGTGGCCGCCAGAGTGCAAACCCTAACGTTTTGGTTTTTTTGCCTTATTTAAGGGATGTGATGGCTAGGGTTTTCACACCCTCAGCCTCCATCACCTCCCTTTCAGCCTAGAAGAAATCTTAACCTCCATTATTGACCTTGTGAGCTTTTTGTGGTGATTTTAGCCTCTTGAGATAGAAGAAGGTGTTCTTGGTGAATTGTTTTAACAAGCAAACCTCTACCTCATCATCTTGTGCTGTTTTAGTATTCTTGCAAGTCCTTAAGCTCATACCTTTATATGTCAAGCATGCTAGATTGTAACAACCAAGTTTTCACACCAGGTACACCATAAAAATAAATTTCTCAATAATACTTTTTCAAATATTTTAGTGTACATTGGCACCCTGGAGCACAAGAAGCTATCACCAGGGATCATATTGGCCTCAAGTATAGGATCTGAGCCAACCGCTACTATCTCTAACATGCAAAACAACCACAAACAAACATCGTAAGCCTCACAGCTCAGTGAATAACAACTACAATAAGAAATAACACACATAATCACATAATCATACAAATGTCACACATATATCAATCAATTCATCAAAAAATATATTCACGAATCTCCCTTAGGAGATCTAACAAATATCTCTTTAAATTCCCTGGTAACCTTGTACTGCTACTCAATAACTACCACAAAGATCATCATGTCATCTCATAACGCATCAACAATTAACATTGTGTCGGCCCGTATTTCGAGGCATAAGAGTGGTTGTTTCAATTAGATAAAAAGAAGCAGACATCACTTCAGGGACTCAATAAAAAGAAGTTGCTTATCCAAAAATTTCGAGGCATAGGAGTGGTTGTTTCGATTAGATAAGTGTTGTAGTATGTAGCCTGGTATAAGAGGCATAAAGTATAATAAACTTTGAATATGATTGTTATCATTTTAGAAGTTATAAAAAAGCTATAATTATGTTATACTACTTAATGTGTTAAATTGCTATGTGATTTCGTGCTTGTATGGTGACTTGGAAAACTACAAGACAATACTTGGGACGAGTATGAGTAGGTGTGAAAGGTAGTAGAGGCCTATACTACCCGAAGCACAGGACTTACACTTAGATCAGGAAAAGTTGCAAGGTTACTAAGAAACCGGTATCCAAGTTCAGTTTTTGTTCATTTTTATCATTACCTTTGTTTCGGTAATGATTGAGAAGAAAATGTTATTCCAACCCTATTAGTATTAAAAAACAGTTCCCGGTTAAGGGTGAATTTGCGAAATAAGTTACTCGGTTTTGAGAACCGTGTTCGATGTAGTGTCCGTATTTATTTGTAAGATTGAAGAAGAAAGGATCGAGACAATCAACATACAGATTACAACTGTCATTAAAACTAAGTACCTAGTAGCTCAAAATGTTACTTTTTATAATGTGGTTGCACAACATTAGAGCATGGAGGAAGATATCTACAGTATTAGGAAGTTGACTCTTAGAGACATGAGCCTAATCCAACGTGCATCAACTGCACCATACAATGGAAGGTCATTAGAATGTGATCATTCGGTCTGTTATTGTAGCTAGAGTAAATATGTAGGCGGAGTCTATGGCTCAATTCGAGAAAACGTATGAGTCTTCGATGGAGATCAAATTTTTGACCCGAAGATTTGGACTGAAGGTCCAACAGAAAATTAATATACGAATGCATGATAAGCACCGCCCCGCAGAAGTATAAGAGTTTGATACTCGTTTGTCAAGTCACAAAGGTCATAAATATTGTAGAATGGATGCGCATAAGGATGTTAGTAGTACGTCGATAAACTATTATCTTAATTATGATCAAGAAGAGTACGAAAAGTTTAATCGTCTTAGAAAGGAGGAAGAGAAAATATTGAGTTCAGCAACCGTTTTTGCTGCGAATATTGCGACCCTCATCTACCATCTGGTACATGAGTATGTTGGTAGAACGATCTAAGAGCCTGTCATGATCTTGATCGGAATACATTGTGTCCGACAAGAAGATCACTCGAAGTAAGCACAAGCAACAATACTATATTGAAAGTGTTAAATTCATCATGAAAATTAGGGGTTTCTTTCAAGCAGAAAGAAAACTACCAATCATAGAGACAAAGCCAACCTGTGCTTGGATTGGTTGTATGTAATGAGAAAGTGAGGGTTCAAATGCAAGTGGGGGAGACCCAAAGTACGAAAGGAAACTCGATTTCAAATTCCGCATCAAGATCCGGGGAGGTTGCAGCACCAGAAGCTAAGAAAAAAAATTATTAGCTTCAATACCTGTTTGAATGGACGTTTTGGTTGGAAAGTAAGGAAACAACATCATGAGGGAACTTGAAACCTTTACCTGCGCCAATAGGTAAATGGAATGATCTCCCCTTAGATCTTAATATCAAGTGTCCATGGTTGTGTAGAATCACGATACAACGTAGGTCAGAATCGATCGAGTGACAAAAGCATACCTTATTAGGTATCACATATGTAAGGAATTGGTCCATGAAGTACATTTTCATAGACCCGTTGTCAAAGAATAACTTGAGGTATTTGGATCTGAGACCATTCTCGGATCTCCCTATTAGTTATGTTAAGGACGATGTAAGAAACGTTGAAGTCCAGAAAAGGTCGAATCCTGAAAGAGATACAGAATGGTTAAGTTCGTGGACCCTATTATCCTTGGAGAAGGAAGATTAGCTATGTGAAGTCACTTAAGTAAAAGTGTTAATGGAATTAGGTCGATAGGCTGTTGAGCGGTTATAAAAAGAACTTAAAGTGTCATTTCACGTTTAAATACGAAAGAATTGGTTAAGATAGTACTGTGTGGAAACAAGTAATAAGGAAACTCCTTACTAGAGGATTGAGAGATGACTTGGGAATTGTTATTCAACGTTTTTTTGCTGATGATTATGGGACGTAATCATACTAAGAGGGAGATAATTGTAATGCCCACATCTTTGGGCTAGAAAAAATAAACAATAATCATAATTTAAATCCTCAATTAGGAATCTCATTAGTCGTACGCGTTGCAAACTACGTATTATAAAGCCATTTTAATAATTTATCGATAAACTATGAAATGGAAATCTCGATAGAAGATTATTTAGGACAAATAATTTTGAGGGAAAATGTAGGAGTTGTGATATGAATCCCGTATATATAAAACACACTCAAATCCGACTTCGTATGCAGAATTCAAGGACTTCCGAAGTTTCACGATCAATTAGTGTATCGTAAATAGTGAATCGGAGATAGGTTGCTTATTAGCCTAAGTAACCTAAACGAAAGTCGTTGCAGTCGTTCAACCGAGAGCGTGCATATAGAGAACGTCCAAATCTGACTTCGTAAGAAGAATTTATGATTTTTCTAAGTTCCAGCATAACAGTGTGCAACACTGGTATCAAATTTTAGATTGGTTGATTATTAGTCGAAATAATCTAAACGAGAATGGAAGATCTTGTTAATAGAAACACGAAAATGTAAATACAGTCGAGAAAGGACGTCGGACAAGAGAGTTATGAAATTTTAATGGACTTTAAAAGTATAATCGTGTTAAAAACTTAACTTGAAAAATAAATCAAAATTAGTCGACATAGTCTAAATGAAATTTGTAGATCTCAGCGATAGATACACGTGGATATAAAACCCATCGAAAACAGAGCTCGTATGAAGAACATATGATTTTTTTTAAGAAAACAGAAAATTCTGCGCGTGGCCACACGCACAGACTGCTTGTGTGGCGTGCACTGCTACACCACACAGAATGTGACACATGGCACCACGCAGAAAGCGACACATCACCCTCTTCCGACCAGAAGCACGACGCGCACTCCAGACTATATAAACCTTCTAAAATCAGCTCTTTCCTCACACTACTCTCCCATATTTTCTCTGGAACACCTTCCACCTTTAGTCCCTTATACTACCGGGCTTCTGACCCCTTCGGTGAAGCCCTGCAGCGTCAAATAACTAGTGAATAGAAGATCCTGGGTCAGAGCTCTGCCCGCGTGATTCCCGGTTTTCGCTAGATTACTCTGTAAGTTAAGCTACACTTATTATATTTAAGTGTAACTTTTAATTATAGTCATAAGTCGTTATTATGAACCTATATTTAAGATTTGTCAGTGATTCCAAGTCATTATACTGTTTGATCTACTTACGGGAGTGATGTTTAGGCTGGATTTAGTGAGGTGTTTCAAGTTAGATATCTGAACAGTATACTCAATATACCAAACAGACCCTAGCTCCGATATGATCGTACCTGGTTATTCCTTACTTGATAGATCTTGATGTAGACATTATGATTATTGAAACATCTAGACTATAATTACTATAGTCTCTAGGATTATGAAACTAGACTAAGGCTTAGTGCTTTATACGTCTAGGCCTCTTTGGAAGTGCTAAGCGAAGCACTGCCGAAATCATCAGTCATCCATTTTATCAAGTGAGTGCATAGTGTGAATGCAAAAGATCTGATGCACATGGACAAGGTTTGAAAACTCAAACCTTGAGTTAATGCTTAAGATCAATTTCTGCTTACTAAGGAATGTTCCAGTCAAGTCTGGCAAGACCAGTCAAGTCTGAGTTAAAGCATTCAACAAAGTATTCAAGATATTAATGAAGAGTAAAGATAATGATCAAAGTAAAGATAATAAATGAGGAACAAGAAGAATGTTTTTAGAGAATAACTTGAAAGGTGAAGTAAACTAGAATATTGTTATATTTGTTTGAACAATCTGTCACTTGATTTAACATAAAAAGCTCCTTTAAATAGGAGAACTGATTACATCGTACTAACCAAATACAGACATAGGACCGGATAATAGAGTTATTTCTGACACTCTGATTATCTAGGTTTGACAAAAGAGACTAAGTCCTATGACATGTAAAATCAAGCTAAATGACAAATACAATTAATTCAGACGGACAATAGTACATTCGGACAACATCAATTCAAAACAATAGCTCCGGAACATATACTTTGTTCCAGACACCAATTTGACTCCAGAACACTGATTGACTCCTGAACATCTTTTGACTTCGGAACACCATCTTACTCCGGAACTGGCTTACTTCGGAGCATACAAGGACAGAGATTGCTAGAGGTTCACTTTCAGGTTCCAACAATCTCCCCCTAAGCGAACTTAGCAATTTGGTAAGTTTAGCTTGAATCTTCCTTGATGAAAACGTATGCTGTGTACAGCCATTCTCTAACCGCAATGTACCATTGAAGCTGGCTTACGAACTTAACCTTCACATGCTCTGGAGCGTCGGACTTGGATGCTCGACTGATGAACTTCTGAAGAGCCTTAGTGGGAACCAGGTGCTTGTCTTGAACTCGGAAAAGTCCTTTTGATTTGTTTTTCTTTGAAGGTATACAAAGCCTAATATTGGTTCATCGATGGGTCCTTCCGCAAGGATTTCAGCTTCAGGCAGTTTGAAGTCGATTTTGGCCAAATATTTATCTGTTCCGCATAGGTGGGCCAATTTATAATCGCATATGCAGAACTCAGCAACGTAATCCTTAAGAAAGCTTATGGTAGAATGGTAAGCTCCCATATTGAGATCATCTGACTGAATGCTTCGGAAGTGAGCAACAATAGTCAAGATATCATTTGGATTAAGAGCAGGGAAATCAGCATCAGTAATGGTCTTGCAGGTTGGTTTGTTCCGAAAGATGTGAAACCAGAATAGAATGTAGCTGAGTTCAAACTTTGTCAGAATTTTCCTTCCGAATCCGAAAATCTTAGTGGTCCTTTTCCGAGACCATACTTCTTTGAGAGGAAGTGTGTTCTTGGCATAAAAGGTCTTCAGTCTTTCACATTCAGTTCGAATGATCATTTGAGGATCATCGTCCGGATAGAGAAGAGCAAATTTGGTGTAGAACTTGCTGAAGGGAGAAAGAGGAAGATCAAGTTGTTCCGAATCATTATTGGGAATGTCATAGTACATGAAAGGTACTATGTTGACATCCTTTAGAATTCCTTCTTGCAGAGTGGAGAGATCCCTAACATCGGATGGGGATTGTCATCCTTAAAATATTGGATCCGGATGCTCTCTCCAAGGGCTTGAAGGATCTCATCTTGACACCAGCCTGATTTTGGCTTTGGTGGAGGTCCGGAGTAGTGAGCTTGATGGCTTTCATTGATGGGCTTCTTACCCTTGTCTTGTTGCTTTTGAAGAGTGGAGAGGATGTGTTGCATATTTTCATCGATTGTAAACTTTGGAGGAGAGGAGGGCAGAGGCTCTTCCGGAATGTCATCTGGCTTCCAGAGTGGAGAGCCTTCGTCGGTTGGAGCAATTTTTGGAGCCGGAATAGGAGGCAACATCGAGGTAGTGGCTCGGAAGGCATGAGCAGTCAGTTCACTTTTGGCCTTAGCCATTTCAATGCTTTTGTGAAGGACTTTAGCCACAGTGGATGGCTATGATACTGCTGACCATATTCATTTTTCTTCCTCCGTAAGGGTCTTGGAAGGGAACTTCCTTGGAGTTGCAAGGCTAACACTCCATTTGTTACAAACACATCCTCATCTTCGCTGTCATCATCATCCTCAACACCTAGGATACCTGAAAGAACTTGAATACTGTCATCAGAATTTTCATTTTCATCTCGGAGCTGATATTCCGAGGCAAATTTCCAGGGTTGACTTGGGCCTTCTCCCCCTCTTGCAACGGTGGGCCTGACAACCGGTGCAAGCACAAGAGACTCCTTCAAATCAGAAAATTTCTCAAACACCTTCTGAAAGATGGTGTTGAGTTGAAGGGTTAGGGTGTCATAGGCTTCAGCGACGGGGGCCTGGGCTTTGAGATGGTTAAACAGCTCCTGAAGAATGGACAACATTTCATCAAATTTGTTGTTTGGAACATCCACGATGTTCCAACAGGCTCTGAGAAGCTTAAGGAGAACTTGTTGCATGATGAGGTTCATCTCATCTTTCTTCCGGATCTCTTTCTCTAGTCGCCGAATCTGTTTCTCATGACGAACATGAGTTTTCTTGATGAGGTCATTGGTGGCAGCAACTAGGTCATCATGGACTTTCAGCATCTTGGTGATTGTATCCAAGTAATGATCGACAGAAGCATCATACTTGTGTTCAACTTCTTCAATGATGTGTTTG